>NW_027423068.1:0-299807 GCF_048934315.1 Petromyzon marinus | reverse complement strand
CGGTGTAGTCGGCACTTTGCTACGTTCATCATTTCGGTTTTTTTTTGTTATGCTTTGCTTAATGTAACCCCCCCCTTTTAAATGAAAGACCCAAAATATACTTTTTTTTCTTTCCCCTTCCCTCTCTCTTTACCCCCCTCTCTGCCCCCCTCTCTCTCTACCCCCCTCTCTGCCTCTCCTCTCTCTCTACCCCCTCTCTTCCTACTCCATTTGCCTCTCTCTCGCTCTCTCTTTTTTCTTTATAACTACGACAAGTGCTGCATCGGCACGCTGCCCTTCCCACAGTCAAACGGCCTACGACGGGTAGCTTAGATCTGCATGCAGAGCTCTCCGTCATCTGCCACCGAGCACACGGCCTCCTCCAGCGCCCACTGCTCCTTGAAGGCCGGCACGGCGTGGGTCAGCCGCGTGTAGTGGAACTCCAGCCACACCCTGATCCGACCAGAGCGTGGAAGATGCCCAGGCTGCTGGCTGGACGTTGCCCCTCCAGGGCCACCTTCCTTGCCCTGTATATGGCGAGCTTGGCGTAGCCGAAGAGCACGTTGACCAGCCCCTGAAGATGTTGGGGTCTGTTGCCCTTCGGGTATCCAAAGAAGAGGACCGTCGGGGAGAAGTGGAGGCTGAACCTTAGGAGGATGTTTCTCAGGACCTTGAACAGCGAGTCCAGGCTCTTGCACTCCACATATTGGTGCGCCACCGTCTCCACTTTACCGCAGAACCGGCACTCCGGGGACGTGTCGGTGAAGCGCGCCAGGGAGACGTTGGTGGTGACGGTGCCGTGGGCGATGCTCCAGCTGAGGTCGCCGATGCGGTTGTACGTCGGTCTGCAGTAGAGTTGCCTCCAGCGAGGCCTCTCCGGAGAGACGCAGGGCAGGGCTTTCCTCCAGGCATGGTCCTTGTGGCTCCTCAGGGTGTCCTGTTGGTGGAACCGGACCATGTAGGAGTAGAGAACCTTCCTCTTTACATTTGCGAAGGCCACCTCCGGTAGGTCTTCTAGCCGGCACAGGTTGTGATCCGCCTTCGTTTGTCGGCATTGGCGATGCAGTGGCACGACTGAGAGCTCCGGTGGAAGGGGATCGAGAGGGGCCTCGTCATCCCCAACGCCGATGGGGGGCGTTCTCCCCGCTGCCACTGAGAAGGCCCCCTTGGCTTCGGCCAGGATCCGGGCAGCCACCCGGAGCGACTGCAGCCCTGTCTTTGTGGCCACGTCTGCTGGTCCGATCCACCGGCCCCGTGTTTCAGGCTCCACCAGATCTCCCATCCTGGTGAGCCGCGCGTTGGCGAGGCGCCTCTCCATGCCAGGGGTGGTGGTGGTGGATGGCAGCTTTGTCTGTGGGTTCCTGAGGATCGGTTCGAAGACCAGATCCTCAGCCGATCACGGTTGGTTCAGCCTCCTGACGGCGAGGGAGCTCCATGTCTGCAGGACGCTTCTGTAGAAGGGTGGCAGCTGTCCCAGTGGGAGGCCCTGCAGGTCCATGTAGAATAGTTGCTTGGAGCACTGCAGACCCCCCAGCTGTTTCAGGAGTAAGGAGGCCGTGACGCTCCAGGCCGGTGCAGGGGCGGCGTGCAGGAACTTTTGCGCTGCCTGCAGTCGGAAGGTGGCCAGCTGACTCCGCACGCACACCAGCCCGTGACCGCCCTCGTCCAGTGGCAGGGCCAGGACCCCAGCCGCGACCCGATGTCCTCCACCTGACCAGAAGAAGTCGAGGACTTGCTTCTGAAGTGCGTTGACAAGGCTCATGGGGGGGTGCAGGGAGAAGAGTCGGTGCCACAGTATGGACGTCACCAGCTGGTTCTCCACCAACGTCTTTGTCCTGAAGGTGAGGAACTTGCACAGGCGACTCCAGGTGGCCAGCCGCTCCTTCACCTTCTCCTCCAGCTCGACCCAGTTCCTCTGCGGTGGTTCCTCCTCTGGTCCGAGGAACCCCCCCAGGTGGTGCAGCGATGTTGTGCTCCAATTGATGGCTTTTGCCTTCTCGGGACACTCAGTCATGTCCCACGCTCCAACCAGCAGGCCGCTGCACTTTTGCCAGTTCATTTTTGATGACGAGGCTTTCGAAAAGACCTCCTGGCACTCATGCAGCAGGGCGACATCAGCCAGGGAGCGCAGGATGAGGAGGACGTCGTCGGCGTATGCCGTCAGGACCAACTTGATGCTTGGTTCCCTCAGCACCAGGCCGCTGAGTCTCCGCCTTATGAGATTCAGGAAAGGCTCTAATGCCAGGGCATAAAGTTGGCCCGACAATGGGCATCCCTGTCTCACTCCTTGCTCGAATTTAACCGGGGCAGTGAGGGCGCCGTTGATCTTGATCATGCACTCCGCCTTGGTGTAGAGTAGGCGGATCGTTCGGACAAAGGCATCCGAAAACCCAAGGTCTTGAGGGTTCCTCCTCTTCCTACCCCTCCTCCGTTCCGAACACAGATGGACTCGTCCGTCTGAACAAAGCTCGTCGCTCTCTGTGGTGTTAATCCCTCATACTAACATCATGCCAATCCCCCAGTTACATGCTAATTTACTGTTGATATCTAAACTCCTCTCCACCTCCTCCGTTCTGAACATAGATGGACTCGTCCGTCTTAATAAAGCTCGTCTCTCTCCGTGGTGCTAATCCCTCACACCAACATCATGCTCATCCCCCCAGTTACATGCTAATTTCTATGTAAACTGCTTTGTCAAGGTGCTCTGTTCCTCCCACACAGCTTAAAAGACGCTGCCATGCTTGGCAGGGTTCACTCAAGCGCTGTCTTCCAGACAGTCCTGTTTCTTCACCTGAGGAAGGCTACTTGTGTTGTGGCCGAAACGTCGTGAGAATTTTATTCTGTTATTATTATTTTTATTATTTCATCTCCATTCTACGTGACTTTACCGAAAGAACCCAGAAGAACAATGAGCTATCATTATTGTGTTGTTGTTTGCAAAGTGCAGGGTCTTGAGGACTTTGTGGAAAAGTGCGGAATAAATGCAAAGTAACTCCCCAAGAAGTGGTGGTGGTTGGACAAAAAGGACAATGGTGATGCCGATGGCTAAGGTCTCCTCCTGCGATGGCGAGATGTAAACTCCCTCGCATGGTATACAGGAGGTCGTGGGTTCGATCCCTATCCCGACCTTAACGCCTGTTATGTATTTGGAGTCCACGTGTTCTCTCTATCTTCCCTCTGCATTTAATCTGGCTGCTGATATACATTACCACGTGATGAGCCACTTCGTTGATCTATTATTTGTGGCCAGGTGGCTTCTGAAAAGAGCTTTATACCTGGTATTTTTTTTTAAGGTGGCCATGGTGCTCACCGTGATCTACATGTTCCTCATGACGGGCACGCTGCTCGCTATGGTCGGCGACATTGTCAAGAACGGTATCCTCACACCCAGCAGCATCTTCTTCATCACTCTCGCGGGCATCCATCTCATCGCCGCGGCGCTGCACCCGCGCGAGTTCTTCTGCATCGTGC
Organism: Petromyzon marinus; assembly: GCF_048934315.1. Classification (NCBI taxonomy): domain Eukaryota; kingdom Metazoa; phylum Chordata; class Hyperoartia; order Petromyzontiformes; family Petromyzontidae; genus Petromyzon; species Petromyzon marinus. Next base: position 296,357 of record NW_027423068.1, on the reverse strand, counting down.
ACGGATTCTTGTACCTCATCTGCATTCCCACGGGATACCTGCTGCTGCTCATCTACTCATTGGTCAACATGTACAACGTATCATGGGGCACGCGTGAGACCAAGGCGCCTACTGAGCCCTCCCCTAAGGAGGTGAGTTACTTTATGTGTTATCGTTATTGTCGTTGTTGTTTTTGTGTCGAACGTTATTTGGAGTTTCGCTCCATTCTCCTCTGTTGCTCCGTCCCGCACCTCCGATTAGCATGATTGGCTACGTACATTGCAAAAAAAGTGTAACATATGCCCCCAACCCCCGCCAAGACGAAGGCAGCGATCCCCATATAGCTTTTAACCGACCGTTGGGGCAAGTGCTGTTAGCGAGTAGCACCTGTGAAGTCCGGAATGGCACATAAGAGGGTAGGTGGCCAGCACCATGCCCGGCCGCCTTTGTCTCCATTGTTGTCATGTTTACTACATCACATTTGGCTATTTTTGAGGCTTTTTGAGGGAAGGCCAAGGACTGGTCCAGATGTATGTATGTTGAACTTCTTTCACACCATGTGTAGCCAACTGTGCTAATTGGAGGTGCGAAGGAAGGAAAGTTTCTAAACACAAAGAGCAGTTTTTAAGAAATTAGTTTTCAATGTAATGATTTAAAAGTGCATAGCTCCAATTGCTTTCTCATATTGTAAGGAAGAGGGTTCCAGATGGACGCACAAGCGCACCCAAAAGCACGCGATGTGGTCACTGTCTTTGTTCAATGGTTAGCCAAAATCCACTGATGAGAGGATGACCGGAGCTTGCAAAATTATCGTTTATGTTTCTTGACAAGAACGGTGGTGGTGGCTGTGCCACTCGTGTCCATTAATCCAACACGGTGGGTATCGAGGAGGAGTCATTCACTGACTTTCCAGGAGAGTGTAGTATGACAATTATGGACTATTTGTTCCATCTGAATAGAACGCAATGTTTCCCCCTCGCATTTGTGGGTCTATTCCATGGTGTTCTGGTTTCCCGTTGGCCAATAAAATCTTCATACATGGAGGACCGCAGAGCTTGGACAGTTATTGGCGCCAGTTCACTGAGCAGCTGAAACTGCCTTCCAGCTTGTGTGCGCTTCCCACTGGTTTGATATCATTGAAGGACCCTGCCTTCAGCACAATGCCCATCCTCCTGTCCCAGCAGAAGAAGGAACGCAAGCATCGTTTGAATGGAACGAAATGCTATATACTGCCACTCGAGTGGGACTGCTTCCAGTGGAGGATCAGCGTCCATCCGAAGAAATACTCGGCACTGAGTCAGGAGGATGACAGTTCAAGGTGCCACCACCTCACTGAGAGCCTGTAGCCATGCTTTTAACTTTGATCCTTACCTCTCGTGTATCGATAGTTCAACGTTTATGTCCCATATTATTGAGGGACTGTGTTATCTTGGTGTGGTTTGGGACTGTTGTTTTGCTGCCTTGCCCCAAGTTATGCATTTAGTATTGAAAAATTGGCAGTAACTGATGTACTCATGCAAGTTGCACTCATATACTTTATTTATTTTATTATATTTCCTATACTTAGCACTGCTATCGTTTTATGTTCTAACTTTATAATCCCCTACACCTACTGGACATCTGTGAAAATAGGTTCATAGCTCATCGGACTCCTCCTGCAGTAGAAATACAGATTATGATTATTGATTGGCTGTGTCGGGTGGAGGAGGATTTACAACGTAACATTTTACTCAAGTCAATACTGAGTCTTGTCTCAACTTATTAACTGTGATTCTAGTTGTGCTTGTATCTTAGGCGCCGTGGTGGCTAGATGTTAACTACCTCCCCTGGTATGCAGGAGGTAGTGGCTTCGATCCCAAACCTGACGATGCCTGTTGCCTATATGGAGTCTGCGTCTATTCTTTTCTCTCCCCATGTTGGTGTGGATTTTACTCCGGGTTCCCTGATTTTTTCCCTCCTCATTTAGAATCATCATGTGATTAGAGTATTTGGCTGCTGTAATTTCCACGTGATAAGCCGCTCATTGAGTTATAATTTGTGATATTCAGGTCGATTCTACAAAAAAGCTTCCTAGCTCAGTGGGCCTTACATGGTAAAATAAAAATAATGGTTTAGTTTAACAGTTTATCATCATCCCTCCCAGCCGAGTGGAGTCGTGCACGGTGGAACTCGACAGAGAGATGAAGCTGCGTCCAATTGAGGCCAGACAACAGGACACTACGAGCACTCAGATGGAGCATCCAGAAGGAGCAGAGATCGAGGCGAGAGGAGAGGACATCGCGAACACTCATATGGAGCACCCAGAAGGAGCAGAGACGAGACCAGAGGACATCGTGAGCACTCAGACAGATCATCCAGAAGGAGTAGAGAGTGAGGAGAGACGACAGGGCATCGCAAGCACTCAGACGGAGCATCCTGAAGGAGCAGCGATCGAGTCGAGAGGAGAGAACATCGCAAACAGTCAGATGGAGTATCCAGAAGGAGCAGAGACGAGACCAGAGGACATCGCGAGCACTCAGACAGATCATACAGTAGGAGTAGAGAGCGAGGAGAAACGACAGGGCATTGCGAGCACTGGGACAGAGCATCCTGAAGGAGCAGAGATCGAGTCGAGAGAAGAGGACATCGCAAACACTCAGATGGAGCATTCAGAAGGAGCAGAGGCGAGACTAGAAGACATCGCGAGCACTCAAACAGAGCATCCAGAAGAAGTAGAGAGCAAAAGTCGACCTCCAGAGCAATCAGACACAGACCTCGCCCTCCATACCAAAGGTAATATTTTCATCAAACAAAGACAAAGTCTTCTTGGTTCTTTCGTTAAAGTCACATAGAATGGAAATAAAATAATAAAAATAAAATTCTCACGACGTTTTGGCCACAACACAAGTAGGCTTCTTCAGGTGGAGGAACAGAACTCTCAGGACGACAGCGCTTCAATGAACGCTGCTAAGATTCGCAACGTCTTTTAAGCTAGGTGGGAGAAGTAAAGCGCCTTGACAAAGGAGTTTACATATCAAACAGGATAATTGAGCATTGAAATAGCGGTGTTAAAGTGTTGGATCAGCAGGGTGTTAAAGTCAGAAATTCGCATGTAACTGGGAGATTAGCATGATGTTATTGTGAGAGATTAGCATGTGACTGGTCACGGAAATAGCTATGTTAAAATCAAAGTTTACATATCAACAGGGCCATTTAGTATATGGACACTAAAGGACTGCAACTATCCAACTATCATACAATAAACCGATGTGAAAAAAACTAAGTATAAACTACATCAATATAATAAATGTACTCAATATATTCTTCAATAAGTTGAGCTATTAACATAAAGTAACTGGGTATACACTACACTATATAATGAATACCATATAGTAAACTAATAAAAAACTAAAATATAAACTACATCAATGTTATCAATAAACTCTATATACTCTCCAAACAGCTGAGCTACTAACAATAAGTCGTTATACATTACAATGCCATATGGCGAAAAAATGGGTGGTGGTATTTTCTTTTCAACGTTAGCACCACGGAAAGCGACGAGCTTTGTTCAGACGGACGAGTCCATCTATGCTCGGAACGAAGGAGGGGGGAGAAACAGCCACGATGCGCTGCTCTGTTCTGTGTTGCGTTACAACTATGTTATAAACTAGACTACAATACATTGCAATGTTATACCTTCCAATCTAAACTACATTGTATAATATCGTATACAGCCCAATGTAAGCTCTAACATTATGCATTATATTGATATGTCCCCAACTAAACTTTTTCTACATTACACGACTATACACCGTAATATACACTGCCATAGACAAACCCACCATTAAATTATACAATGCGTTACTATACACTACCCTATACTTTAGACTGTAAAATAGACTTGTAATATTACACTATGTATTATTCTACCAACCCTACTGTATACCACACTACTGTATATTCACTATACAATTACGATACCATATATTGCCTTATGAATTATGCTAAACATTACAATGTTAAACTATTTATTATACAACATGCTATACCTTTGACCGTTGTGTGAACGGTATTTAGAGACATTGTCAGGGAATGGACTGCAGTCTGAAAGTCACCGTATAATACAATCAATTAAGAACCGAAATGGTTTATAACGTCTTTCCAATGGTTACTAAGCCAGAATCCATCTTCTCGGTTGAAATTGCCTCTGTGTTTGTATATGTGGATGGCCTCATGAACGAATGTCTCATGGTAGCCGGATGGCTTGCAGAGAACCTCCGTGTCATGTGAGCCCACTAAATTATAACAGTGATCTGCCACGGCTGAGGTGTTCGTCCTACCGTGTTTCAAGTCTGCTTTATGTTCACGGATGCGGTCCGAGATATGTCGTTTGGTTTCTCCAATGTAGCTGCTACCACAGAGGCAACTTAGTTTGTAGACGCCCGGGTACTGTATGTCTGGAACCACATCTTTTACAGACGGAACCAGATCACGCATTTTATGTACTGTGTTGAATCGGACCTGGATCTTGTGTTTATTCAGGATTTTGGAGATCTTTTTTGTGACCCCCGCAATGTAGGGTAAGGTGATGGTTTTGAATGGCTCCTCAAGAGAATCCTTCTTCATGGCTGGAGTGATGGTTTTGCGGATTGTGTAGTCGGAGTAACCATTAGCCTTGAGAGCTTGGTGTACGTGCTAGAGTTCACTGGCAATGTGTTCCTGGTCGGAAATGCATTGGGCTCTATGGTATAGAGTCTTGATGAGGGAGTTCTTCTGGGACGGATGGTGGTGGGAATATGGTTTTAAGTAAACATCCATATGCGTAGCTTTCCTGTAGACACAGTGGCTCATTGAACCATCAGGTCTCCTTTTAATTAGGACATCCAAATAGGGTAGCTTGCCATCTTTATCGACTTCCATGGTAAATCTGATGGCTGGGTGTATGGAATTGATGTTAGAGCTTACATTGGGCTGTGTATACGATATTATACAATGTAGTTTAGATTGGAAGGTATAACATTGCAATGTATAGTAGTCTAGTTTATAAAATAGTTGTAACGCAACACAGGACAGAGCAGCGCATCGTGGATGTTTCTCTCCCCTCCTCCGTTCCAAGCATAGATGGACTCGTCCGTCTGAACAAAGCTCGTCGCTTTCCGTGGTGCTAACGTTGAAAAGAAAAAACCGCCACCCATTTTTTCGCCATATGGCATTGTAATGTATAACGACTTATTGTTAGTAGCTCAGCTGATTGGAGAGTATATAGAGTTTATTGATAACATTGATGTAGTTTATACTTAGTTTTTTCACATCGGTGTATTGTATGATAGTTGGGTAGTTTCAGTCGTTTAGCGTCCATATACTAAATGCCTCTGTTGATATATAAACTTCGACTTTAACATAGCTATTTCCGTGACCAGTCACATGCTAATCCCTCACATTAACATCATGCTAATCTCCCAGTTACAAGCTAATTTCTGACTTTAACATCCTGCTGATCCAACACTTTAACACCGCTATTTCAATGCTAAATTATCCTGTTTGATATGTAAACACCTTTGTCAAGGCGCTTTACTTCTCCCACCTAGCTTAAAAGACGCTGCGAATCTTTGCAGCGTTCATTGAAGCGCTGTCGTCGCGACAGTTCTGTTCCTTCACCTGAAAAAGGCTACTTGAGTTGTGGCCGAAACGTCGTGAGAATTTTATTTTATTATGTTTTATTTGTATTATTTTATTTCCATTCTACGTGACTTTACCGAAAGAACCAAGAAGATGAATCCCTGCAGTCACGAAAGCTTTAAATCGAAAATTAAATGCGAAGTCATTGCTTGTCAGTTAAACAAGACCGAGCATCTGAAATCACGCGATGCGGTGACCATCTTTGTTTGATGAATGGATGAACGAAGTGTGGGTGATGGTTAATGCTCCTAGACGAGATTAGCAAGCTATTGTGATTCATTTGTGGCAAGCACTCTGGTGTTGGACCAGAAGACGCCAAAAGGCGTACAACTCAAAAACAGCGCACTATCAGAGTATTGAGGGCTCGGGGTGAGCATTTAACACCAGTGGAGACTAGGCTCTAAGAAAAGCCGTCTCGGGTGTGGACCAATCAAATTCAAGGACAGTGCATATTATTATCAGAGTTGTCTCTTTTGTTTGCATTTTGATTGCTTGTGTTGTGGTTATTGCAAATACGATGCCTTGAATAAAGGTGTCAGTTTTTGTGCCAGTTAAAAGGGTAAAACCTATTACTATTACAATATTAATATTATTCATCGGAGTAAGTTGTTGTTATTTGGACAATCGCACAAAGTGAACCTTCTGTCCCGTGGATGGGAATGCATAGGAGGAAGACGAGTTTTGGAAGAGCATGATCAGTGACTACCTCAAGCCTCTGGAGGAAGATGACGATCACAGGAAACGCGTGAAGCAGGAACTCTTCGAGATAAGAAACAAGGTACTGGCAACGCGTCATCGCGAGTACCGGAGATGCTTCGATAACAGAAAAATTGCGTTCCAGCGACAACGCGTTGTGCAAACAGCAGGCGTTAAGCGAGTACTTACCGTACTTGGCATGTGGTAGAAGACGATTTAAACGGCATTGAATTACCTATGCCTTATTATTCCAACGAATTAATTGTTAATTGTTCCAATAATCCGCTAATCCTGTAAAATACATGAACAATAAAACAATAACAACAGAAGTGACCATTTGGCGTCGAGAGTGGACAGTGGGGGAGAAAAATGAACGCACAAAGAGGGGATCCATAAACAGCCCGGGGTCATCCCCCCCGCCACTCGGCCAATGCAATGTAAATCAGGCCTGGTCTGTCTGTCCCAACGTGCAGGGCACTTTCGTCTACTTCATGATCAATGCACTGTGGCTGGTGGCGACCCTGGCACTGCAGTTCGTGGGAGCCGACCTCTACATCCAGATCCCGAGCACGAAGAACGAGGGGACGGTCATCGACGTGCTGCCCCTCGCCTTCATGTTCCTCATCACCTTCTCCAGCATGCTCATTGTCCAGTTCCTGGCCATGCTGTACCACAGCTGAGGAGGAGGGGAGGGGGTCGACCCATGCGTGGCCATAGGGGGTGTGTGTGCATGCCGACTCAGTGACCAACAACAGTAACGATTATCTGAAATGGTCCTGGACTTCCCCCCTTGTGCCGTACCGGCCTTCATAGGTGCCACTCGCTGACAGCACTTGCCCCAACAGTATCTTAAGGCTATCCAGGAGATCCATGTCTTTGCCTTTATGTGAGTGTGGGCAGTGTGCTTATGACCAGCTCCGGTTTCGCAGCCGAGGTCTCACTCCGAAACAGTCGGGCAGCATTATCTTTTCATCGGCTGTGTAACACTGGGTGGAAACTACTTGGTTTGTCATTCCATGCGAAGCTCCGGATTTTATTTGACCACATTGATATCTTCCCTTCTTTATTCTTTCGAGAAGGATGTTGAGGTGTCTAAAGTAACATCTGCACCGGTTAGAAACATTCAGGTCACCCTGCCTACAATGCATCCTGGGTTTAACCAGACTGGATTGTGTCAGGAGCTCACATATTCTTAAAAGATCTAGACACACTCCCATTGGTGAGCTCCTCTCACAAGCGTGGCTGTGTTGGCTGGGTCATGTAGCCCCCATGCCCAGCCACTGCATGGCAAAGCAACTATTATTTGGCAGGATAGATCAGACTAAAGGGCACGGCATGGGCTAGGGAAAAAAAGGAATGATATGGTACAAGAGGATATATAGAGATGAGTGGACTTGCCAATAACTGGTACCAGCGGTCTCAAGATTGGCCACTCCTGAGGAGATGCTACTTGGCAGTTGGAGGCAGTCACCCACCAGCAATAATGGAGGGCAGAGGAGCGATGCTCGCATCCATAAGCAGAGCACCGGGCAGCTAAACACAACAATTTGGCACAGTAGGGGTCACAGCTGGTGCATTGTCAGTCATCTCAGTCAGTCAACCATTGGCTCCTAGGTCTGTCCGTTAACTCCTGACATTTTGCCACCGTGGCGCCCCGTGCCCCTCCCCCTTCCCCTCCGTGCCCCCCCCCCCCCCCTCTGCCCCCGTTCAGGTTGTTCACGCTGCTGCACGTGCTCTCCTACGTGGAGTCGTCGTCGTCGGGCCAGCAGTCAAAGAGGGGTGCTGTTGGTCGAGACAACAAAGCATTCGTCAACGATGGAGACGACGATGACGCTCAGCAGCGCCGTCTCAGAGAGATTGTCTTACAGATCCCTGGACCCCCTCCTCACACGCCGCACGTGGGTCCCCTCCCCGCACACAGCACATGGACCCCTTCCACTCATGGCGCACCTGGACCCCCTCCTCACAAGCCGCAAGTGGCCCCCCTCCATGCACGCTGCTCGTGGACCCCCTCCTCGCACGCTGCTCGTGGACCCCCTCCTCGCACGCTGCTCGTGGACCCCCTCCTCGCACGCTGCTCGTGGACCCCCTACTCGCACGCTGCCCGTGAATCCCTTCCTCGCATCCTCGCACGCTGCACGTGGATCCCCTACTCGCATGTCATACGTGGACCCATGCACGTCGTGGTTTATCAATGACGGTGCGGTCAGTAAAGGTGCAGCCCTGCAAGATGCTTCCCTTGTTGGAAGAGGTGGGAGTTACCCACGCTTTACCCCACCACCGCATGCGACCTGCCGATCGACCAACTGTGCTGTATCCATTTACGCAGCTGGGTGGACAGAGGCAGCGAGATTTAAGAAGCTTGCAGCGTCGCTCCAAATGCCAGGCCTAAGGATCGACCTCTAGATCGCAAGTGTGGTGACGAGTTAATTGCAGCAGGGCAGCCTCTCATTACAATGGAATGCACTCAAAAGTCCTGCTGTACAACAACGGTGGACATCACTTGTGATATCATCGGCTAAAGTAAATGTAGGGGCTTTGAAGCTGCTCCTGGCCACGGACAGAGAAGTCGCTTCTATGTAGCAGTGGTCAGATGAAGGAAACGTCCTGTTGTTGTTTGTATGTTAAATTTATTTTGCACTGCACTTAGCCAACCATGCTATCGTGGATGTAAACATCACCCACACATAGACTGTCCCGTTAACCATAGAAGTTGATCAAATCACATTATTACGCCTGATTAATTTAGAGGTCGAGCGACCCACATGGGAAATCTTGTTTTGAGAAAGGTTTCTCTACCAAACACAGAAAACGATTCCCCATATCGCTTTAATAGACTTATGGAGCTGTTAGTGAGCACCTAATAACGGCAGGCACAGCACACAAGGTGGGTGGCCAGCACCAAGTCAAACTGCATTACCGCACCATTTTATCATTTGAGGCTGAGTCGACCTAGGGGAGGCCCAGAACCGGTTTAGATAATCACCACTATTGTTGGTGGCCATGAGTGGAAGTGAAACTAGCGTCCCAAGGCTCAAATACTTGTGCAGGGCTCAAATACTTGTGCAGGGCTATGAACACGAGTTTTATTTCACGTTCACTGATGGTCAGATATATATGCCAACATATATTTATAGATATTTTATAATACTCTTTGGTTCTTTCGGTAAAGTCACGTAGGTATAAAATTAAATAAATCACGACGTTTCTATTGCAACACAAGCAATCATCATCAGGTGGGAAACCCAACAGCAAGAAGTTTTTTCTACTGAAGTGGGAGAGAGATGCCATGGTAAGAGGTTTCTAGGTAAGAACGGGGGGCAGGGCAAGGGGGGGGGAAGAGGGGGTGTGTGGGCTAGGGGGAGGGGATCGTTGCGTGGACGCTAGATTGATATGTATAATGTGGTTTATTTACAGAGATGTAGAGTTACATTGAGACTGTGTGGATAAATAAAACAAGACAGAGAAGAAGCAGTCATACATCCAGAGCACCACGTTCAGATAGTTTCCCCAAAATATTGTATTGGAGATGTGAATCCATAATTTTAATGCTAAGGCAATGTTTCGCTGCTATTTGCCGCTGAGAAGATGTTATCTCCCTCGATCGGTACACAGGAGGTCATGCTGGACCCTGGCGGTGCCTCTGTTATACTTTTGGAGTTGGCGTGTGCTCTCGCTGTGGTGGTCGGAGCTTGGGTTTTTATCCGGGTTCCTTGGTTCAGATGATTAGACTGCTGTTATAAATTCTCACGTGTGGTGATATCAGCTACTGCGATCATCAGCTATCATTACGTGTGACCAGCTCGCCTATGAACAAGAGCTAAGAGCACAGTTGAGTTTAACTGGTAAATAAAACTGTGAATTCCCTTGCACCTTCTGAGGACGGTAGTGTCTTGGTCAACAGGTCACTTACCAAACGCTTAACGATCGATCCAAACCTTTTAGGTCCACGCTTCGCTGGGCGCGTATAGTGGTTACGCACACGTAAAGCTCTGTGTCTTTCTGGTGGATGCGTTGTCGGGCTGGTCCCATGGTGTCTGAAACGTGGAACAGCACGAAGGCGTTGGTGGTGAGCGGTAAAACGTGCACTCCTCCCCCATCACCCCCAGATTAATGTAGGTTACACTCCTCTGCTTGACAATAAATCCCAAAGGTTATTTTTAGTTTATAACGTCGCGATTTATAGCTTTTGTTAAACTTGACAAGATTACGTTTTAGTCCATGGCAATGAGAATAGAGTTCGTTTGTAGGAGAACATATTTGCACGATGCTATTTAAGTAAATTAACATACAATGTGGTAACACGGCACGTACTGATTATATGCACTTTATTGCCTATTGTTTTTTACTTTGCACAAATATAGTTTACTGAACTTTTGCAAGCCGTTATCAGTCATGTATTCTCGACTGCTTGCATATAGATAGTGGCGCAGCCCTGCAATGAATCACCCCTCCAGGCGATTGAGACAGCCTGCCACCTACAGATTGCGCAACAGCGCCCCACACAACTTCCAGCCGTTTGAACTCGGTCGTTGGTGTAATTTGCATTCTTATCTGGAGTAAACCAACCTCCAAATCTACATATCGCTGGGTTCACAGTTTAGCGCGCTAATTAATACTGCACCACTCACTTTAGCATTGCCACATCCAAATAAATAAATGCGTATGCACCAACCGCTTGAAATAATGCCACATCGCATAGTCGTCGTGTCGACAATTAGAGAGGTAGCCAGGTTGCTCAAAGATCAGCGCTGGACTGGTACCATTGAGAAGCTGGGTTCAACCCCGGCTACTGAAACTAAACTTTTATTTTTATTTTACCAGGTAAAGTCCACTAAGATATATACAGCTTTTTTTTAAAATAAGCGACATGGCCACAAATAATAGCTCAACGAAGTGGATCATTAATCACGTGTACATTTGTAGCAGCAGTCAAATACTCTTAACGCACTTTTATTCCAAATATGGAGAACAATCCCAGCGACCACGAAGAGAAAGAGGCATGCAATCTCCAAACAGGCATAGCATACAACAGGCATAGCAGGCGAGGTAGTTAACATCTCCTAGTCACCGTGGCACCCTGCCTGTGACTGGCAGGGCTCTCCCGGTATAGTTAGCTGATGGCCTCAGCCCGGTCACCAACGATTCAAAGACGGATTGTAAAAAAACAAATTAATTGGTATTGGTTCCCACGTGACCACTTGATTTGATTTGCTCTGACGGATGGTGGTGAGTATATCTGAATATTGCCTTTATACTCAAACCATCTAACCCAAAGTAAACAGACAGTCCTCGACTTGCGAGTGTCCGACTTACGAACGCCCGCTTCCATGAAATATATAAAATAAGAAAAATATTGATTTAAAATGCGAACTTGCAATTGCAAACTGAACTGCCGGCTTACGAACCGTTCGAATTTCGAACAGGTCTCAGGAACGAACTAGGTTCGTAACCCGAATACTGCCCAGAAATAACTTCTGCTCAATAGGTTTGTGGTCATATATAGTTACTAATTATTGTTAACATGGGGATAGTACATTTGTGTGATGTAGGTGCTGGATGTGGTCATAGCTGGGATCCTATCCTTTTCTATATTTATAGAGCACCTTTGGTCAAGGCACGCTTTCCAACATTTAAAAGCTGTAACAAAAACAAAGTGATTTATATGGCAAGGGCAGTGCAAGGGCCGAGGAATGAGTGTCCCGAACATAGGACATGTGGCTTCATGCAAGAGATATAGGGAAGGAACGGAACAAAATGGAACGGTAAAAAGGGAAGAGGAAGGGGATGGGCTATTAAAAAGAGGTGAGGCCTTCAGAGAGGAATGGAAGAAGGTTATGGAGGTGGCCTGCTTCATGTTCAAGTATCTCTCTATTTACAAAGTTCGATTTTACGATATTTCACGTTCATGCAATTGACAAATTACGTGTTCTAATGCTGTACTGTGCTATGTGATTGTCACGCGGCCCCCATGGTGTCAGCCAGCGCTGGTCTCAGACCCTCGGTACCCACTATATCTGTTTACCTGCTATGAAGTAGGAGCATTGCTCGAAACGTCGACAATTATATACATGTCCTTTCAATGCATTGTTGTTAACGAGTGTGTTGTAGAGGAGGTTAATTGACCATACTTCACCACGCTGACCAAACCGGGTTGGTGGAGGTAGGTGAACATTGTATAAACGTGGAGAGGAAGGAAAGTACGGTACAATATTTGAATTCATACGCACACAGTGGGGAGCACAGGCGTTGCCTCTGCCAGTGATCTCAGTCAACCCACCGCTCCTGGGTCTGTCCCGTGAACTCCTCCTGCACCCAGCTGGCACAGCAGTCAACCCATAGCACCTGGGCCTGTCCTGGGACTCCTACCAGTAGCAAGCCTCCCACACTGCAAGTCGACTCAAAGTGCACTTAGCCTGTGACAAGCGCCGTGGTGCCGTCACCACCACTTAATGGCGGATGGCAGCTGTTGTTAATGCACGGTGGAACAGAGTTCAGCTTCCAATGAGTAGGATGGTACGGTGTATGTGTGTATAAAGCAGCAGCACTGGAGAGACAAAGGTGGCCGGGTGTGGTGGTACCGGGTTTTATCGGTACTTCTTGCTAACAGCACTTGTCCCAACAGCCTCATAGAGGCTATACATGAGTCTTTGTCTTTGCAGTGGTTTGTGCACTGCGCCACGGTCTCTGTGACCTTTATTGCACTGAGGTCCAGGTCGTTATAGGTCCAGCCTTGACGAACGCCTTTCAACGTATTGCATGCTTCTCCAAATTATAAGACGAATCCAAAAACATACATATTTGGCCTCACACAAGACAAAGATCGCCCGTATAGCCTGAACAGACTGTTGGGGAAAGTGCTGTAAGCGAGCACCAATGAAGGCTGACACAGCACACGAGGGTTGGGTGGCCAGAACCACGCCCGGACGCCTTTATCTCTACAGTGGCCATGTTAACACATTACACCGTACCGGGTAATAATGTGAGGCTGAGTCGAAGTTAGGGGAGGCCGTGAGCAGGAATCGAACTCGGGTCACCAAGTTCGTAGCGCCGAGCGCTGCTCTTCACAATAACAAAAAGTCGCCATTCGCCACTAAGTGGTGGTGACGTTACCATGACACTTGTGCCAGGCGATGTGCACTTTGAGGCCACGTGAATTGTCGAAGACCCTCTAACAGTAGGTCACAGGACAGACCCAGGTGCCATGGGTTGACTGAGATGACTGGCAGATGCACCACCTGTGCCTCCTATTGTGCCAACTTCCTGTATTTTTTTCGACCCGGTTATCCGCTCATTGTTGTGAGCGTCGCTCCTCTGCCCTCCGCTGTTGTTGGAGGACGATTGCCTCAAACTTCCCAATAGCGTCTTCTAGGTGCACGTATCCTGGCACTGCACAGTAGCATCCTTAACGAGCCTCCTCGCTCACTCTACACGAAGCTGCGGGTCGTGCTCTTACATGTGGACGTCTCCTGGATTATAACTTTTGCTTTAAAATGCACAAGCTAAATGTGCGTCTCAGAATCGGTAGACCGCGGTAGAATGGAGAAGGATGTTGGAGTGGTGGTGCCGCGCCTGGCACATTAAAATAACAACCCGCCGAGCCGAGTTAGATAGCAAGACACGGCTAACATCTGCAGTGGCGAAGTGATGACACCTTGGATGAAGGTGAATCATTCCAAAAGCACGATTAATGATGATCCGTACCTCGAGATTCCTGGCTGGCTGCTGGCTGGGCGCCTCTCCACTCCAACCACAATTACTCCACTGTTAGTGGCTGATGTAGGCCGTTGCTACAGAAACTAGCTGGATAACATAACTGGCTATGCGGGATTATTTGTCGAACAAATGAAATTAAACGGCTTAAACGGAAGTCCGGCAGACGTCTAATAATAGTAATAATTATAATCATTATTAATTGGCATAGATAGCGACACCGAAAAGATGGAAATAACGAATAGAGAAGACTGACCATGGCTCATTTAAAATCGCTCTAACTTTTAAATGTGCTCCTATCAACGTAATTATTTTGCCAAGATGCTTATTTCCTAGATGTGCGTGTATGTATATCTATAACCTCAGTCTTTGCGTTTTATTATCAGAATCAGAATCTTTAGTTATCCTGGAGAAATATGATAAGCTATGAAGATATTTTTCAGAGATGTCCAGTAGGGATGGGTCAGAAACTTAAACGATAGGAGTAAGCAAATCACTCAAGATAAATGTATCAATAAATGAAAAACTAAAAAAAGCTATTTAATTTACCAGGTAAGGCCCACTGACTTATTATCTATTTTCAGAATAGACTTGGCCACAAATGATAGCTCCACAAAGTGGCTTATTGTGTGGACATTGTATTGCAGGCAGACACTACACGCACATTGTTGATTCTGAATGAGGAGGGAAAAACCAGAGGACCCGAAAAAAAATGCACGCGACCACGGGGCGAGAGAGTGAGACATAAACTCAAAATATACTGAAGGTCACGGGACAGACCCAGGGGCCATGGGCTGACTGAATTAGATGACTGGCAGATGTACCACCTGTGCCCCCTACTGTCAACTTAACGCATTACATCCGCCCGGCGCTCCGCTCGATGGAGTCGGGATCTAACCCACGAACCTCGTGCAGATTACTGTTCGTGCTCCGAGCGCAGGAGGACTAAGAGACGAGTCTGAACACGGACAGCTGTCGTTTGCTTGCGTGGCTGAGCTTCGTGACCTGCGAGACGAATCCACAGCCTGCCGCGTGTGTGGTGATTCATAGGCGATTCGTCATCCCACTTGCCAGGCCGTCAGCGCTCCGCAGGGCTGAGGGACCCGCGGGGAGAACGGGATGATGGGGAAATATGGAACCGATTAATTTGTTTTTGTTGCTTTCTTATTTATCCATACGAGTCGCACTGAACCGTGGGGCATTTTTAGCTGCGAAGCAACTGTGTACCGCATAGTAAAGTTTTTTTTGGATTATTTCGCGTAAATATAAATGTGTCGTTAACCCACCACCACCCGACACAGCTAATCAGCAAGGTTTGTCACCTAAACAAAACGTGCCAATTACTATGGGCAGCCACCCCACTAAGGCGGTCACAGTAGGACGATTGGGATCGGTAAGAGCAGTGTTCTTCATTTCAAGGCCCACGGGCCAATGGCGGCCCCAGGTGGCCTTCAGTGTGACCCCTGACAGCACATGGATATGAAAACACCCCTTGCAGGTGAGGCGGTGTGGCGGCTCTCAGACTGATGTCATATCGGCTGAAGTAGCCTCCCTCTGAAAATGAGTGAAGAACACTGTTTTTGGATCAGGAGGAGGTGGTGGCAGAACCTTCGAGAAACCTTAGAGAAGGGACATGGACCACGGGGGCCCTGGGTGACTGTGCAACTCGCCCTCTCACCTATACTCACCGTTGTCCTTCACCAACGTGGTTAGGAATGGTCAAAGTCCAACACGCTCCCCACATACCCCCGACCGCGATTGCGGAATTAAACAACGATGAGGCAATTAAGGATTGCCCCTTGCTGTGGCTGAACGCTATCGCGGGATGAATGTCAAGGCAGGTGCGCGGACTTCATCCCAATCGATACACTTTGTGAGCTTTGCAATTGCAGGGATAATCAAATCACGTTCCTCTAATCACCTCGATAAGGCTTCTCACCGAGCCAGGTTGTTTATAAGTCAACATCCCCTTATCCATTCACGTTCACGTGAGACGAATTGAGTTCACATTCTACTGGGGGTATGTGCGTGCGCATGTCTGTATGCATTTGGAGCCGCGGAATAGTGAACACGAGTTCGATTTCCGCTCACCTCCAATATCGGGTGACGAATATCTGAACCCGTACTGGGCCTCCCCTATGTCGACTCGGACTAAAACGAGTATCGGGTGTGGTGTGTAAAACATCAGCACTGGTGAGACAAAGGCGGCCGGATGTGGTGTTGCTCGTGCCAGCCTTCACCCATACAACCTTCAACAGTCTGTTGAAGCTTGTATGGGAGAACGTTGTCTTGCGTGTGTCTCTCTCTCTGTCTCCCGCCATATTGTGTGTCTCTCGCGTTATGCTCTCACAATCTGCCTTTAACTTCTCATCAATTCACTGCCGTTCACCAATTTCTGCACGAGTGCCTATCACATCAAAATCCGAATATTTATGTATATTGCAGGAGGAATCCGATGAGCTATGAAGCTCTTTTTCACAGATGTCCATTAGGGGTAGGTCAAAGCGTTACATCAACAAACAATACAAAACACGATAGGAGTGCAAAGTATAGGAAAGGTAAACAAATCACTACAAAAAAATTGAAAGGAAAATAAACAATATTTAATTTACCAGGTAAAGCCCATTGAAGTATTAGCTTCTTTTTTCAGAAGCAACCTGGCCACAAATTATAGCTTCACGAAGTTGGCTTATCATGTGGAAATGAAAAGCAGCCAAATGTATAGCAGCCAAATTATCTTAATAATCTAAACGCATGTTTAAATATCCATCCCCATGCGCTTCTGCCACCGTCTGAAACGTTTTTCCTTCCGATATTATGAAGCCACTGAAGCTATGCACTTTTAAATCATAAATTAGATTAAAATCGAATTTCTTTAGAACGGCTTTTTTTCCTTTGCCAGTACCAAAATATGAGAATAGGTTTTCCCCTTTATCTGGCAAAAAAACAAGTGTTAAGATTTTGATTTAAAGCTTTCGTGACTGCAGGGATTAATATTCTTGGTTCTTTCGGTAAAGTCACGTAGAAGGGAAACAATAAAAGAATAAAAATATAAAACAATCATCATGATGATAATTGCTTGTGTTACAGTCGAAACGTCTTGAGAATTTTATTGTTTTATATTTTTATAATTTGATTGTTTCCCTTCTACGTGACTTTACCGAAAGAACCAAGAATATGAATCCCTGCAGTCACGAAAGCTTTAAATCAAAAAGAATATAGGTGTTAAGATGTTAAAACACCAAAGTGAAACCTTTAACAAGGAATCTTGTCTGCATTAACACTGTTTGAGACTAGGCTCCAAAGAAAGCTGTCTCTGGTGTGGACCAACCAGTTTCAAAGACAATGCATATAATATATTCTTGGTTCTTTCGGTAGTTTGTTGTCCTTCCCCCGCACCTCCGATTAGCACGGTTGGCTACGTACGGTGCCAAAGAAGATCAACAAACACCTAATTATGTTGTATATTTCCCAATATTTTTAAGTCTTGCTGTTAAAATCTATCTTTTTAAAGGGCTGCCCTTGTCAGCATCGCCTATGATCGTTGTATTTCACCTGCTCTGAATAAAGATGCCATCTGTGAATGTTTCACCTGAGCCGAGTCACAATTCCCACTCTGTGTTTATTATGTTTCACAGAGATGGCCTTGAGGCAGGGAAACACCATTTCCTTTTACATTGCTAGATACATCACCCCAAAGGAGTCCCGGCGGCGATGCTGCTATCGGGCGCACAGTCACAGAGTGGGAACTCCTCAGCAGGCGATGAGTCACGAGGAGCATCTTGATGAGCACGACCCTTGCTCTGCAGAGGGACGGTCTTCTTGCTGAAATAGCCTCACGCAGTGGGTTCGTGATGTTGATGGATACCGGTCTGCCCTGCAATAAACATTACCACGATGACTGTGTCCATATGTAACATCGTACATATGAGAGAGAACCGGGTGGTGGCGGCTTCGCACGTCCCCGGTAATCCAGCACTATAGAGGCAGCAGGGAGGGTTGGTGGATCACCCACAGATGATGTCGTGAAACTCCCTTCCCGTGGGCTTCGAGGAAGTGCCTTATCCTGGCTCGTCAGGAGAGGGCGATACATCAAGTGGACTAATCGCCATCTGTTTCAATCTGAACCGGGATTGAACGTTGCCTCGTGCAACACGTGGGTTTTCACCAGGTTATTGGGTTTGCTCCCACTTGCGTATAATGATAAACACAGCTGATCATTTATTGGCTATGAACAACTTAAAATAAAAACTCAATGTAGCATCAGCAAGCCCCTCCTTAAAATGAGTCTTTCCACTCAATGTGGCTTTCCTGGATATAAGTAAATATTGATTACGAGGAAATTTAAAGTGGATTAACTGCTAATTCCTGTGGATTACGAGCTAATTGTAGATGAGTATTATTAGTAGTGTAATGCTTTGTGCTGACTGTTATTAAACCACTGTTGTCTGCACTCCTTCAATGGAGGAGGAATAACACTACACAAATTCTCTCCTGCAGTCCTCTCGTGGCTAGCAGACTTTGACATTGGCATCCAGTTCCTGAGCTCCCGAGCCGATTGCTGCCATATGCAAGAGTAGACGAGAATCAGATTCGCGTGATGACTCATCACCTGTTCTGGTTGCCTCGCTGTGCCCTGTGCACCCGATAGGAGCATTGTCGAGACTAATCTAACTGACTCACTATTTTTTTATTTTACCTGGTAAGTCCCATTAAGCTGTACAGCTCTTTTTATAAATGAGCTGACCACAAATTATAGCACAACGAAGTAACTTATCACGTGCGAATTTATAGCAGCCAAATACTCTAAAGGCATATTGATTCTAAATGTGGAGGGAAAAATTGGAGGACCCGGAGAAAAATCCACTCGACCACAGGGAGAAAGACATGCAAACTCCAAATATGCAGCAGGCGTCACAGTCGGGATCAAACCCACGGTCTTCTGTATACCAATCGAGGGAGTTAACATCTTGTCACCGTGGCCCCCCTCAGGTAAATCTCAGTTTCTCGCATTACGAGGAGGCACGACGATTTCACGGCCTCGACGGTATTTTTTTCATATAAATACATTTTGTGGTGAAATTAGTTCAGAATCAGAATCTTTATTTATCCTGGAGAAATCCGATGAGCTCTCAAGCTCTTTTTCAAAGGTGTCCCAAAGGGGCCAGTCAAAAAGTTACAACAATGCAAAAACACGAATAGGAGTGCAAAGTAGAGGAAAGGTAAGCAAAGCACCAAGAATGAATATATAACATAGATAAAGTATACAAGTTCATATTTCAAAAGTATATAAATTTCCAAGCTCGGTTTAAACAACAGCAAGGAAAGTGCCAGACGTTGCACATTAAAATGTAACTTTACATTGTAAGAAGAAAAAGACCACGCGCCTTGACAAAGGAATTAGCATATAATTTAGCATTGAAATGGCTCATTGAAATAGCTAAGATAAAGTATACACATCCGCAGAGGTACCCCTTGACAAAGGAATTAGCGCTGGAGTGGAAGAAGCCACGCTTAGATCACGACCTTTAAGCTGTGTGAGAAGAAAAAGGACAAGTGCCTTGACAAAGGAATTACCATATAATTTAGCATTGAAATGGCTCATTGAAATAGCTAAGTTAAAGTATACACATCCGCAGAGGTACCCTTTGACAAAGGGATTAGCATCGAATTTAGCATTGAAATAGCTGAGTGATTAGCTTGTAACTGCTCGCAGAAATAGCTATGTTAAATTTAGAGCATATACGTTCACCGACGCACCTAGTACTCATCAAACAGGAGAATTTAGCGAAACACAACCACGCTCAGACATCGGACCTGTGTGCGAGCAAACAAGGTGTTCTGACAAAGAAATTAGCATAAAAAGTTAGCATTTGATTGGCGGATTTTAGGAAAGAGGTGGTGTATGTGCCGGTGGACTCGCAGTTTGGCGCGGGGGGGGGGGGAGGGGGGAGGGGGGAGTTTACCTATTGATGGTGTGAAAAGGGGGATTTTATAAGAGCTGCGAAAGTTTGGGGTACCACTACTTGAAAACTATACTGTACCATTGAAATTAGTTTAATGTTTAGTTCGATTTAGAACATCTTTCCAATGGTTGCTTAATTTGAAACCATCCTCTCGGTTGAAATTGTGTCTGTGTTTGTAGATCTGAATTGCTTCATGAACAAATCTCTGATAAAAGCCCGTGGGTTTGCAAAGAACCTTGGTATCGGAGAAAATTATATCGTGATCCCCCACAGCATTGTAACAGTGATCAGCCACGGCAGAAGAATTATTTTGCCGTGTTTCAAATATGATTTGTGCTCGCGAATTCGGTCAGAGACATGTCGCTTTGTCTCACCGATGTAGCAATCACCGCAGGTACAACTCAATTTGTAAACCCCGGGGTACTGTAAATCAGGAATGACATCCTTCACAGATGGGATCAGATCACGAATTTTGTGTACTGTATTGAACCGGACCTGGATCTTGTGTTTGTTTAGAATTTTGGAAATATTTTTAGTAACACCTGCTATATATGGAAGTGTGATGGCTTTCACCGGAGTATCAAGTGGTTGTTTCTGTATGGAGGGAGAGACAGCTTGGCGGATGGTACGGTCAGAGTAACCATTCCTTTTGAGGGCCAGGTGTATATGTTTTAATTCACTGGTCAGGTGGTGTTGGTCCGAAATGCAATGAGCCCTATGGTATAAAGTTTTGATGAGAGAATTCTTTTGGGCTGGGTGGTGGTGGGAATCAGGTTTCAAGTAGGAATCTGTGTGGGTGGGTTTCTTGTAGACAGAATTCCCCAATGAGCCATCAGGTCTCCTCTCAAACAGAACATCTAAGAATGGTAGCTTGCCATCTTTCTCCAGTTCCATGGTGAATTTGATGGCGGGATGTCTGGAACTGATGTGGTGTAGGAAAAGGTTCAGAGCTGGGAGGCCATGTGGCCAAATGACGAAAGTGTCATCCACATATCTCTTTCACAGGGAAGGTCTGAGGGTGGAAGTCTGGATAGCGTCTGATTCAAATTTCTCTGTATCTTGTTTTATTCATCCATATAGTCTCAATTTAACTCTGCATCTCTGTAAATGAACAACATTATTAATATTTATCAATATATATAGGCATACATATGGCCATAAATTAACATGGACTAAAACTCATATTCATTTGAAAATAGTGTATTTTGCGCTAAGATCCTGGCGACCCGAGTTCGATTATGTGAACCGGTCCTGGGCCTCTTCTAGGTCGACTCAGCCTCAAATGAGTACCTGGTGCGATGTGTAAACATCGCCACTCGGGAGAGACAAAGGCGGCCGGGGGTGGTGCTGGCCACCCAACCCCACGTGCCGTGCTGGCCTTCATAGGCGGTGCTCCGTAACAGCACTTGCCCCAACGGTCTGTTAAGCCTACGCGGGGGATCTTTTATTTGTTGTACCGCATGAATGTTGCGCCCCACGTGCCTGGAGCGAGCGAGCTTCCTGAGGAACTGGGCAGGCGAAACGTCGCGCATTGGCACGATGCGCCACGCGTTTTCCAACCCGAGAGCTCATCAGATAGTCGTGCAGCTACCAAACACACCGATTGCATGCCAGGCTAGGTGTTCCCTCGACTTAAACATCTTACAATCCAGTCTCACATCGCCTTGATGCAAGAAGACATCTAAAGTGGGCCCTGGTCATTCATAAAACCCGTATTGGCAAATCTGTGTTGCACTTAGCTAATTCATTAACCCAAGAAACATAAGACGTGCATCAAATTTCCATTTAACTCTTCCTCAAACAAAAATATGAATAGGTGACCAAGCCTTTGACGTTGCAGACTATAACTGTTGTACATTTAACTAATTTTGCATAGTACAGAGCCAAACGTTATAATCGGAGTTGCTGGACACAAAAGAAATTGCAGATGTGATTTGTATCCTTGATCCTTGCCCCTCATGCATCGATAGTTCAATGTTCATGTGCAGTGTGTTGTTGTTTTGGTGAAGTCTGGGACTATTCTTCTTTGGTTCTTTCGGTAAAGTCACGTAGAATGAGAATAAAATAATAAATTGATAAAATACAATAACACAATAATATTCTCACGACGTTTCGGCCACAACACATCGGCCTTCTGATGAGAATATTATTGCGTCATTTTATTTTATCAATTTATTATTTTATTCTCATTCTACGTGACTTTACCGAAAGAACCAAAGAAGATGAATCATTGCAGTCATGAAAGCTTTAAATCGAAATCTGGGACTATTGTTTTTTGTTTTGCTGCCTTGCCCCAAGAATGCATTCAGTGTTGCAAATTTGGACTTCATAATTTGTTTGGTTATGTATTTATGTTTTGTGACTTTCTTACCTTTTCTCTATTTTGCACGATTTTCCTTAAGACCAAAACAGGTGAATTTATACACAATGCTTGCTGCCGCCTGATGATGCTAGTTCTGAGCGTTGCTCCTCCAACCTCTGCTGTTGTTAGAGGGTGACGGCCTCCAACTGCCCAATAGACTCACAGTGCACCTACCCTGGCACTGCCCAGTAGCGTCCTTCACGAGCCTGCTCCTCTGCCTCCTCTACAGAGGCCGACCTATGCTGTGTAGCAAACAAAGACAAAGATCCCCGCTGAAGCCTTAACAGCACCATTCCCAGCCGCCTTTGTCTCCTCAGTGGCGAAGCTTACTACAAACCGCACTAGGTACTCATTTAAGGCTAAGTCGACCAAGGGGAGGCCCGGGACCGGTTCAGATAACCATCGCAGGTGTTGACCGTGAACGGGAATCGAACCTGGATTGCCGGGTTTGTATCACAGCACGTTAACCATAGCACTACCGCAACCTGAAATGTGTAGCACCGTAGGCTGTAATGTATGAATTGTTTATCCTGACGCAAACATGAGGATATAATCTGTTAGCGGAGATTAGAGTATGTAGTCTTCCATATTCAACGCGCCCCTGTGTTACAACTTGCCCAATAATCTAACGGAGATAGACCCCACATCGAAGTTCTGTGTGGAAGCCACTGTCCCCGCAATATCCCCATGCACCCGCGCAATGCAATAATCCACGAGCTTACATTCCAACGTTCAAAGTCCACTCTATTTGTCCTCCACGGGGATTTCTAGATTTTCTCAACTCATCCCCCATTTCAAGACGAGAGTCTGTGTAATATCGGCAGTTCACCAACACTGATTCAAGGGAGCCCGATGCTGCTGACGAGGCACCATACGTCGTAAGCGGTCAAGACGTTTTGGTGTCTTCATTTATTAAGGAGCATAAACCATGGCTTAAAGCTTTCGTGACTGCAGGAATCCATACTTTTTGGTTATTTCGGTAAAAGTTACGTAGGTATGGCCCGCTGGTTCTTCAGTTCCATTGCTGGATTATTTTTTTCTGTCTGAGAATGACCGATTGTGTTGCAATCGAAACGTCGTGATATATAATTTTTATTTTTTTATTTTTATACCTACGTTCCTTTTCGAAAGAACCAAAGAGTATCTTTTGGTAAAGTCACGCAGAACAAAATTATAAAACAAAAAACTATGACGTTTCGATCGCAACATAAGCAATCGTCATCAGGAGGAAAAAGGAGGGGGAAAGCTGCTGAGGCAGACTTTTTATAGGTTTGAAATGGGTGTAGCCCAAGGGTCACAAACAAAGTGGGCGGGGCTAGTGATGTTAAATGAGAAATTTGCATGTTAATGTAAGATGGGAGGGCGACTTCCACGCCGAGGGCACAGAGGTGGCTATTGTAATGTGAGAGATTAGCATGTTAATGTAAGATTGCAAAGCCGCCGCGATGTCGAGGACGTGAGCGATGGTGGCTGTGTTAGTGTGAGACATTTAACCTATTAATGTAAAATCAGAAAGTCGAAAATAACAACTAACATCGGAAGGTAGGATGGAAACATCACAGCCAGTTATGACTTGAACTGGTTAATAACGTCCTTCAAATGATTGCTCAGTTTGTACCCATATTCTCGGTTGAAATTGTGTCTGTGTCTATATATCTGGATGGCTTCATGAACGAATCTTTGGTGATAGCCGGTGGGTTTGCAAAGTACTTTCGTTTTGGATAAATCAATTTCGTGTGAGCTCATCGCATTTAAACAGTGATCAGCCACAGCCGAGGTATTGGTCCTACCATGTTTCAGATCTGCCTTATGTTCCCGAACACGGTCCAAGACATGTCGCTTAGTTTCCCCAATGTAACTACTGCCACAGACACAGCTTAGTTTGTAGACGCCGGGGTATTGCATGTCAGAGATCACATCCTTCGCAGATTATGAATGATTTTGGAAATATTTTTGGTGACCCCTGCTATGTATGGCAAGGTGACGGTATTGATTGGATCCTCAGATGGTTCTTTCTCAGCGGTTGGGGTGATAGCTTTAAGCATTGTGTAGTCTGAATATCCATTCATCTTGAGAGCTTGGTGTACGTGTTCCAGTTCACTGGCTAGGAGATGATGGTCGGAAATACATCGAGCTCTATGGTGTAGAGTTTTGATGAGGGAATTCTTCTGGGATGGATGGTGGTGGGAGTCAGGTTTTAGGTAGGCATCCATATGGGTGGCTTTCCTGTAGACAGTCTCCCATTGAGCCATCTGGTCTCTTTTCGATTAAAACATCCAAGAATGGTAACTTGCCATCCTTTTCCACCTCCATGGTGAATTTGATGGCTGGGTGTATGGAATTGGTTGAGGAACTGGTTCAGAGCTGGTCGGTCACATGGCCAGATGACGAACATGTCATCTGCGTACCTCTTCCACAAGGACGGACATACAGTGCA
Source organism: Petromyzon marinus (assembly GCF_048934315.1). NCBI lineage: Eukaryota > Metazoa > Chordata > Hyperoartia > Petromyzontiformes > Petromyzontidae > Petromyzon > Petromyzon marinus. The sequence continues at coordinate 271,543 of NW_027423068.1, read as the reverse complement.
TGCCTGTATGGCATCTGTCACAAATTTTTCCGTGAAAACATCAGCTACAACAAAGTTCGAGGTTGACACGATTGTTATCATTCAGAGTAACAGTCCAATTTCCGACAGCCTAAAATCGGTTCTAGCCAAAGGGTTGAATTTTGCAGTCACCCCTAAACACATCCCAGTTGATGATATAATTGCCCAGGTCTAAGGAGACCTTAAGGGTTTGGGACATATTACTGCAGACGTGGCAAGATCGGAAATCGCTGCAATCCTTAAAAACGCTAAGTCACCTACTAGCAACATCGGTAAGGATGAGCACTTTGAGCTTTCTCAATTCAAAAAGATAGAGCACATCGTCATTCTCTCAGCTGACAAGGGCAATCCCACAGACATCATGGACAAAACCACATACAAGAACAAAATTCAGGACCTACTTAATGATGGTAGCTATACAAAAATCAATAGAGATCCCACCAACTGCCTCGTTAAAAAAAAAAATATCATCACTGATTCGACATCTTTAATCGAACCAACCAAGCGGTTTTCCTTAAAACCCTCTGCTGCTAGATCACCCAGATTGTGAACGATTCGTTCATGAAGCCATCCAGGTAAAGTGGTACCTCGGTATACGTCGTTAATTCGTTCCAGAAGGTAATTTAGACACTAATTACTAAAATGCATACAGAAGCAACGTGACCGCGTTGCTGCCAGCTGCGCTGGTCACGTGGCATGCCTCAACCACGCACGCGCGCGCGCGCCTCGACCCGGGGCTTCACCCTCCATGGGGGCAGCCCCCCACGCCCCCCGCCCCTCTCCCCAACGCCGCCCCCGCCCCTCTCCCCCCGCTCCTCTCCCCCACGCCCCTGCTCCTATCTGCCACGCCCCCTGCCCATCTCCCCCATGCCCCCCGCTCCTCTCCCCCACGTCCCCCGCCTCTCTCCCCTCTCCCCCACGCCATCCCGCCCCTCTCGCTTTGTTTCAGTCGTGAACGGGGCATACGCGGGTACTGTACGCGGTGACTCATCCCGACCCATACAAGTTCTAGCAAGCGCGTCGTATCCCAAGCAAGACGTCGTATCCCAAGACATTTTTTCTCGTAAAAACACGATATATACCAATTTCGACGTATTCCAAAGCGGTCGTATACCGAGGTATCACTGTATATAGACACAGACACAATTTCAACCGAGAAAATGGGTACAGACTGACTAATCATTGGAAGGACGTTATTAACCAGGTCATGTCATAACTGGCCGTGATGTTTCCATCCTACCTTCCGATGTTAGTTGTTATTTTCGACTCTCTGATTTTACTTTAACAGGTTAAATGTCTCACACTAACACAGACACCGTCGCTCGCGTCCTCGTCGTGGCGGCGGCTCTGCGATCTTACATTGACATGCTAATCTCTCACATTACAATAGCCACCTCTGCACCCTTGGCGTGGAAGTCGCCCTCCGATCTTACAATAACATGCAAATTTCTCACTTTAACATCACTAGCCCCGCCCACTTCTTTATGACCCTTGGGCTACATCAGCAGGAAACGACCACAGTCAGCATGCAATGCTGTAGTAATAGCAGGATACCACCACAGTCAGCATGCAATGCTGTAGTCATAGCAGGATACCACCACAGTTAGCATCGCAATGCTGTAGTCATATCAGGATACCACCACAGTCAGGATGCAATGCTGTAATCATAGCAGGATACCACCACAGTCAGTATGCAATGCTGTAGTCATAGCAGGATATCACCATAGTCAGCATGCACTGCTATAGTCATAGCAGGATACAACCACAGTCAGAATGCAATGCTGAAGTCATAGCAGGATACCACTGCAGTCAGTATGCAATGCTGTAGTCATAGCAGGATACCACCACAGTCAGCATGCAATGCTGTAGTCATAGAAGGATACCACCACAGTCAGCATGCAATGCTGTAGTCATAGCAGGATACCACCACAGTCAGCATGCAATGCTCTAGTCATAGCAGGATACAACCACAGTCAGCATGCAATGCTTTAGTCATAGCAGGATACAACCGCAGTCAGTATGCAATGCTGAAGTCATAGCAGGATACCACTGCAGTCAGTATGCAATGCTGTAGTCATAGCAGGATACCACCACAGTCAGCATGCAATGCTGTAGTCATAGCAGGATACCACCACAGTCAGTATGCAATGCTGTAGTCATAGCAGGATACCACCACAGTCAGCATGCAATGCTGTAGTCATAGCAGGATACAACCACAGTCAGCATGCAATGCTGTAGTCATAGCAGGATACCACCGCAGTCAGTATGCAATGCTGATGTCATAGCAGGATACCACTGCAGTCAGTATGCAATGCTGTAGTCATAGCAGGATACCACCACAGTCAGCATGCAATGCTGTAGTCATAGCAGGATACCACCACAGTCAGCATGAAATGCTGTAGTCATAGCAAGATACCACCACAGTGAGCATGCACTGCTATAGTCATAGCAGGATACAACCACAGTCAGCATGCAATGCTCTAGTTATAGCAGGATACCACCGCAGTCAGTATGCAATGCTGTAGTCATAGCAGGATACCACCGCAGTCAGTATGCAATGCTGTAGTCATAGCAGGATACCACCGCAGTCAGTATGCAATGCTCTAGTCATAGCAGGATACCACCGCAGTCAGTATGCAATGCTGTAGTCATTGCAGGATACCACCGCAGTCAGTATGCAATGCTCTAGTCATAGCAGGATACCACCACCATCAGTATACAATGCTCAAGTCATAGCAGGATACCACCGCAGTCAGTATGCAATGCTGTAGTCATAGCAGGATACCACCGCAGTCAGTATGCAATGCTCTAGTCATAGCAGGATACCACCGCAGTCAGTATGCAATGCTGTAGTCATAGCAGGATACCACCGCAGTCAGTATGCAATGCTCTAGTCATAGCAGGATACCACCACCATCAGTATGCAATGCTGTAGTCATAGCAGGATACCACTGCAGTCAGTATGCAATGCTGTAGTCATAGCAGGATACCACCACAGTGAGCATGCACTGCTATAGTCATAGCAGGATACAACCACAGTCAGCATGCAATGCTGTAGTCATAGCAGGATACCACCACAGTCAGCATGTAATGCTGTAGTCATAGCAGGATACCACCACAGTCAGCATACAATGCTGTAGTCATAGCAGTATACCACCACAGTCAGCATGCAATGCTTGAGTCATAGCAGGAAACGACCACAGTCAGCATGCAATGCTGTAGTAATAGCAGGATACCACCACAGTCAGCATGCAATGCTGTAGTCATAGCAGGATACCACCACAGTTAGCATCGCAATGCTGTAGTCATAGCAGGATACCACTACAGTCAGGATGCAATGCTGTAATCATAGCAGGATACCACCACAGTCAGTATGCAATGCTGAAGTCATAGCAGGATATCACCAAAGTCAGCATGCACTGCTATAGTCATAGCAGGATACAACCACAGTTAGAATGCAATGCTGAAGTCATAGCAGGATACCACTGCAGTCAGTATGCAATGCTGTAGTCATAGCAGGATACCACCACAGTCAGCTTGCAATGCTGTAGTCATAGCAGGATACCACCACAGTCAGCATGCAATGCTGTAGTCATAGCAGGATACCACCACAGTCAGCATGCAATGCTCTAGTCATAGCAGGATACAACCACAGTCAGCATGCAATGCTTTAGTCATAGCAGGATACCACCGCAGTCAGAATGCAATGCTGAAGTCATAGCAGGATACCACTGCAGTCAGTATGCAATGCTGTAGTCATAGCAGGATACCACCACAGTCAGCTTGCAATGCTGTAGTCATAGCAGGATACCACCACAGTCAGCATGCAATGCTGTAGTCATAGCAGGATACCACCACAGTCAGCATGCAATGCTCTAGTCATAGCAGGATACAACCACAGTCAGCATGCAATGCTTTAGTCATAGCAGGATACCACCGCAGTCAGTATGCAATGCTGAAGTCATAGCAGGATACCACTGCAGTCAGTATGCAATGCTGTAGTCATAGCAGGATACCACCACAGTCAGCATGCAATGCTGTAGTCATAGCAGGATACCACCACAGTCAGCATGCAATGCTGTAGTCATAGCAGGATACCACCACAGTCAGCATGCAATGCTGTAGTCATAGCAGGATACAACCACAGTCAGCATGCAATGCTGAAGTCATAGCAGGATACCACTGCAGTCAGTATGCAATGCTGTAGTCATAGCAGGATACCACCACAGTCAGCTTGCAATGCTGTAGTCATAGCAGGATACCACCACAGTCAGCATGCAATGCTGTAGTCATAGCAGGATACCACCACAGTCAGCATGCAATGCTCTAGTCATAGCAGGATACAACCACAGTCAGCATGCAATGCTTTAGTCATAGCAGGATACCACCGCAGTCAGTATGCAATGCTGAAGTCATAGCAGGATACCACTGCAGTCAGTATGCAATGCTGTAGTCATAGCAGGATACCACCGCAGTCAGTATGCAATGCTGTAGTCATTGCAGGATGCCACCGCAGTCAGTATGCAATGCTCTAGTCATAGCAGGATGCCACCGCAGTCAGTATGCAATGCTCTAGTCATAGCAGGATACCACCACCATCAGTATGCAATGCTGAAGTCATAGCAGGATACCACCGCAGTCAGTATGCAATGCAGTAGTCATAGCAGGATACCACCGCAGTCAGTATGCAATGCTCTAGTCATAGCAGGATACCAACACCATCAGTATGCAATGCTGTAGTCATAGCAGGATACCACTGCAGTCAGTATGCAATGCTGTAGTCATAGCAGGATACCACCACAGTGAGCATGCACTGCTATAGTCATAGCAGGATACCACCACAGTCAGCATGCAATGCTGTAGTCATAGCAGGATACCACCACAGTCAGCATGTAATGCTGTAGTCATAGCAGGATACCACCACAGTCAGCATACAATGCTGTAGTCATAGCAGGATACCACCACAGTCAGCATGCAATGCTTGAGTCATAGCAGGAAACGACCACAGTCAGCATGCAATGCTGTAGTAATAGCAGGATACCACCACAGTCAGCATGCAATGCTGTAGTCATAGCAGGATACCACCACAGTTAGCATCGCAATGCTGTAGTCATAGCAGGATACCACCACAGTCAGGATGCAATGCTGTAATCATAGCAGGATACCACCACAGTCAGTATGCAATGCTGTAGTCATAGCAGGATATCACCATAGTCAGCATGCACTGCTATAGTCATAGCAGGATACAACCACAGTCAGAATGCAATGCTGAAGTCATAGCAGGATACCACTGCAGTCAGTATGCAATGCTGTAGTCATAGCAGGATACCACCACAGTCAGCTTGCAATGCTGTAGTCATAGCAGGATACCACCACAGTCAGCATGCAATGCTGTAGTCATAGCAGGATACCACCACAGTCAGCATGCAATGCTCTAGTCATAGCAGGATACAACCACAGTCAGCATGCAATGCTTTAGTCATAGCAGGATACCACCGCAGTCAGTATGCAATGCTGAAGTCATAGCAGGATACCACTGCAGTCAGTATGCAATGCTGTAGTCATAGCAGGATACCACCACAGTCAGCATGCAATGCTGTAGTCATAGCAGGATACCACCACAGTCAGCATGCAATGCTGTAGTCATAGCAGGATACCACCACAGTCAGCATGCAATGCTGTAGTCATAGCAGGATACAACCACAGTCAGCATGCAATGCTGTAGTCATAGCAGGATACCACCGCAGTCAGTATGCAATGCTGATGTCATAGCAGGATACCACTGCAGTCAGTATGCAATGCTGTAGTCATAGCAGGATACCACCACAGTCAGCATGCAATGCTGTAGTCATAGCAGGATACCACCACAGTTATCATGCAATGCTGTAGTCATAGCAAGATACCACCACAGTGAGCATGCACTGCTATAGTCATAGCAGGATACAACCACAGTCAGCATGCAATGCTCTAGTCATAGCAGGCTACCACCGCAGTCAGTATGCAATGCTGTAGTCATAGCAGGATACCACCGCAGTCAGTATGCAATGCTGAAGTCATAGCAGGATACCACCGCAGTCAGTATGCAATGCTGTAGTCATAGCAGGATACCACCACAGTCAGCATACAATGCTATAGTCATAGCAGGATACCACCACTCAACATGCAATGCTGTAGTCATAGCAGGATACCACCACAGTCAGCATGCAATGCTGTAGTCATAGCAGGATACCACCACAGTTAGTATGCAATGCTGTAGTCATAGCAGGATACCACCTGTCAGCATGCAATGCTGTAGTGATAGCAGGTATTACCACAGTCAGTATGCACTGCTCTAGGGAAAGCAGGTCCCACCAAAAGTAGGTATGCACCATATTATTGGTTCTTTCAGTAAAGTCATGTATAAGGGAAATAATAAAATAATAAACATCAAACATAATATAATAAAATTCTCACGTTTAGGCCACAACGCAAGCAGCCGTCCTCAGGTGAAGAAACAGAGCTGTCGGAAAGACAGCGTCCTAACGAACACTGCTAAGCTTGGCAGCGTATTTTAAATTGGGTGGGAGGAGGAGAGCGTCTTGATGAAGAAGTTTACATAACAGAGGAATTTAGCATGTTTATGACAAATGCAGATATGGGATTATTCACTCCTTGTGGAATGTGTAGGCAGGTGGGGGGTCTCAAAGTCATATTATGTTAGTGTATCATGTAGGATTGGCAATAATAAAGGGAGATACAATTTTAATAAGAAAGAACTGCAACAGCCCAAACCACCGCGTATCAAGCTAGTGCATTATGTGGAAAATAAAAAAGGGAGTTTCTAAAGAACTATACATACCTACATTGCAGGGGTCACTAAAAAGATCTCCAAAATCCTGAATAAACACAAGATCCAGGTCCGATTCAACACAGTACACAAAATCCGTGATTTAGTTCCATCTGTAAAAGATGCTCTTCCAGACATACAGTACCCGGGCGTTTACAAACTAAAGTGCCTCTGTGGTAGTAGCTACATTGGAGAAACCAAAAGACATATCTCGGACCGCATCCGCGAACATAAAGCAGACTTGAAACACGGTAAGACGAACTCCTCTGCCGTGGCAGATCACTGTTACAATTCAGTGGGCTCACATGACATTGACTTCTCCAAGACGGAGGTTCTTTGCAAACCAACTGGCTACCATGAGAGATTCGTTCATGAGGCCATTCACATATACAAGCACAAAGACAATTTCAACCGAGAAGATGGATTCAGGCTTAGTAACCACTGGAAAGATGTGTTAAATCATTTCTGTTCTTAATTAATTGTAATTTTACGATGACCTTCAGACCGCAGCTCTTTCGCCAGCATTGCCTCTTAATACCTCTCACACCACGGTTAATGGTATGGTTTACAACATGGAGTATACTAGGGCTTCGCAGCTGTCTCTCTCCCCCTCCTCTGTTCTGACCATGGACGAACTCGTCCGTCTGAACGGGGCCCGTAGCTATCCGTGGTACGGAAATTTGAGGGTAAGAATCCACCCATTTTTTCGCCATATAGCATTGTGATATATAACGACTTATGGTTGGTAGCTTAGCTGATTGGAGAATATAGAGTTTATTGATAACATGAAGGTAATTTATATTTTAGTTTTTATTGGTTCACTATATAGTACTGTGAATAGCTCAATGCTAAATTCGCCTAGTTATTTCAATGCTAAATTCTCCTGTTTTGATTTGTACTAAGTGCCTCGGTGAATGTGTATACTCTGACTTCAACGTAATTATTTCTGTAGCAGCTACAAGCGAATGCCTTAATTTAGCTATTTCAATGCTAAATTCTATGCTAATTCCTTTTAACAATGGGTGCCTCTGCGGAGGTGTATGCTTTAACTTTTAACATAGCTATTTCTGTGACCAGTCACAAGCTAATCATTCAGCCTTTTCAATGCTAAATTTTATGCTAATTCCTTCGTCAAGGCTCTTTGTTCCTCTCACACAGCTTAAAAGCCGTGATCTGAACGTGGCTCTCTCACTCCAGCGCTGTCCTACCAGACAGTCTCGCTCCCTTCACCTGATGAAGGCCGCTTGTGTTGTGGCCGAAACGTCGTGAGAATATTATTGTGTTATTTTATTTTATCAATTTATTATTTTATTCTCATTCTACGTGACTTTACCGAAAGAACCAAAGAAGATGAATCATTGCAGTCACGAAAGCTTTAAATCGAAATTTAACCGCCTCTACGGGGAGGGATTCCACACATCCTTAAGATCATTCAACAGACTTCGGGATAAGAAGGCTCAACTAATCGAGTCTCTCACCTTTCTGAAGAGATGCCGCGACTCTAAGGTAATACCAACCGCATTTACACTAACCTCTGCTGTTGCAACTTCTCTCAATGCAAAACGAATTCTAGCTAGAACTAGCTTCGCTCTTATCTCGGAAAAAATCAGACTTACACGCACCGAACTCGATCAGTTAGACAAGACACTCTACAAATCACACTTAAAATTGACAGCAACAATGTCTACATCGGATTGGGAACATGTAGACAATATGACTACCTCTTCGGCTGCCACTATGTCGAACAAATGTAGGGACAATTTGATTTCCAAATTCAATCACCTCTCCAGCAAAAAATCGGATCCACACACCGAAAAGATAGACGTCAACAAAGTCGTAATTAATCGCAGTAACAGTTCCATTTCTGATGGTCTGAAATCCGTTTTAGCTAAAGGTCTAAACTTTGCTGTCACACCGAGACACTTACCGGTTAATGATATAATTGCCCATGTCGACGTTGCACTCAAGGGCTTGAGTCACATCTCTGCAGACGTAGCAAGATCTGAAATCGCTGCAACCCTCAAAAACGCTAAGTTGCCACCTAGCAACATCAGCAAAGACGAACGTTTTGAATTATCTCAATTAAAAAAGAGGGATGATATTGTCGTTCTCTCAGCCGACAAAGGCAATGCCACTGTCATCATGGACAAAACAGAATATAACAACAAAATTCAAGAACTACTCAACGATGGCAGCTATACAAAAATAAAAAGAGATCCCACCAACAGCCTGGTCACCAAAACGAACAAAATTATCTCTGATTCAACAGCATTAATTGATGAGAACAAACAGTTCTTGTTGAAACCCTCTGCTGCCAGACCACCAAGATTATATGGCCTTCCAAAGATACACAAAGAAGATACACCCCTTCGTCCCATCGTCTCTACTATCAGCTCCCCCACCTACAAACTGGCACGTTTTCTGGCTGATATACTGCGACCTTTCACTGGAAAAACCACCTCTGCGGTACTAAATTCTACTCACATGGTATCGACAATCAAAGACATTTCCCTGTCCCCAAACGACCTGCTTGTCAGTTTTGATGTGGTGTCCTTGTTCACCAAAGTCCCGGTACCTGACACCATCGCTATCATTGAAGACCTGGTTCATCAAGGACTGCATACTGATGTACCCCCCCTGGTGAGACATTGCTTAACCAACACATACTTCACCTGGAATGGAACTTTCTACAAACAAACTGAGGGCACCCCAATGGGCTCCCCCCTATCTCCGGTTGTAGCCAACGTATTCATGGAAAAATTTGAAACTGACGCCATCCAGACTGCCACTCTACGCCCGACCTTATGGAAGAGGTACGTTGATGACACCTTTGTCATCTGGCCACATGGCCAGCCTGCTCTAGACCAATTCCGCGACCACATCAATTCAATACACCCAGCCATCAGATTTACCATGGAGGTTGAAAAAGATGGCAAACTACCCTTTCTGGATGTCTTAATTAAAAGGAGACATGATGGTTCAATGAGCCACTCTGTCTACAGGAAAGCTACCCATACAGATGCTTACTTGAAACCGGATTCCCACCACCATCCATCCCAGAAGAACTGCCTCATCAAGACTCTATACCATAGAGCCCAATGCATTTCCGACCAGGAACACATTACCAGTGAACTCAAGCACGTACACCAGGCTCTCAGGGCTAATGGCTACTCCGACTACACAATCCGCAAAGCCATCACTCCAGTCATGAAGAAGGATCCTCTTGTGGAGCCACTCAAAACCATCACCTTACCCTACATTGCAGGGGTCACTAAAAAGATCTCCAAAATCCTGAATAAACACAAGATCCAGGTCCGATTCAACACAGTACACAAAATCCGTGATTTAGTTCCATCTGTAAAAGATGCTCTTCCAGACATACAGTACCCGGGCGTTTACAAACTAAAGTGCCTCTGTGGTAGTAGCTACATTGGAGAAACCAAAAGACATATCTCGGACCGCATCCGCGAACATAAAGCAGACTTGAAACACGGTAAGACGAACTCCTCTGCCGTGGCAGATCACTGTTACAATTCAGTGGGCTCACATGACATTGACTTCTCCAAGACGGAGGTTCTTTGCAAACCAACTGGCTACCATGAGAGATTCGTTCATGAGGTCATTCACATATACAAGCACAAAGACAATTTCAACCGAGAAGATGGATTCAGGCTTAGTAACCACTGGAAAGATGTGTTAAATCATTTCTGTTCTTAATTAATTGTAATTTTACGATGACCTTCAGACCGCAGCTCTTTCGCCAGCATTGCCTCTTAATACCTCTCACACCACGGTTAATGGTATGGTTTACAACATGGAGTATACTAGGGCTTCGCAGCTGTCTCTCTCCCCCTCCTCTGTTCTGACCATGGACGAACTCGTCCGTCTGAACGGGGCCCGTAGCTATCCGTGGTACGGAAATTTGAGGGTAAGAATCCACCCATTTTTTCGCCATATAGCATTGTGATATATAACGACTTATGGTTGGTATCTTAGCTGATTGGAGAATATAGAGTTTATTGATAACATGAAGGTAATTTATATTTTAGTTTTATTGGTTCACTATATAGTACTGTGAATAGCTCAATGCTAAATTCGCCTAGTTATTTCAATGCTAAATTCTCCTGTTTTGATTTGTACTAAGTGCCTCGGTGAATGTGTATACTCTGACTTCAACGTAACTATTTCTGTAGCAGCTACAAGCGAATGCCTTAATTTAGCTATTTCAATGCTAAATTCTATGCTAATTCCTTTTAACAATGGGTGCCTCTGCGGAGGTGTATGCTTTAACTTTTAACATAGCTATTTCTGTGACCAGTCACAAGCTAATCATTCAGCCTTTTTAATGCTAAATTTTATGCTAATTCCTTCGTCAAGGCTCTTTGTTCCTCTCACACAGCTTAAAAGCCGTGATCTGAACGTGGCTCTCTCACTCCAGCGCTGTCCTACCAGACAGTCTCGCTCCCTTCACCTGATGAAGGCCGCTTGTGTTGTGGCCGAAACGTCGTGAGAATATTATTGTGTTATTTTATTTTATCAATTTATTATTTTATTCTCATTCTACGTGACTTTACCGAAAGAACCAAAGAAGATTAATCATTGCAGTCACGAAAGCTTTAAATCGAAATTTAACCGCCTCTACGGGGAGGGATTCCACACATCCTTAAGATCATTCAACAGACTTCGGGATAAGAAGGCTCAACTAATCGAGTCTCTCACCTTTCTGAAGAGATGCCGCGACTCTAAGGTAATACCAACCGCATTTACACTAACCTCTGCTGTTGCAACTTCTCTCAATGCAAAACGAATTCTAGCTAGAACTAGCTTCGCTCTTATCTCGGAAAAAATCAGACTTACACGCACCGAACTCGATCAGTTAGACAAGACACTCTACAAATCACACTTAAAATTGACAGCAACAATGTCTACATCGGATTGGGAACATGTAGACAATATGACTACCTCTTCGGCTGCCACTATGTCAAACAAATGTAGGGACAATTTGATTTCCAAATTCAATCACCTCTCCAGCAAAAAATCGGATCCACACACCGAAAAGATAGACGTCAACAAAGTCGTAATTAATCGCAGTAACAGTTCCATTTCTGATGGTCTGAAATCCGTTTTAGCTAAAGGTCTAAACTTTGCTGTCACACCGAGACACTTACCGGTTAATGATATAATTGCCCATGTCGACGTTGCACTCAAGGGCTTGAGTCACATCTCTGCAGACGTAGCAAGATCTGAAATCGCTGCAACCCTCAAAAACGCTAAGTTGCCACCTAGCAACATCAGCAAAGACGAACGTTTTGAATTATCTCAATTAAAAAAGAGGGATGATATTGTCGTTCTCTCAGCCGACAAAGGCAATGCCACTGTCATCATGGACAAAACAGAATATAACAACAAAATTCAAGAACTACTCAACGATGGCAGCTATACAAAAATAAAAAGAGATCCCACCAACAGCCTGGTCACCAAAACGAACAAAATTATCTCTGATTCAACAGCATTAATTGATGAGAACAAACAGTTCTTGTTGAAACCCTCTGCTGCCAGACCACCAAGATTATATGGCCTTCCAAAGATACACAAAGAAGATACACCCCTTCGTCCCATCGTCTCTACTATCAGCTCCCCCACCTACAAACTGGCACGTTTTCTGGCTGATATACTGCGACCTTTCACTGGAAAAACCACCTCTGCGGTACTAAATTCTACTCACCTGGTATCGACAATCAAAGACATTTCCCTGTCCCCAAACGACCTGCTTGTCAGTTTTGATGTGGTGTCCTTGTTCACCAAAGTCCCGGTACCTGACACCATCGCTATCATTGAAGACCTGGTTCATCAAGGACTGCATACTGATGTACCCCCCCTGGTGAGACATTGCTTAACCAACACATACTTCACCTGGAATGGAACTTTCTACAAACAAACTGAGGGCACCCCAATGGGCTCCCCCCTATCTCCGGTTGTAGCCAACGTATTCATGGAAAAATTTGAAACTGACGCCATCCAGACTGCCACTCTACGCCCGACCTTATGGAAGAGGTACGTTGATGACACCTTTGTCATCTGGCCACATGGCCAGCCTGCTCTAGACCAATTCCGCGACCACATCAATTCAATACACCCAGCCATCAGATTTACCATGGAGGTTGAAAAAGATGGCAAACTACCCTTTCTGGATGTCTTAATTAAAAGGAGACATGATGGTTCAATGAGCCACTCTGTCTACAGGAAAGCTACCCATACAGATGCTTACTTGAAACCGGATTCCCACCACCATCCATCCCAGAAGAACTGCCTCATCAAGACTCTATACCATAGAGCCCAATGCATTTCCGACCAGGAACACATTACCAGTGAACTCAAGCACGTACACCAGGCTCTCAGGGCTAATGGCTACTCCGACTACACAATCCGCAAAGCCATCACTCCAGTCATGAAGAAGGATCCTCTTGTGGAGCCACTCAAAACCATCACCTTACCCTACATTGCAGGGGTCACTAAAAAGATCTCCAAAATCCTGAATAAACACAAGATCCAGGTCCGATTCAACACAGTACACAAAATCCGTGATTTAGTTCCATCTGTAAAAGATGCTCTTCCAGACATACAGTACCCGGGCGTTTACAAACTAAAGTGCCTCTGTGGTAGTAGCTACATTGGAGAAACCAAAAGACATATCTCGGACCGCATCCGCGAACATAAAGCAGACTTGAAACACGGTAAGACGAACTCCTCTGCCGTGGCAGATCACTGTTACAATTCAGTGGGCTCACATGACATTGACTTCTCCAAGACGGAGGTTCTTTGCAAACCAACTGGCTACCATGAGAGATTCGTTCATGAGGCCATTCACATATACAAGCACAAAGACAATTTCAACCGAGAAGATGGATTCAGGCTTAGTAACCACTGGAAAGATGTGTTAAATCATTTCTGTTCTTAATTAATTGTAATTTTACGATGACCTTCAGACCGCAGCTCTTTCGCCAGCATTGCCTCTTAATACCTCTCACATCACGGTTAATGGTATGGTTTACAACATGGAGTATACTAGGGCTTCGCAGCTGTCTCTCTCCCCCTCCTCTGTTCTGACCATGGACGAACTCGTCCGTCTGAACGGGGCCCGTAGCTATCCGTGGTACGGAAATTTGAGGGTAAGAATCCACCCATTTTTTCGCCATATAGCATTGTGATATATAACGACTTATGGTTGGTAGCTTAGCTGATTGGAGAATATAGAGTTTATTGATAACATGAAGGTAATTTATATTTTAGTTTTTATTGGTTCACTATATAGTACTGTGAATAGCTCAATGCTAAATTCGCCTAGTTATTTCAATGCTAAATTCTCCTGTTTTGATTTGTACTAAGTGCCTCGGTGAATGTGTATACTCTGACTTCAACGTAACTATTTCTGTAGCAGCTACAAGCGAATGCCTTAATTTAGCTATTTCAATGCTAAATTCTATGCTAATTCCTTTTAACAATGGGTGCCTCTGCGGAGGTGTATGCTTTAACTTTTAACATAGCTATTTCTGTGACCAGTCACAAGCTAATCATTCAGCCTTTTCAATGCTAAATTTTATGCTAATTCCTTCGTCAAGGCTCTTTGTTCCTCTCACACAGCTTAAAAGCCGTGATCTGAACGTGGCTCTCTCACTCCAGCGCTGTCCTACCAGACAGTCTCGCTCCCTTCACCTGATGAAGGCCGCTTGTGTTGTGGCCGAAACGTCGTGAGAATATTATTGTGTTATTTTATTTTATCAATTTATTATTTTATTCTCATTCTACGTGACTTTACCGAAAGAACCAAAGAAGAAGAACTATACATACCCTACTACCATGCAATAAACCGATGTGAAAAAAATAAATATAAACTACATCAATATAATCAATGTACTCAATATACTCTCCAATAATCTGAGCTGTTAACATTAAGTAACTGGGTATACACTACACTATATAATGACTACCGTGTAGTAAACTGATAAAAAACTAAAATATAAACTACATCAATATAATCAATATACTCAATATACTCTCCAATAAGCTGAGGTTACATATCAGCAGAGGAATTTAGTATATTGACGCTAAGCAACTGCAACTACCCTACTACTAACAAAAAGTCATTATACATTACAATTTTACGTCACAAAAAATATATGCCTCCAACTAAACTTTTTTCTACATCACACGACTATACCCATCATATTTAGTCAGTATAGTCGTGTGATGTAGAAAATGGCATGTCATGTTCAAGTGATGAGCTCAATTCATGTCACTTTCAAGTGATGAGTACACTGCATGTCCCGTCCAAGTGATGAGCTCACTGCATATCACATTCAAGTGGCGAGCTCACTGCATGTCTTATTCACGTAACGAGCACACTGCATATCATTAAAGTGGCGAGCTCACTGCATGTCACATTCAAGTGGCGAGCTCACTGCATGTCACATTCAAGTGATGAGCGCACTGCATGTCACTTTCAAGTGGTGAGCTCATTGCATGTCACTTTCAAGTGATGAGCTCACTGCATGTCACATTCAAGTGTTGAGCTCACTGCATGTCACATTCAAGTGATGAGCTCACTGCATGTCCCATTCATTCATGTGATGAGCTCCCTGCATGTCACATTCAAGTGATGAGCGCACTGCATGACGTTCAAGTGGTCAGTGCACTACATGTCACATTCAAGTGTTGAGCTCACTGCAAGTCACATTCAAGTGGTGAGCTCACTGCATGTCACATTCAAGTGGCGAACTCACTGCATGTCACATTCAAATGATGAGCGCACTGCATGTCACATTCAAGTAGTCAGTGCACTACATGTTACATTCAAGTGTTGAGCTCATTGCGTGTCACATTCAAGTGATGAGCTTACTGCATGTCCCATTCATTCATGTGATGAGCTCCCTGCATGTCAGATTCAAGTGATGAGCTCACTGCATGTCACACTCAAGTGATGAGCGCACTGCATCTCACATTCAAGTGATAAGCTCACTGCTCGTCACATTCAAGTGATGAGCTCCTCCTCCTGCACGTAGCGTGGCAACCCATGGCACCTGTTGAGTCTGGGTTCCTGCGAGGAGGTGGGAGGTGGAGGAGGTTGAGGTGGAACTGGTGGTGGAGGAGGTGGACCCCTGACAAGGCCATTTTACCCCACCCTACCTGGCCATTATAACCCCACTCTCACTGGCCATTATAACCCCACCCTACCTGGCCATTATGAACCCACCCTACCAGCCTATTATAAACCCCAGTGACACGACAAATATGGACCCAGAACCCACACATCACTGACAACTATCACGATTGGTAATACCCCTAGACAACAAAGCCGAGTCTAATTAGCGTAATTGCATAAATTGACATAATTACGTAATTTTGTAAAATTACACCTTTTGCATTTTTCATTTCATTTTTATTATTTTTCAAGACAATATATACAACAATCCTGACCCTGATGCCTGTTGTATATTTGGAGTTCGCATGTTTCTCTCACTCTCCCCTTCGTTGTGAATTTTTGCCCGGCTCCTGTTTGTCACTCCACATTTATAGTTGCTGATATAAATTGACACGTAAAATGCCACTTAATTGGGCAATCATATGTGGCCAGGTTACGTCTGAAAAAGAGATATATCTTATGGGCCTTACCTGGTAAAATAAACAAATAAGCAGGTGGCTAGGTGAGTGATTGAATGAGAGAGTGGCTGAGTGATTGAGTGGTTGAGGGAGTGAGTGGCTGAGTTAGTGAGTGGCTGAGTGAGAGGCTGAATGAGTGAGTGGTTGAGTGAGTGGGTAGCAGAGTGACTAAGCAGCTGAGTGAGTGGCTGGGTGAGTGAGTTGTTGATTGAAAGCTTGAGTACGTGAGTGGTTGAGTGAGTGGCTGAGTGGGTGGCTGAGTGAGTGAGACACGGGAAGCAAGAGGGAGACAGGGGGAGATAGAAGAGTGAGACACGGGGAGAGAAAGGAGACACGGGGAGAGAGAGGAGGGAGACAGGAGGAGGTTGGAGAGGGAAAAGCGGGGAGAGAGAAGAGACACGGAGAAAGATAGGAGGAAAACGCGGGGAGGGAGAGGAGAGAGACACGGCGACATAGAGGAAGGAGACACGGGGAGAGAGAGGAGGGAGACCCTGGGAAAAAAAGAAAGGAGGAGACACGCGGAGGAGGTGAGAGGTAGGAGGAGAGTGCGTGGAGGTGAGAGGGGAGAGATAGGAGGAGAGTGCGTAGAGGAGGCGAGGGCTCCTATAATGATGACTTCAAGGCATGCTGGTGGACAAGTTCATGTGACCCACATAGCACAGGGAGCCATCGCTGTTGGAACCGCATGGGCAGGGAACGTGGCCTCCAACCCACCACCTGCACCAGCCTCACCACCACAAACCAACAACCACAACTAGAACTACAAATTCAACCACAAATGTAACCACAAATGTAACCACAGCCACAACCATACCCAACAACCATAACCACTATAACCACAACTATAACCAAAACCAACTACAATTATAACCACACCCACAACAATAACCACAATTATAGCCATATCTATAACCACAACTCTAAGCACTAAAACCAGACACAACTAAAACCACAACCATGATATAACCACTACAACTATAACCGCATTTCCGGTTATCACAGGTGGCAACATATGGTGCGAAAGAAGTTCAACACACATACAACAACAAAAGACAAAGATTTATTCTATAGCCTATAACAGACTGTTGGGGCAAGTTCTGTTAGCGAGTACCTATGGAGACCCGCAGTGTGGAACACAAGCAGGTGGGTGGCCAGCACTACACCCGACCGTCTTTGTCTCCCGAGTGGCGATGTTTATTACACACCACAACAGGTACTCATTTCAGGCAGAGTCGACGTAGGGGAAGCCCTGGACTGGTTCAAATGATCGTCACTGGTGTTGGCCGTGAGCGGGAATCGAACTTTCTCGGGTCCGTGGCGTGGCGTTCAACCGCTACTCTACTGCTCCCTACACATACAACAACCATGAAAGACAACATAACCACCTTCACCACAACTATAACCACAAAAACATAACATAACCATCACAACTTGTACCACAATCACAATTATAACCACAACCCCAAGTATAACAACAACAATAACATAACCACAACTGTAACTATAACCATGAAAACCCCAACCTCCACGTACACAACTATAGCCACAAAAAATATACCCCCCACAACCGCAATTATTACCACAACCAAAAGCACCATAACAACCAACATAACCACCTACACCACAACTAAAACCTGAACCACCACTACAACCAGCGATACAACCACAACTATAACCACTGCCACCACATTCAAAACCACCACAACCAACATCACCTCAACCACCACAACCATAACAAGCAACATAACCACAACAACCACATTGATGCTGATACTCTAACACCACCTACACAACCACTTTATCAAGGCTCTATGTATCCGTGTGTCCATGTGTCTCCGTGTCTCCACATGTCCCTGTGGGTGGGTGAATAGATGGGTTAGTGGGTGAGTTGGTGAGTGGGCAAGTGAGTGGGTGGGTGTGTGGGCGATGGAATCGAACCTGCACCTCTGCAGTGCAAGTCCAGTGAGCTAACGACCCGCATGTGGTGGGGTAAAGTGTGGGTACGCCCACCTTGCTCCAAAACGTGGAGATCAGCGTGGAAGAGTAGACCAAATACCCTAATTAGCGGCGTCTAGTGGAGGCCTCCTCCGCCAGCACGCGATTCGCCTCCTTCACAATAAACCCTTCCTTGCAAAGATAAAAATGTATATTTGACTGATCCCATCAGCCTCTCATCAGCAGCAATGGCTCAACTCGAGCGCCACTCTGGACCGCTTTCCACCTTCAGTGCCTCAGCAGCAGAGCCGGGCTCTGCTTGAACCGATGCCGTGAGCCCAGCAGCTGTTTAGAAGCCTACGGCTGTGGGCCGCCTTTGTCTCTCCTCCACCACTGCTGAGGTGTCCACATCATGCGAGGTTCTCACCTTCAGGCTGAGTCGACCCAGAGGAGGCCCAGGCAGCGAACCGCTTCAGAAGTTGGCGCCACGTTCACCGGCGGAAGCGGAAGTAGAGAGAGCAGCAGAAGCATCGCGTGTGGGGAGCAGCTGAGGTGTGGATCAGAACTGTGTATTAGTGGTGGTGTGGTAGTAGTGGTGGTGGTGTTCGTGGTGGTGGGGTTGTTAGTGGTAGTGGGGTTGTTATTGGTGGTGGGGTTGTTATTGGTGGTGGGGTTGTTATTGGTGGTGGCGTTGTTAGTGGTGGGGTTGTTGTTAGGAGTGCTCTGTTAAGGCTAAATACGCGGGAGCTTTGTCTTTGGCGGTGTGAGTGGGGGAGGGGGCGTAGAGGGGGGGGAAGGTGCTGGGGGGGAGGGGCTCACAGGATATTGCGTCACTGAGGGCGTGATCACCGAGCCCCGCCCCCACTTGTTTCTGCCGATCTTTTTTCTCACATGTGGCGGTAAAGAAGCACCGAGACGACAGAAGCAGCGACTCTCTGGAGGAAGTGAGGAACTGTAGGTGAGTGGTGATGTGAGTGGTGAGGACGTGTGTGTCTGTGTAGTGTACTGGCAGGAGGAGTGGTGGCGTTAGTGGTGTTACTGATAGTGGTGGTGGTATGTTGTGAGTGAGTCGTGACGATGTGAGTTCATGTCAGAATCAGAATATTTATACTGGAGTCAGATGAGCTATACAGCTCTTTCTCACAGATGTCCAGTGTTGTGGGTGAGTGGTAAAGATGTAACCTCGCGTTGATGTGAGTTTCTTATTAATGATGTGGGTCCGTGTTAATGATGTGGGTTTGTGATTTAAAGCTTTCGTGACTGCAGTAATTCATATTCTTAGTTCTTTCGGTAAAGTCACGTTGAAGGGAAACAATAAAATAATAAAATATATATATATAACAATAAAATTCTCACGACGTTTCGACCATAACACAAACGGTCGTCATCAGGTGTGTCTGTTTGCATAAATGTATTTATTTTTAAACGGTGTATTTATTTATTTATAAAAAACGTTAGCACCACGCGCAGCGATTTAGCAGTTTATTTAAAAGTACGAGTCCATCTATGTTCTGAAAAGAGGAGGGGGGAGACGAAACAATCATTGTATGCCGTCTGAAAGCCACTGTAAGCGTGAACAATCAATTAAAACCTGAAATGGTTTATCAAATCTTTCCAATGATTGCTAAGCCAGAATCCATATTCTCGGTTGAAATTGTCTCTGTGCTTGTATATGTGGATAGCCTCATGAACGAATTTCTCATGGTAGCCAGATGGCTTACAAAGAACCTCTGTCTTGGAAAAGTCAATGTCATGTGAGCCTACTGAATTATAACAATAATCTGCCACGGCCGAGGTGTTGGTCCTACCGTGTTTAAGGTCTCCTTTGTGTTCACGAATGCGGTCCGAGACATGGCGTTTGGTTTCTCCAATGTAACTACTACCACAGAGGCAACTTAGTTTGTAGATACCAGGGTATTGTATGCCCGGAATCACATCTTTTACAGACGGAACCAGATCACGGATTTTATGTAATGTGTTGAAACGGACCTGGATCTTGTGTTTATTCAAGATTTTGGAGATCTTTTTTGTGATCCCCGCAATGTAGGGTAAAGTGATGGTTTTGAAAGGCTCCTCAAGAGGGTACTTCTTCATGGTTTGAGTGATAGCTTTGCGGATTGTATAGTCGGAGTAACCATTAGCCTTAAGAGCTTGGTGTACGTGCTTGAGTTCACTGCCTATGTGTTCCTGGTCGGATATGCATTGGGCTCTATGATACAGAGTCTTGATGAGAGAATTCTTCTGTGATGGATGGTGATGGGAATCCGGTTTCAGATAAGCATCCGTATGGGTAGCTTTCCTGTAGACAGAGTGGCTCATTGAACCATCAGGTCTCTTTTTAATTAGGACATCCAAAAAAGGTAGCTTGCCATCTTTTTCGACTTCCATGGTAAATCTGATGGCTGGGTGTATGGAATTGATGTGGTCGAAGAATTGGTCTAGAGCAGGCCGGCCATGTGGTCAGATGACAAAAGTGTCATCCGCGTACCTCTTCCATAAGGTTGGGCGCAGTGGCAGTCTGGATGGCGTCAGTCTCAAATTTCTCCATGAAAATGTTAGCTATAACCGGAGATAGGGGGGAGCCCATTGGGGTGCCCTCAGTTTGTTTGTAGAAAGTTCCATTCCAAGTGAAGGGCTATCCACATATACAAGCACAGGGACAATTTCACCCGAGAAGATGGATTCTGGCTTAGCATTGGAAAGATTTGATAAACCATTTCAGGTCTTAATTGATTGTTCACGCTTAAAGTGGCTTTCAGACAGCATACATTAAAATTTGTCGTCTCCCCCCTCCTCTTTTCAGAACATAGATGGACTAGTTCTTCTAAATAAACTGCCAAATCGCTGCACGTGGCGCTAACGTTTTTTTTTATAAATAAATAAATACACCGTTTGAAAATAAATAAATTCATGCAAACCGACACACCTGATGACGACCGTTTGTGTTATGGTCGAAACGTCGTGAAAATTTTTATTGTTTTATATATATTTTATTATTTCATTGTTTCCCTTCAACGTGACTTTACCGAAAGAACTAAGAAGATGTGGGTTTGTGTTGATGATGTTGGTTCACGGTGAGGATGAGTCTGTGATGTGACGTGACTCGTGTTGTGACGTGGGAAGCAGTGCCGACGTGCACCCTCTACCCTGTGTGATCCTCGCCTTCGTCTCCCGCTCTCCACACAGAGACCCGGACCGTGCGAGAGACGCCGCGAATTATGTGCACTCTGCACTGTTCGGACCGTGTACCAGTCGGAGCGCGGGCGGTGTTGTTGCAGTGAATGCCACGCTGCCCTCCAAGTTCGACTCCCGCTCACGGCCACCAACACTGCTGACGATTACCTCAACCACTCCTGGGCCTCCCCTTGTAGCCATAACGAGCAGCACCTACGAAGACCGGCACGGCACACGACACCAGTGTTGGTGGCCGTGAGCAGGAATCGAACCCCGGGTCGCTAGGTTCATAGCACAGCGCGCTAATCACTACACTACCGCACACACACACAGACACACACAAACACACAGATACACACACAGATACACAGACATACACACAAACACTCAGACACACACACAGACATACAGACACACACAGATGAGACACAACACACATCCGCCCTCGGGCCGTGACGTCACACCCGCTTCCACCCAGTCTGCCGCTAGAGCCACGCTGCAAGCTGCCTGCTGAGGAGCGCCTCTCTGCACGAAGCCTCCTGGAGCCTCTCTCGTAGCAGTCACCATGGAGGCTCACGGGCTGCGCAGTACTTCACGCACCCTCGTGACGCTGCTCGTGGCGAGCTCCGCGTTCCTCGCGTCTGTGCCCACGGAGGAGAAGAATTTCTCCCCTAACTAGCTGGTTAAGCCGAGGGGAGCCTGGGAGGTCCAACCGCCACAGGCCGGACAGCCTCTACCTCTCACCAAAGCGACCGTGGCCGTCCACATCAGCAACCGCCTCACAGGTCACGAAGCCGAGAGGGTGCCTCGAGTCGCTTCCTCTCCCAGCCATGGCATGGAGGTTCCCCAAGGAGGAGGAGAAGACGACGACCCAGCTCCTTCAGGGTGGACGACCTTCATGGAGATGCTGCACAGCGGGCCGGTGGCCATCGCCTACGAGGTGGCGAGCGCGGGGATCACCCTCCTCAGCCTCGGAGTGGCGGCTGAAGAATGCAGTGGTGAGTGCCGACTTCACGCTCACACAGGCCATCAGCGTGGCACCGTGACATACACCACATGCAGAGACACCACACGCAGAGATGCATCACGCGTACAGATCACTCGCGCAGATATAAGAATCTCACTCGCATACACCACACACACAAGTATATATCACATCCACGCACACATCCTAGACAAAGTCGCATATGTCATTTGGAACAAGCAAACACCTTGCTCAATTAAGTATACTTAAAAATTATCCACTGCAACTTTAAGGGTGTTTTTTGTTACTGGCAGCGTGGCATTTGGGACATGTGCTGGACTCCTTGTGCGGCGTTGGTGAGTTGCGCTGGTGCGGACAGAACAATGTCCCCTAGCCAGTAGAGTCAGAACAATAATATTTTTTAATGGTTGAG
This sequence comes from Petromyzon marinus, assembly GCF_048934315.1. Taxonomy (NCBI): domain Eukaryota; kingdom Metazoa; phylum Chordata; class Hyperoartia; order Petromyzontiformes; family Petromyzontidae; genus Petromyzon; species Petromyzon marinus. Next base: position 248,536 of record NW_027423068.1, on the reverse strand, counting down.
GAATCCGATGAGCTATAAAGCTCTTTTTCACAGATGTCCGGTAGGGGCTGGTAAGAACGTTACAACAACAAATACTACAAAAACATGTAATAGTGCAAAGTACAAGAAAGGTTAACAAATCACCCAAACACAAACAAATAAAACTAAACCAGCCCCATCATACTCTTTGGTTCTTTCGGTAAAGTCACGTTGGTATAAAATAAAGTAAATCACGATGTTTCGGGTGCAACACAAGCGTCCATCATCGGGTGGGGAAAGCATGGTCTGCTGCTGAGGCAGACTGATTTATTTGATTTTATACCTACGTGACTTTGCCGAAAGAACCAAAGAGTATGGATTCCTGCAGTCACGAAAGCTTCAAATCAAGAACACCCCCATCATACCAGTCAAAGCCCACTGAGGTACTAACTTATTTTTCAGATGGAACCTGGTCACAAATGAAAGCTCAACCTCGTTGTAAACCGCGCATGCACGTGAGCGCAAACCGCTACTGTAGGCGATTGCGCAGGTACGCGAGCGCTGGGCACCACCAAAAATAGTCGTGTAGGCACGCGCGTGCTGAACAATACTGTAAACGATCGTACAGGTACGGACACCAAGCACGCTCTACTCCTTTATTCGCCGCAAACAGCCGCGTGTGCGTGCGAACACAAAACACTCTCCACCCTCCTCTTCACCCTCCAAAGGAGCACAAGAAACAGTTTATTCCCCTACCAGTTATTTTATTTACCGCAAGCAACCCGTTAAGCTACGCGTAATTGTGTGGGTCAGTGGATGTCAGCCTATTCCCCTTGAGATCCTAGACTGTATTTCCTCTGCCTATCGCTCTGCTTTCTACCCTCGATCAAATAGCCCAAACTTACCTCTCTCTCTTACTCACGTGTACTTCCACTCTGCTGCGCTGGAAGCTGTAGAAAAGCGATCAGTAGAGGGTTGAGCCTGGCTGCGCTGAAGTGCATCACGCGGACGTCTCGAACGGCTAACTCCCCTCCTGCGTGGACCGCGATGATCTTGAAGAACTGCCTTGCTACCTGAATCCCCCTCCCTTTATCCCACCTACAACAAAGGAATTTCGCCGTTTCGCTCCCTTGGCCTCCCGTCCAATCAGGGGCTCGGATTTTCCCACCCTTCGATACCCGGATCCCAACTCGGGTGATGTCGCCGCAGTGATCTCTCCGACATCCGCTCTCTGTTCTCCCGCTACCAGTCCACTGACCCGTGCTTGTGTGTGTGTGGTTCCACTCGCGGTGGCTCGATGGCCCTTGCCGTGACCATGCAACTTTAATATTTGGTCCCGGCGCCGCAGTGCATGTCAGCTACAGGGGGAAGATCGCCCAATTTCCCGGCCGCAGGAAACCATGAAGATCGATCCCATTAGGGACTTCTGGAAAAAAAACCTATCGGCCGGGTGACCTCCCCTCCTGGCTCTACGTGGGGCGTGTGTGCGTTCGTGCGGGGGGAGGGGGGGTGGCGAGGGTGCACCGCGTTGGCGTCGGCATCCCCCGGTGGCGGCTTCACGGCGGTGGGCACGGCCTCGGCAGAGCGGCTCTGCTGCGGCGGCCTCACGACTGTGCAGTGGGCAAAACGCGGACGTCTGAGAAGGCACCAGCCCCGGGAGAGTGGCGGGAAATCCGAGGCATCGGTGACGGCGTCGCGGCGGTGGGCACGGCTCCGCTGGAGCGGCTCCGCTGCGGCGGCACCACAGATGACGGTTCCCCAAGATGGAGAATACCCGTCTCCCTCAAGGTGGACGACCTTGATAAAGATGCTGCACAGTGGGCCGGTGGCCATCACTTACGACGTGGAGAGCGCGGGGATCACCATTACCAGCCTAAGAGTCTGGCTGAAGAATCCACTAATAAGAGAGAGAGTATGCTGGCGTCACTGTAACATAGAACATCAGCAGGACACCACAACAGAGACACCACACCCAGAGAGGCATCATGGATATAGATCACTCAGGCAAATGTCATAATCTCACATGCATAGATGACACAAATCAGAATCAGAATATTTATACTGGAAGAATCCGATGAGCTATTAAGCTATTTTTCACAGATGTACAGGAGAGGCAGGTTAGAACGTTACAACAACAAACAATAAAAAATCACACTCACATCCTCGACAAAGTCGCACACATTTATTACAAGCACACATTGTTCATGTTGGTGGATTACAAATAGTTGTCCGATATTTGCCACTGAAAGGCAGGTACAACACTCGTGCTCAATCAATGGTGGTGGTGTGGCAGATGGCAAGTGAAAAAAACATATTTGAGTGGAGTGACCAACAGGGGAAGAAGGAGACTGCAATCTCTTGCCTCTCATAATGATTTTGTTTCCGGTTTTAAACAGAAGTCATCGCAGCGCAGACGAGTTTACCGAAGCCGCTACATGAGAGGATCCATGTGTAAATTGGCTCGGAGCAAGTGCCACCCCATGAAAATCAAGAGGACCCATAGATCCCTAAAGACTCAACTGGATGGCTGCTCCATGATGAATAGCTCACCAACACTTACCAGCGCACCCACCAACAGCACCACTCCTACCAACACCACCACTCCTACCAACACCACCATTCCTACCAACACCACCATGACAAACCCCACCCCGAAAAACTAACACCATCACACTTTTAAATACCAACACCTCTACCAATACTATCCTGACTAACACCACCACCCCTTCCACCCCTACAAACCCTACCAACAGCATTTTCTCCACCTTCACTACCACCCGGACCAACACCATCATCCCAGCTGAGTGTGAGTGGTGTCACCTCATGATAATGGCCCGCATCAATGCCTGCCGCACTAAAATAAGCTCAATTACCCCTACCAGCTCAATCACCAACTCCACCGCTCCTACCAACTCCGCCACTTTGACCAATCCCACGTTTACCAACATTACCTCCTCTACCCTCACTACCACCCCTACCCACATCACCCCAGCTGAGCATGTGTCCAGCCTCATGATCATGAGGGAAAAGAGATCACTCTTCATGGCTGGATGAATGCCTGCTCCACCACTCCTACCAACTCCACCACCTCTACCAACCACACACCTACTAACACTACCTCCTCTACTAACCCAACCCTGACCACCATCACTTCCTCTACCCTCACCACCACTCCTTCCCACATCATCACCCCAGCTGAGCGTGAGTCCCGCCTCGTGATCATGAGGGCAAAGAGACCACTCTTCATGGCCCGGATCAATGCCTGCTCCACCACTCCTACCAACTCCACCACCTTTAGAATCCGCACACCTACCAACACCACCACACCTCCCAACACCGCTACCCTTACCAAACGCAACTACTCCGACGAACACCACCACTCCTACCAAAACCAACCCTACCAACGCCAACCCTACCAACACCAACCATACCAACACCATTATTCCTACCAACACCACTCCCCCTACCAACACCAACCCTACCAACACCAATCCTACCAACACAATGACTCCTACCAACACGACCACCCCAACCGACACCATCACTCTTTCCAACAACAGCCCTATCAACGCTACCTATCCTACAATTGCCAACTCTATAAACACCTTTACCTCTACCAACACCACCACCACCCCAAATAAGAAATAATACAAAATAAATAACATTCCAACATCGCTGCACCCTTTCCATGTTCCCTCCTTTGTTTACGCGTCATCCATTAAAATAAGTTATTGTTATTTTTTAAGAATAATAGTTACTAAGAATATTGTTTTGTATTAAGTGAAGTCATAATATTGTTCGAAAAGCTGGTTAATGTAGATCCTTTGTCAGTCATTTCTAGATGATTGCCTCGCCTTGCCTACATTCACCTTGGTGACTCAATCACATGCTCAAGGACACGAGTGATATTTTCGGCTAACAGAAGGTGTGAACCTACCTTTACCACCAGCAGTTGGATGGACTGGTGAAGTTGTCTAAACAGAACCATTTATATGCCCGATGTTGATTGCTTCCAATGTGTATGCTTGTGACTGACAGATCTGTTGTGAGCAGAAGTGTAAAGGTTAGCGTGCTGCGCTACGAACCCGGCGACCCGAGTTCAATTTCCACTCATGGCCAACACCAGTGATGATTATCTAAATCGTTACTAGGCCTCCCCTAGGTCGACTCAGTCTCAAATTAGTGCCTGGTGCTCATTTAGCTTAGGCTACCTCACATGCCATGTCAGCCTTCATAAGGCGCTCGCTAACAGCGCTTGCCACAACAGTCTTAAGTCTTTACGGAGGATCTTTGTCTTTGACTGACACATCTGTGGGCTAGAGTGTAGCTTGATTTAGTGTTCATGTGAGGGATGTGCTTTGCCTGCCGCCGCCACTGCGTCTCCGCTCATGTGTGTTTAGCCGTGTCAGTGACGCGCCACGATGTCACTGCTGCTGCTGCTGTCACTGCCACGACCCAGTCGGTGTAGGGTGCTCTGGGACGAACTAAAAAAGTGGCACGAGGATTATTGCTCCTACTTCAGCAGATCAAGAACGGTTCTCATGGAGTCATCAAAATGCACCTGAAACCACTGCTGAGCATCTCAATCACATATGTGAAATGTCACCAGTGGTGTCCGTTGCCCCTGCTGTGAGTGGCGGAGATGTCCGTGAATGGTGATGTCCCTGAGTGGCGGTGGAGTCTTTGTACAATGCGGCTACTGTATTCGTGATGAAATAACCTGAGACGAGCATGCTTGGTGGAGCTCAACAGAAGGTGGTGAGGCAGAGGTGTGAACTGAAAGTTCGAGCTTAAGGCGTGAGCTCAAGGTGTAAGGTCGAGGTATAAGCTGATGTGAGCTGGAGATGCGATCTGGAGGGGAGCACGCGGTGTCCCCATGCTCACAAGCGTCGTGTTGCGGGAGGTGGCCCGAACTAAACTATTTTTATTTACCAAGTAAGGCCCACTGGTCCATGTAGCTCTTTTTCAGACGCGACCTGGTCACAAGGGAGCAGCGGCACTCTGTGCTGTCTTCGCGGAGGGGGTCCAAGGGGCGTTGGGGGGGGCTCTGGGGTGCGGTCACCGCATCGCGCCGCTTTTAGATGCGCTTCTGCGGCCATCTGGACCGCTCTTCCTTCCGATATTTGGAAGCCATTGGAGCTCCGCACTTTTAAATGTCTTTGACAACTCATTTTCTTAGAACCGCTTTTTGTGCTTAGTTTGTTGTCCTTCCCCAGCACCTTCGATTAGCGCGGTTGGCTACGTACGGTGCGATAGAAGTTCAACATACATACATATTCTATGTTAGTGCTGTATTTTGTGCATTGGTGTTGCAGCCAGCCAGAAACCGGCGCGACCAACAATATCCCCAAGCTCTGTGGTCCTACATTGGGATTATTTGTCGATACCGCGTTGGCAGTGGTGCACAAATAACACAAATCACTGAACTCATTCGTTAATACAACGGCTGCCTTAAGAGGAAAATATATCATGGGCGATGTTTCAGGCAATGGGCCCCACTGCATGACATATGTTTGCCCAGCTCCATTCAAGAGCGAGTATACATGTGAGGGGAGAGAACCAACGCGTGTGAGGGGGAAACATTCAATCTCCGAGAGCTGGAAATGTCTCCGCTTGCTGCGCTGCCCAGACCCTGGCTAGGCCAGGAGATGGCGACCTCAGCGACCACGGGTAGGAGTTTCACCAAATTTGTGTGGCGATCCACATGTGCACGCACACGTGCACGCACACACACATAGACTTACACACTCACACACACAGACTCACTCACAGACTCACTCAACAACAACCGCCATTCGCCACTAAGTAGGGCGGCGACGTCACCACGACGCTTGTGCCAGGCCATGTGCACCTTGAGGCCACGTGAAGTGTCGAACGCCCGCTGGCAGGAGGTCACGGGGCAGACCCAGGTGCCACGGGTCGACTGAGATGACTGGCTGATGCACCACCTGTGCCCCCTACTGTGCCAACCTGCTGTGCCTTAGTCACCCGGCGCTCCGCTCGTTGTTGTGAGCGTCACTCCTCCGCCCTCCGTTGTTGGAGGGCGACTGCCTCCAACTGCCCAGTAGCGTTCTTCACGAGCCTCCTCCACAGAGGCCGATCTTGACAGCGCTGGTACCAGTCATCGGCAAGTCCACTCAGCTCCACGTCCTCCTGTACCACATCACTCCATCTCTTCTCTAGCCCATGCCGCGCCCGTTTAGCCCCCTCGATCCGACCGAACAAAAGCTGTTTCGGCATGCGGTGGCTGGGCATGCGGGCTACATGACCCAGCCAACACAGCCTTGCCTGCCAGAGGAGCTCACCGATGGGACCTTGCCCAGCTCTTTTGAGGATTTATGAGCTCCTCACACAATCCAGCCTGGTTAAACCCAGGATGGATCGTAGGCAGGCCAGCTTAAATGTTTCCAACCTGCGAAGATGCTCCATTAGGGGGGTCCACGTTTCGCAAGTGTAGAGAAGGAAGGGAATGACCGTGGCCGAGAAGACCCGAAGCTTAATGCGAAGTGACAGACCAGGTAGCTTCCACACAGCGTTACGCAACCGATAAAAAGATATTGCCGCTCACACACTCACTCACACACTCACACAGACACACACACAGACTGACACAAAGATCCCCCGTATATCCTGAACAGACTTTTGGGGCAAGTGCTGTTAGCGAGCAGCTATGCATGGCACACGAGGGGGTGGGCAGCCAGCACCACGCCCGGCCGCCTTTTTCTCCATAGTGGCGATGTTTACACACAGCACCGCGCTAACCGCTGCACCACCGCTCCCCCGCTGTTACAGTACAGCACTGTCCCCAGGTAAGATGGCCGCCCGCCTCCACGTGACTCGGCGCGCGCACTCGGCACGTGGTGTCATCACCACGTGGTGTCACCGAAAGCGCGGTCTCGCGCCATCCCTGCTCACGGAGTCGCTGCCGCATTGGTCTCTGGGCCTCTCGTGTCCAGCGTCTGTCGGTCTCTTGTGACTCTGTGTGCGAGTCGCTGGCTATCTGTAAGGGTCTCTTCTGGGTCTTTGTGCGAGTCTCTGGGTCTCTGTGTGAGGGTCTGGGTCTCTGTGTGAGGGTCTCTGGGCCTGGTGCAAGGAACAAGAAAATGGAGCCTGCCAATGTCCCCCTCTCCTCCACGTGGCGTGGCAATGCAGCCGCTCCCCGCTCGTGTGGGCCAGTGCAGTTGCACCGCCTGCACACGCGGTAGTAGACGCGGTAGCCACTGGTGGTGTACCGCGTGCTCATAATTTTCTGTACTGTATCGTCATTTCCTGAACAGGAACATAAAGGTAATTGTCTATAGCACACAATACAGGTTTATAGCACATAATACAGTTTTTTTGGTACAATTTTACGTGATCTAACCAAAAAAACGTGTATTATGGATAATATTTTTCGCGAAAGCCTGCGTGTTAAACAGTTTATAGCACAGCCTGCGTGTTAAACTGTTTAGTCATGCGCTTGTGTTTTAGTGTTGCCCTTGCTCCCAACACTCCGATTAGCACAGTTGGCTACGTTGAAAGAAGTTTAACACGCTACAAGTTATTTTACTTTCTACATCCGTTAATGGAGCAGATCACGGCAAAAATAACAACTAAAGTCTCGAGTAAGGCAATGTGTTATATTCTGTTTTGTCCATGATGACAGTGGCATTGCCCTTGTCGGCTGAGAGGACGACAATATCATCCCTCTTTTTTAATTGAGAACTACTCAACGATGGCAGCTATACAAAAATAAAAAGAGATCCCACCAACAGCCTGGTCACCAAAACGAACAAAATGATCTCTGATTCAACAGCATTAATTGATGAGATCAAACAGTTCTCGTTGAAACCCTCTGCTGCCTGACCACCAAGATTATATGGCCTTCCAAAGATACACAAAGAAGATACACCCCTTCGTCCCATCGTCTCTACTATCATCTCCCCCACCTACAAACTGGCACGTTTTCTTGCTGATATACTGCGACCTTTCACTGGAAAAAACACCTCTGCGGTATTAGATTCTACTCACCTGGTATCGACAATCAAAGGCATTTCCCTGTCCCCAGACGACCTGCTTGTCAGTTTTGATGTGGTGTCCTTGTTCACCAAAGTCCCGGTACCTGACACCATCGCTATCATTGAAGACCTGGTTCATCAAGGACTGCATACTGGTGTACCCCCCTTGGTGAGACATTGCTCAACCAACACATACTTCACCTGGAATGGAACTTTCTACAAGCAAACTGAGGGCACCCCAATGGGCTCCCCCCTATCTCCGGTTGTAGCCAACGTATTCATGGAAAAATTTGAAACTGACCCCATCCAGACTGCCACTCTATGCCCGACCTTATGGAAGAGGTACGTTGATGACACCTTTGTCATCTGGCCACATGGCCAGCCTGCTCTAGACGAATTCCGCGACCACATCAATTCCATACACCCAGCCATCAGATTTACCATGGAGGTCGAAAAAGATGGCAAACTACCCTTTTTGGATGTCTTAATTAAAAGGAGACATGATGGTTCAATGAGCCACTCTGTCTACAGGAAAGCTACCCATACAGATGCTTACTTGAAACCGGATTCCCACCACCATCCATCCCAGAAGAACTCCCTCATCAAGACTCTATACCATAGAGCCCAATGCATTTCCGACCAGGAACACATTACCAGTGAACTCAAGCACGTACACCAGGCTCTCAGGGCTAATGGTTACTCCGACTACACAATCCGCAAAGCCATCACTCCAGTCATGAAGAAGGATCCTCTTGTGGAGCCACTCAAAACCATCACCTTACCCTACATTGCAGGGGTCACTAAAAAGATCTCCAAAATCCTGAATAAACACAAGATCCAGGTCCGATTCAACACAGTACATACAATCCGTGATCTGGTTCCATCTGTAAAAGATGCTGTTCCAGACATACAGTACCTGGGCGTTTACAAACTAAAGTGCCTCTGTGGTAGTAGCTACATTGGAGAAACCAAACGACATATCTCGGACCGCATCCGCGAACATAAAGCAGACTTGAAACACGGTAGAACGAACTCCTCTGCCGTGGCAGATCACTGTTATAATTCATTGGGCTCACATGACATTGAATTCTCCAAGACGGAGGTTCTTTGCAAACCAACCAGCTACCATGAGAGATTCGTTCATGAGGCCATTCACATATACAAGCACAGAGACAATTTCAACCGAGAAGATGGATTCTGGCTTAATAACCATTGGAAAGATGTTTTAAACCATTTCTGTTCTTAATTAATTGTATTTTACGATGACCTTCAGACCGCAGCTCTTTCGCCAGCATTGACTCTTAATACCTCTCACACCACGGTAAATGGTATGGTTTACAACATGGAGTATAATAGCGCCTCGCAGCTGTCTCTCTCCCCCTCCTCTGTTCCGACCATGGATGAACTCGTCTGTCTGAACGGGGCCCATAGCTATCCGTGTTGCTAAAGTTGAGGGTAAGAATCCACCCATTTTTTCGCCATATAGCATTGTGAAATATAACGACTTATTGTTGGTAGCTTATCTGATTGGAGAATATAGAGTTTATTGATAACATTAAGGTAATTTATATTTTAGTTTTTTTATTGGTTCACTATATAGTACTGTGAATAGCTCAGATGTGTAGGCCTTGACTTCAACATAGCCATTTCTGTGACCAGTCACTAGCTAATCACTCAGTTATTTCAATGCTAAATTCGCCTAGTTATTTCAAGGATAAATTATCCTGTTTGATTTGTACTAAGTGCCTCGGTGAATGTGTATGCTCTGACTTTAACATAGCTATTTCTGTGACCAGTTACAAGCTAATCACTCAGCTATTTCAATGCTAAATTCTATGCTAATTCCTTTGTCAAGGGGTGCCTCTGCGGATGTGTATGCTTTAACTTAGCTATTTCAATGCTAAATTCTATGCTAATTCCTTTGTCAAGGGGTGCCTCTGCGGATGTGTATGCTTTAACTTTTAACAAAGCCATTTCTGTGACCAGTCACAAGCTAATCACTCAGCCATTTCAATGCTAAATTATATGCGAATTCCTTTGTCAAGGCGCTTTGTTTCCTCTCACACAGCTTAAAGGTCGTGATCTGAACGTGGCTTTTTCACTCCAGTGCTGTCCTACCAGACAGTCTCGTCCCTTCACCTGATGAAGGCCACTTGTGTTGTGGCCGAAACGTCGTGAGAATATTATTGTGTTATTTTATTTTATAAATTTACTATTTTATTCTCATTCTACGTGACTTTAACGAAAGAACCAAAGAAGATGAATCATTGCAGTCACGAAAGCTTTAAATCGGACTCGTCCTTCTAAATAAACTGCCAAATTGCTGCGCGTGGTGCTAACGTTTTTAATAAATAAATACACCGTTTAAAAATAAATAAATTTATACAAACCGACACACCTGATGACGACCGTTTGTGTTATGGTCGAAACGTCGTGAGAATTTTTATTGTTTTATATATATTTTATTGTTTCCCTTCAACGTGACTTTACCGAAAGAACTAAGAATATGAATTACTGCAGTCACGAAAGCTTTAAATCACAAACCCACATCATTAACACGGACCCACATCATTAATAAGAAACTCACATCAAGACGAGGTTACATCTTTACCACTCACCCACAACACTGGACATCTGTGAGAAAGAGCTGTATAGCTCATCTGACTCCAGTATAAATATTCTGATTCTGACATGAACTCACATCATCACGACTCACTCACAACACCTGATATGGTTTATCAAATCTTTCCAATGCTAAGCCAGAATCCATCTTCTCGGTTGAAATTGTCTCTGTGCTTGTATATGTGGATAGCCCTTCACTTGGAATGGAACTTTCTACAAACAAACTGAGGGGATCCCAATGGGCTCCCCCCTATCTCCGGTTATAGCTAACATTTTCATTGAGAAATTTGAGACTGACGCCATCCAGACTGCCACTCTGCGCCCAACCTTATGGAAGAGGTACGTGGATGACACTTTTGTTATCTGACAACATGGCCGGCCTGCTCTAGACCAATTCTTCGACCACATCAATTCCATACACCCAGCCATCAGATTTACCATGGAAGTCGAAAAAGATGGCAAGCTACCTTTTTTGGATGTCCTAATTAAAAAGAGACCTGATGGTTCAATGAGCCACTCTGTCTACAGGAAAGCTACCCATACGGATGCTTATCTGAAACCGGATTCCCACCACCATCCATCACAGAAGAATTCTCTCATCAAGACTCTGTATCATAGAGCCCAATGCATATCCGACCAGGAACACATAGGCAGTGAACTCAAGCACGTACACCAAGCTCTTAAGGCTAATGGTTACTCCGACTATACAATCCGCAAAGCTATCACTCAAACCATGAAGAAGGACCCTCTTGAGGAGCCTTTCAAAACCATCACTTTACCCTACATTGCGGGGATCACAAAAAAGATCTCCAAAATCTTGAATAAACACAAGATCCAGGTCCGTTTCAACACATTACATAAAATCCGTGATCTGGTTCCGTCTGTAAAAGATGTGATTTCGGACATACAATACCCTGGTATCTACAAACTAAGTTGCCTCTGTGGTAGTAGTTACATTGGAGAAACCAAACGCCATGTCTCGGACCGCATTCGTGAACACAAAGCAGACCTTAAACACGGTAGGACCAACACCTCGGCCGTGGCAGATCATTGTTATAATTCAGTAGGCTCACATGACATTGACTTTTCCAAGACAGAGGTTCTTTGTAAGCCATCTGGCTACCTTGAGAAATTCGTTCATGAGGCTATCCACATATACAAGCACAGAGACAATTTCAACCGAGAAGATGGATTCTGGCTTGGCAATCATTGGAAAGATTTGATAAACCATTTCAGGTCTTAATTGATTGTTCACGCTTACAGTGGCTTTCAGACGGCATACAATATTTTTTTCGTCTCCCCCCTCCTCTTTTCAGAACATAGATGGACTCGTCCTTCTAAATAAACTGCTAAATCGCTGCGCGTGGTGCTAACGTTTTTTATAAATAAATAAATACACCGTTTAAAAATAAATACATTTATGCAAACAGACATACCTGATGACGACCGTTTGTGTTATGGTCGAAACGTCGTGAGAATTTTATTGTTTTATATATATTTTATTATTTTATTGTTTCCCTTCAACGTGACTTTACCGAAAGAACTAAGAATATGAATTACTGCAGTCACGAAAGCTTTAAATCACAAACCCACATCATTAACACGGACCCACATCATTAATAAGAAACTCACATCAACGCGAGGTTACATCTTTACCACTCACCCACAACACTGGACATCTGTGAGAAAGAGCTGTATAGCTCATCTGACTCCAGTATAAATATTCTGATTCTGACATGAACTCACATCGTCACGACTCACTCACAACACACCACCACCACTATCAGTAACACCACTAACGCCACCACTCCTCCTGCCAGTACACTACACAGACACACACGTCCTCACCACTCACATCACCACTCACCTACAGTTCCTCACTTCCTCCAGAGAGTCGCTGCTTCTGTCGTCTCGGTGCTTCTCTACCGCCACATGTGAGAAAAAAGATCGGCAGAAGCAAGTGGGGGCGGGGCTCGGTGATCACGCCCTCAGTGACGCAATATCCTGTGAGCCCCTCCCCCCCAGCACCTTCCCCCCCCTCTACGCCCCCTCCCCCACTCACACCGCCAAAGACAAAGCTCCCGCGTATTTAGCCTTAACAGAGCACTACTAACAACAACCCCACCACTAACAACGCCACCACCAATAACAACCCCACCACCAATAACAACCCCACCAACAATAACAACCCCACCACTAATAACAACCCCACCACTAACAACCACACCACCACTAATACACAGTTCTGATCCACTCCTCAGCTGCTCCCCACACGCGATGCTTCTGCTGCTCTCTACTTCCGCTTCCGCCGGTGAACGTGGCGCCAACTTCTGAAGCGGTTCGCTGCCTGGGCCTCCTCTGGGTCGACTCAGCCTGAAGGTGAGAACCTCGCATGGTGTGGACACCTCAGCAGTGGTGGAGGAGAGACAAAGGCGGCCCACAGCCGTAGGCTTCTAAACAGCTGCTGGGCTCACGGCATCGGTTCAAGCAGAGCCCGGCTCTGCTGCTGAGGCACTGAAGGTGGAAAGCGGCCCAGCGTGGCGCTCGAGTTGAGCCATTGCTGCTGATGAGAGGCTGATGGGATCAGTCAAATATACTTTTTCATCTTTGCAAGGAAGGGTTTATTGTGAAGGAGGCGAATCGCGTGCTGGCTGAGGAGGCCTCCACTAGACACCGCTAATTAGGGTATTTGGTCTACTCTTCCACGCTGATCTCCACGTTTTGGAGCAAGGTGGGCGTACCCACACTTTACCCCACCACATGCGGGTCGTTAGCTCACTGGACTTGCACTGCAGAGGTGCAGGTTCGATTCTATCGCCCACACACCCACCCACTCACTTGCCCACTCACCAACTCACACACTAACCCATCTATCCACCCACCCACAGGGACATGTGGAGACACACGGAGACACATGGACACACGGATACATAGAGCCTTGATAAAGTGGTTGTGTAGGTGGTGTTAGAGTATCAGCATCAATGTGGTTGTTGTGGTTATGTTGCTTGTTATGGTTGTGGTGGTTGAGGTGATGTTGGTTGTGGTGGTTTTGGATGTGGTGGCTGCAGTTATAGTTGTGGTTGTATCGCTGGTTGTAGTGGTTCAGGTTTTAGTTGTGGTGTAGGTGGTTATGTTAGTTGTTATGGTCCTTTTGGTTGTCGCAATAATTGCGGTTGTGGGGGGTATATTTTTTGTGGCTATAGTTGTGTACGTGGAGGTTGGGGTTTTCATGGTTATAGTTACAGTTGTGGTTATGTTATTGGTGTTGTTATACTTGGGGTTGTGGTTATAATAGTGATTGTGGTCAAAGTTGTGATGGTTATGTTATGTTTTGTGGTTATAGTTGTGGTGAAGGTGGTTATGTTGGCTTTCATGGTTGTTGTATGTGTAGGGAGCGGTAGAGTAGCGGTTGAACGCCACGCCACGGACCCGAGGAAGTTCGATTCCCGCTCACGGCCAACACCAGTGACGATCATCTGAACCAGTCCAGGGCTTCCGCTACGTCGACTCTGCCTGAAATTAGTACCTGTTGTGGTGTGTAATAAACATCGCCACTCGGGAGACAAAGACGGTCGGGTGTAGTGCTGGCCACCCACCTGCTTGTGTTCCACACTGCGGGCCTCCATAGGTGCTCGCTAACAGAACTTGCCCCAACAGTCTGTTATAGGCTATAGAATATTTTTTTGTCTTTTGTTGTTGTATGTGTGTTGAACTTCTTTCGAACCATATGTTGCCACCTGTGATAACCGGAGATGCGGTTATAGTTGTAGTGGTTATATTATGGTTGTGGTTATAGTTGTGTCTGGTTTTAGTGCTTAGAGTTGTGGTTATAGATATGGTTATAATTGTGGTTATAGTTGTGGGTGTGGTTATAATTGTAGTTGCTTTTGGTTATAGTTGTGGTTATAGTGGTTATGGTTGTTGGTTATGGTTGTGGCTGTGGTTACATTTGTGGTTACATTTGTGGTTGAATTTGTAGTTCTAGTTGTGGTTGTTGGTTTGTGGTGATGAGGCTGGTGCAGGTGGTGGGTTGGAGGCCACGTTCCCTGCCCATGCGGTTCCAACAGCGATGGCTCCCTGTGCTATGTGGGTCACGTGAACTTGTCTCCCAGCATGCCTTGAAGTCATCATTATAGGAGCCCTCGCCTCCTCTACGCACTCTCCTCCTATCTCTCCCCTCTCACCTCCACGCACTCTCCTCCTACCTCTCACCTCCTCCCCGTGTCTCCCCCTTTCTCTGTTTCCCAGGTTCTCCCTCCTCTCTCTCCCCGTGTCTCCTTCCTCTATGTCGCCGTGTCTCTCTCCTCTCCCTCCCCGCGTTTCCCTCCTATCTTTCCCCGTGTCTCTTCTCTCTCCCCGCTTTTCCCTCTCCAACCTCCCCCTGTCTCCCTCCTCTCTCTCCCCGTGTATCCTTTCTCTCCCCGTGTCTCACTCTTCTATCTCCCCCTGTCTCCCTCTTGCTTCCCGTGTCTCACTCACTCAGCCACCCACTCAGCCACTCACTCAACCACTCAGTCACTCAGCCACTCAATCACCCAGCCACTGACTCACTTAGCCACTCACTCAACCTCTCACTCAACCTCTCACTCACTCAACCACTCACTCAACCACTCACTCACGCAGCCACTCACTCACGCAGCCACTCACTCACCCAGCCACTCATTCACTCAGCCACTCACTCAACCACTCACTCACTCATTCAACCTGTCAATCACGCAACCACTCAGCCACCAACTCAGTCACTCACTCAACCACTCACTCACTCAGCCACTCAAACACTAACTTACTCAGCCACTCACTCAGCCACCCACTCAGCCACTCACTCAACCACTCAGTCACTCAGCCACTCACTCACTCAGCCACTCACTCACTCAGCCTCTCACCAGCCACTCACTCAGCCACTCACTCAACCACTCACGTACTCAAGCTCTCAATCAACCACTCACTCACCCAGCCACTCACTCAGCTGCTTAGTCACTCTGCTACCCACTCACTCAACCACTCACTCATTCAGCCTCTCACTCAGCCACTCACTAACTCAGCCACTCACTCCCTCAACCACTCAATCACTCAGCCACTCTCTCATTCAATCACTCACCTAGCCACCTGCTTATTTGTTTATTTTACCAGGTAAGGCCCATAAGATATATGTCTTTTTCAGACGTAACCTGGCCACATATGATTGCCCAATTAAGTGGCATTTTACGTGTCAATTTATATCAGCAACTATAAATGTGGAGTGACAAACAGGAGCTGGACAAAAATTCACACAACGAAGGGGAGCGTGAGAGAAACATGCGAACTCCAAATATACAACAGGCATCAGGGTCAGGATTGTTGTATATATTGTCTTGAAAAATAATAAAAATGAAATGAAAAATGCAAAAGGTGTAATTTTACAAAATTAGGTAATTATGTCAATTTATGCAATTACGCTAATTAGGCTCGGCTTTGTTGTCTAGGGGTATTACCAATCGTGATAATTGTCAGTGATGTGTGGGTTCTGGGTCCATATTTGTCGTGTCACTGGGGTTTATAATAGGCTGGTAGGGTGGGTTTATAATGGCCATGTAGGGTGGGGTTATAATGGCTAGGGAGGGTCAGTTCATAATGGCCAGGTAGGGTGGGGTTATAATGGCCAGGTAGGGTGGGGTAAAATGGCCTTGTCAGGGGTCCACCTCCTCCACCACCAGTTCCACCTCAACCTCCTCCACCTCCCACCTCCTCGCAGGAACCCAGACCCAACAGGTGCCATGGGTTGCCACGCTACGTGCAGGAGGAGGAGCTCACCACTTGAATGTGACGAACAGTGAGCTTATCACTTGAATGTGAGATGAAGTGCGCTCATCACTTGAGTGTGACATGCAGTGAGCTCATCACTTGAATGTGACACGCAGTGAGCTCAACACTTGAATGTAACATATAGTTCACTGACCACTTGAATGTGACATGCAGTGCGCTCATCATTTGAATGTGACATGCAGTGAGTTCGCCACTTGAATGTGACATGCAGTGAGCTCACCACTTGAATGTGACATGCAGTGAGCTCAACACTTGAATGTGACATGTAGTGCACTGACCACTTGAACGTCATGCAGTGCGCTCATCACTTGAATGTGACATGCAGTGAGCTGAACACTTGAAATGTGACATGCAGTGAGCTCATCACTTGAAAGTGACATGCAATGAGCTCACCACTTGAAAGTGACATGCAGTGCGCTCATCACTTGAATGTGGCATGCAGTGAGCTCGCCACTTGAATGTGACATGCAGTGAGCTCGCCACTTTAATGACATGCAGTGTGCTCATCACTTAAATGTGATATGCAGTGCGCTCATCACTTGAATGGGACATGCAGTGTGCTCATCACTTGAATGTGACATGCAGTGAACTCACCACTTCAACGTGACATGCAGTGCGCTCGTTACGTGAATATGACATGCAGTGAGCTCGCCACTTCAATGTGACATGCAGTGAGCTCATCACTTGGACGTGACATGCAGTGTACTCATCACTTGAAAGTGACATGAATTGAGCTCATCACTTGAACATTACATGACATTTTCTACATCACACGACTATACTGACTATATATGATGGGGTATAGTCGTGTGATGTAGAAAAAAGTTTAGTTGGAGGCATATATTTTTTGTGACGTAAAATTGTAATGTATAATGACTTTTTGTTAGTAGTAGGGTAGTTGCAGTTGCTTAGCGTCAATATACTAAATTCCTCTGCTGATATGTAACCTCAGCTTATTGGAGAGTATATTGAGTATATTGGTTATATTGATGTAGTTTATATTTTAGTTTTTTTTTTATCAGTTTACTACATGGTGGTCATTATATAGTGTAGTGTATACCCAGTTACTTAATGTTAACAGCTCAGATTATTGGAGAGTATATTTGTACATTGATTATATTGATGTAGTTTATATTTATTTTTTTCACATCGGTTTATTGCATGGTAGTAGGGTATGTGTAGTTCTTTAGAAGCTCCCTTTTTTATTTTCCACATAATGCACTAGCTTGATACGCGGTGGTTTGGGCTGTTGCAGTTCTTTATTATTAAAATTTTATCTCCCTTTATTATTGCCAATCCTACATGATACACTAACATAATATGACTTTGAGACCCCCCACCTGCCTACACATTCCACAAGGAGTAACTAATCCCATATCTGCATTTGTCATAAACATGCTAAATTCCTCTGTTATGTAAACTTCTTTATCAAGACGCTCTCCTCCTCCCACCCAATTTAAAATACGCTGCCAAGCTTAGCAGTGTTCGTTAGGACGCTGTCTTTCCGACAGCTCTGTTTCTTCACCTGAGGACGGCTGCTTGAGTTGTGGCCTAAACGTGAGAATTTTATTATATTATGTTTGATTTTTATTATTTTATTTTTTCCCTTCTACGTGCCTTTACTGAAATAACCAATAATATGGTGCATACCTACTTTTGGTGGGACCTGCTTCCCCTAGAGCAGTGCATACTGACTGTGGTAATACCTGCTATCACTACCGCATTGCATGCTGACTGGTGGTACTCTGCTATGACTACAGCATTGCATACTAACTGTGGTGGTATCCTGCTATGACTACAGCATTGCATGCTGACTGTGGTGGTATCCTGCTATGACTACAGCATTGTATGCTGACTGTGGTGGTATCCTGCTATGACTACAGCATTGCATACTGACTGCGGTGGTATCCTGCTATGACTTCAGCATTGCATGCTGACTGTGGTGGTATCCTGCTATGACTACAGCATTGCATACTGACTGCAGTGGTTTCCTGCTATAACTTCAGCATTGCATACTGACTGCGGTGGTATCCTGCTATGACTACAGCATTGCATGCTGACTGTGGTTGTATCCTGCTATGACTACAGCATTGCATGCTGACTGTGGTGGTATCCTGCTATGACTATAGCAGTGCATGCTGACTATGGTGGTATCCTGCTATGACTACAGCATTGCATACTGACTGTGGTGGTATTCTGCTATGACTACAGCATTGCATACTGACTGTGGTGGTATCCGGCTATGACTACAGCATTGCATGCTAACTGGCGGTATCCTGCTATGACTACAACATTGTGATGCTGACTGTGGTGGTATCCTGCTATGACAACAGCATTGCATGCTGACTGTGGTGGTATCCTGCTATGACTACAGCATTGCTTGCTGACTGTGGTGGTATCCTGCTATGACTACAGCATTGCATGCTAACTGGCGGTATCCTGCTATGACTACAACATTGTGATGCTGACTGTGGTGGTATCCTGCTATGACAACAGCATTGCATGCTGACTGTGGTGGTATCCTGCTATAACTACAGCATTGCTTGCTGACTGTGGTGGTATCCTGCTATGACTACAGCATTGCATGCTGACTGTAGTCGTTTCCTGCTATGACTCAATCATTGCATGCTGACTGTGGTGGTTTCCTGCTATGACTACAGCATTGTATGCTGACTGTGGTGGTATCCTGCTATGACTACAGCATTGCATGCTGAATGTGGTGGTATCCTGCTATGACTACAGCATTGCATACTGACGGTGGTGGTATCCTGCTATGACTACAGCATTGCATACTGACGGTGGTGGTATCCTGCTATGACTACAGCATTGAATGCTGACTGTGGCAGTATCCTGCTATGACTTCAGCATTGCATACTGACTGCGGTGGTATCCTGCTATGACTACAGCATTGCATGCTGACTGCCGTTGTATCCTGCTATGACTTCAGCATTGCATGCTGACTGTGGTTGTATCCTGCTATGACTATAGCAGTGCATGCTGACTATGGTGATATCCTGCTATGACTACAGCATTGCATACTGACTGTGGTGGTATCCTGCTGTGATTACAGCATTGCATCCTGACTGTGGTAGTATCCTGCTATGACTACAGCATTGCATGCTGACTGGTGGTGTCCTGCTATGACTACAGCATTGCATAGTGACTGTGGTGGTATCCTGCTATGACTACAGCATTGCATACTGACAGTGGTGGTATCCTGCTATGACTACAGCATTGCATACTGACTGCGGTGGTCTCCTGCTATGACTACAGCATTGCATGCTGACTGGTGGTTTCCTGCTATGACTACAGTATTGCATGCTGACGGTGGTGGTATCCTGCTATGATTACAGCAGTGCATACTTACTGTGGTACCTGCTATGATTACAGCAGTGCATCCTGACTGGTGGTACCTGCTATGATTACAGCAGTGGAAACTGCTGTTGTGGTACCTGCTATGATTACAGCACTGCATATTGTCGTGGTACCTGCTATGATTACAGCAGTGCATACTGACTGTGGTGGGACCTGCTATGATGACAGCATTGCATACTGACTGTGGTGGTATCCTGCTATGACTACAGCATTGCATGCTGACTGTGGTTGTATCCTGCTATGACTACAGCATTGTATGCTGACTGTGGTGGTATCCTGCTATGACTACAGCATTGCATGCTGACTGTGGATGTATCCTGTTATGACTACAGCATTGCATGCTGACTGTGGTGGTATCCTGCTATGACTACAGCATTGCATGCTGACTGTGGTTGTATCCTGCTATGACTATAGCTGTGCATGCTCACTGTGGTGGTATCCTGCTATGACTACAGCATTGCATACTGACTGCAGTGGTATCCTTCTATAACTTCAGCATTGCATACTGACTGCGGTGGTATCCAGCTATGACTACAGCATTGCATGCTGACTGTAGTTGTATCCTGCTATGACTACAGCATTGCATGCTGACTGTGGTGGTATCCTGTTATGACTATAGCAGTGCATGCTGACTATGGTGGTATCCTGCTATGACTACAGCATTGCGATGCTGACTGTGGTGGTATCCTGCTATGATTACAGCATTGCATGCTGACTGTGGTGGTATCCTGCTATGACTACAGCATTGCGTTCTGACTGTGGTGGTAACCTGCTATGACTACAGCATTGCATGCTGACTGTGGTCGTTTCCTGCTATGACTCAAGCATTGCATGCTGACTGTGGTGGTATCCTGCTATGACTACAGCATTGTATGCTGACTGTGGTGGTATCCTGCTATGACTACAGCATTACATGCTGACTGTGGTGGTATCCTGCTATGACTACAGCATTGCATACTGACGGTGGTGGTATCCTGCTATGACTACAGCATCGCATGCTGACTGTGGTGGTATCCTGCTATGACTACAGCATTGCATACTGACGGTAGTGGTATCCTGCTATGACTACAGCATTGCATACTGACTGCGGTGGTATCCTGCTATGACTACAGCATTGCATGCTGACTGCCGTTGTATCCTGCTATGACTTCAGCATTGCATGCTGACTGTGGTTGTATCCTGCTATTACTATAGCAGTGCATGCTGACTATGGTGATATCCTGCTATGACTACAGCATTGCATACTGACTGTGGTGGTATCCTGCTGTGATTACAGCATTGCATCCTGACTGTGGTAGTATCCTGCTATGACTACAGCATTGCATGCTGACTGGTGGTGTCCTGCTATGACTACAGAATTGCATACTGACTGTGGTGGTATCCTGCTATGACTACAGCATTGCATACTGACAGTGGTGGTATCCTGCTTTGACTACAGCATTGCATACTGACTGCGGTGGTCTCCTGCTATGACTACAGCATTGCATGCTGAATGCCGTTGTATCCTGCTATGACTTCAGCATTGCATGCTGACTGTGGTTGTATCCTGCTATGACTATAGCAGTGCATGCTGACTATGGTGATATCCTGCTATGACTACAGCATTGCATACTGACTTTGGTGGTATCCTGCTGTGATTACAGCATTGCATCCTGACTGTGGTAGTATCCTGCTATGACTACAGCATTGCATGCTGACTGGTGGTGTCCTGCTATGACTACAGCATTGCATACTGACTGTGGTGGTATCCTGCTATGACTACAGCATTGCATACTGACAGTGGTGGTATCCTGCTATGACTACAGCATTGCATACTGACTGCGGTGGTCTCCTGCTATGACTACAGCATTGCATGCTGACTGGTGGTTTCCTGCTATGACTACAGTATTGCATGCTGACGGTGGTGGTATCCTGCTATGATTACAGCAGTGCATACTTACTGTGGTACCTGCTATGATTACAGCAGTGCATACTGACTGGTGGTACCTGCTATGATTACAGCAGTGGAAACTGCTGTTGAGGTAACTGCTATGATTACAGCACTGCATATTGTCGTGGTACCTGCTATGATTACAGCAGTGCATACTGACTGTGGTGGGACCTGCTATGATGACAGCATTGCATACTGACTGTGGTGGTATCCTGCTATGACTACAGCATTGCATGCTGACTGTGGTTGTATCCTGCTATGACTACAGCATTGTATGCTGACTGTGGTGGTATCCTGCTATGACTACAGTATTGCATGCTGACTGTGGATGTATCCTGCTATGACTACAGCATTGCATGCTGACTGTGGTGGTATCCTGCTATAACTACAGCATTGCATGCTGACTGTGGTTGTATCCTGCTGTGACTATAGCTGTGCATGCTCACTGTGGTGGTATCCTGCTATGACTACAGCATTGCATACTGACTGCAGTGGTATCCTTCTATAACTTCATCATTGCATACTGACTGCGGTGGTATCCAGCTATGACTACAGCATTGCATGCTGACTGTAGTTGTATCCTGCTATGACTACAGCATTGCATGCTGACTGTGGTGGTATCCTGTTATGACTATAGCAGTGCATGCTGACTATGGTGGTATCCTGCTATGACTACAGCATTGCGATGCTGACTGTGGTGGTATCCTGCTATGATTACAGCATTGCATGCTGACTGTGGTGGTATCCTGCTATGACTACAGCATTGCGTTCTGACTGTGGTGGTAACCTGCTATGACTACAGCATTGCATGCTGACTGTGGTCGTTTCCTGCTATGACTCAAGCATTGCATGCTGACTGTGGTGGTATCCTGCTATGACTACAGCATTGTATGCTGACTGTGGTGGTATCCTGCTGTGACTACAGCATTACATGCTGACTGTGGTGGTATCCTGCTATGACTACAGCATTGCATACTGACGGTGGTGGTATCCTGCTATGACTACAGCATCGCATGCTGACTGTGGTGGTATCCTGCTATGACTACAGCATTGCATACTGACGGTAGTGGTATCCTGCTATGACTACAGCATTGCATACTGACTGCGGTGGTATCCTGCTATGACTACAGCATTGCATGCTGACTGCCGTTGTATCCTGCTATGACTTCAGCATTGCATGCTGACTGTGGTTGTATCCTGCTATGACTATAGCAGTGCATGCTGACTATGGTGATATCCTGCTATGACTACAGCATTGCATACTGACTGTGGTGGTATCCTGCTGTGATTACAGCATTGCATCCTGACTGTGGTAGTATCCTGCTATGACTACAGCATTGCATGCTGACTGGTGGTGTCCTGCTATGACTACAGCATTGCATACTGACTGTGGTGGTATCCTGCTATGACTACAGCATTGCATACTGACAGTGGTGGTATCCTGCTATGACTACAGCATTGCATACTGACTGCGGTGGTCTCCTGCTATGACTACAGCATTGCATGCTGACTGGTGGTTTCCTGCTATGACTACAGTATTGCATGCTGACGGTGGTGGTATCCTGCTATGATTACAGCAGTGCATACTTACTGTGGTACCTGCTATGATTACAGCAGTGCATACTGACTGGTGGTACTTGCTATGATTACAGCAGTGGAAACTGCTGTTGTGGTACCTGCTATGATTACAGCACTGCATATTGTCGTGGTACCTGCTATGATTACAGCAGTGCATACTGACTGTGGTGGGACCTGCTATGATGACAGCATTGCATACTGACTGTGGTGGTATCCTGCTATGACTACAGCATTGTATGCTGACTGTGGTGGTATCCTGCTATGACTAGAGCCTTGCATGCTGACTGTGGTTGTATCCTGCTATGACTATAGCAGTGCATGCTCACTGTGGTGGTATCCTGCTATGACTACAGCATTGCATGCTGACTGTGGTGGTATCCTGCTATGACTACAGCATTTCATGCTGACTGTGGTGGTATCCTGCTATGACTACAGCATTGCATACTGACTGCAGTGGTATCCTTCTATAACTTCAGCATTGCATACTGACTGCGGTGGTATCCTGCTATGACTACAGCATTGCATGCTGACTGTAGTTGTATCCTGCTATGACTACAGCATTGCATGCTGACTGTGGTGGTATCCTGCTATGACTATAGCAGTGCATGCTGACTATGGTGGTATCCTGCTATGACTACAGCATTGTGATGCTGACTGTGGTGGTATCCTGCTATGACTACAGCATTGCATGCTGACTGTGGTGGTATCCTGCTATGACTACAGCATTGCGTGCTGACTGTGGTGGTATCCTGCTATGACTACAGCATTGCATGCTGACTGTGGTCGTTTCCTGCTATGACTCAAGCATTGCATGCTGACTGTGGTGGTATCCTGCTATGACTACAGCATTGTATGCTGACTGTGGAGGTATCCTGCTATGACTACAGCATTACATGCTGACTGTGGTGGTATCCTGCTATGACTACATCATTGCATACTGACGGTGGTGGTATCCTGCTATGACTACACCATCGCATGCTGACTGTGGTGGTATCCTGCTATGACTACAGCATTGCATACTGACGGTAGTGGTATCCTGCTTTGACTACAGCATTGCATACTGACTGCGTTGGTATCCTGCTATGACTACAGCATTGCATGCTGACTGCCGTTGTATCCTGCTATGACTTCAGCATTGCATGCTGACTGTGGTTGTATCCTGCTATGACTATAGCAGTGCATGCTGACTATGGTGATATCCTGCTATGACTACAGCATTGCATACTGACTGTGGTGGTATTCTGCTATGATTACAGCATTGCATCCTGACTGTGGTGGTATCCTGCTTTGACTACAGCATTGCATGCTGACTGGTGGTGTCCTGCTATGACTACAGCATTGCATACTGACTGCAGTGGTATCCTGCTATGACTACAGCATTGCATGATGACTGTGGTTGTATCCTGCTATGACTACAGCATTGCATGCTGACTGTGGTGGTATCCTGCAATGACTACAGCATTGCATGCTGACTGTGGTGGTATCCTGCTATGACTACAGCATTGCTTGCTGACTGTGGTGGTATCCTGCTATGACTACAGCATTGCATGCTGACTGTGGTCGTTTCCTGCTATGACTCAAGCATTGCATGCTGACTTTGGTGGTATCCTGCTATGACTACAGCATTGTATGCTGACTGTGGTGGTATCCTGCTATGACTACAGCATTACATGCTGACTGTGGTGGTATCCTGCTATGACTACAGCATTGCATGCTGACTGTGGTGGTATCCTGCTATGACTACAGCATTGCATGCTGACTGTGGTGGTATCCTGCTATGACTACAGCATTGCATGCTGACTGTGGTAGTATCCTGCTATGACTACAGCATTGCATGCTGACTGGTGGTGTCCTGCAATGACTACAGCATTGCATACTGACTGTGGTGGTATCCTGCTATGACTACAGCATTGCATACTGACTGCGGGGGTCTCCTGCTATGACTACAGCATTGCATGCTGACTGCCGTTGTATCCTGCTATGACTTCAGCATTGCATGCTGACTGTGGTTGTATCCTGCTATGACTATAGCAGTGCATGCTGACTATGGTGATATCCTGCTATGACTACAGCATTGCATACTGACTGTGGTGGGATCCTGCTGTGATTACAGCATTGCATCCTGAATGTGGTAGTATCCTGCTATGACTACAGCATTGCATGCTGACTGGTGGTGTCCTGCTATGACTACAGCATTGCATACTGACTGTGGTGGTATCCTGCTATGACTACAGCATTGCATACTGACAGTGGTGGTATCCTGCTATGACTACAGCATTGCATACTGACTGCGGTGGTCTCCTGCTATGACTACAGCATTGCATGCTGACTGGTGGTTTCCTGCTATGACTACAGTATTGCATGCTGACGGTGGTGGTATCCTGCTATGATTACAGCAGTGCATACTTACTGTGGTACCTGCTATGATTACAGCAGTGCATACTGACTGGTGGTACCTGCTATGATTACAGCAGTGGAAATTGCTGTTGTGGTACCTGCTATGATTACAGCACTGCATATTGTCATGGTACCTGCTATGATTACAGCAGTGCATACTGACTGTGTTGGGACCTGCTATGATGACAGCATTGCATACTGACTGTGGTGGTATCCTGCTATGACTACAGCATTGCATGCTGACTGTGGTTGTATCCTGCTATGACTACAGCATTGTATGCTGACTGTGGTGGTATCCTGCTATGACTACAGCATTGCATGCTGACTGTGGATGTATCCTGCTATGACTACAGCATTGCATGCTGACTGTGGTGGTATCCTGCTATGACTACACTATTGCATGCTGACTGTGGTTGTATCCTGCTATGACTATAGCTGTGCATGCTCACTGTGGTGGTATCCTGCTATGACTACAGCATTGCATACTGACTGCAGTGGTATTCTTCTATAACTTCAGCATTGCATACTGACTGCGGTGGTATCCAGCTATGACTACAGCATTGCATGCTGACTGTAGTTGTATCCTGCTATGACTACAGCATTGCATGCTGACTGTGGTGGTATCCTGTTATGACTATAGCGGTGCATGCTGACTATGGTGGTATCCTGCTATGACTACAGCATTGCGATGCTGACTGTGGTGGTATCCTGCTATGATTACAGCATTGCATGCTGACTGTGGTGGTATCCTGCTATGACTACAGCATTGCGTTCTGACTGTGGTGGTAACCTGCTATGACTACAGCATTGCATGCTGACTGTGGTCGTTTCCTGCTATAACTCAAGCATTGCATGCTGACTGTGGTGGTATCCTGCTATGACTACAGCATTGTATGCTGACTGTGGTGGTATCCTGCTGTGACTACAGCATTACATGCTGACTGTGGTGGTATCCTGCTATGACTACAGCATTGCATACTGACGGTGGTGGTATCCTGCTATGACTACAGCATCGCATGCTGACTGTGGTGGTATCCTGCTATGACTACAGCATTGCATACTGACGGTAGTGGTATCCTGCTATGACTACAGCATTGCATACTGACTGCGGTGGTATCCTGCTATGACTACAGCATTGCATGCTGACTGCCGTTGTATCCTGCTATGACTTCAGCATTGCATGCTGACTGTGGTTGTATCCTGCTATGACTATAGCAGTGCATGCTGACTATGGTGATATCCTGCTATGACTACAGCATTGCATACTGACTGTGGTGGTATCCTGCTGTGATTACAGCATTGCATCCTGACTGTGGTAGTATCCTGCTATGACTACAGCATTGCATGCTGACTGGTGGTGTCCTGCTATGACTACAGCATTGCATACTGACTGTGGTGGTATCCTGCTATGACTACAGCATTGCATACTGACAGTGGTGGTATCCTGCTATGACTACAGCATTGCATACTGACTGCGGTGGTCTCCTGCTATGACTACAGCATTGCATGCTGACTGGTGGTTTCCTGCTATGACTACAGTATTGCATGCTGACGGTGGTGGTATCCTGCTATGATTACAGCAGTGCATACTTACTGTGGTACCTGCTATGATTACAGCAGTGCATACTGACTGGTGGTACCTGCTATGATTACAGCAGTGGAAACTGCTGTTGTGGTACCTGCTATGATTACAGCACTGCATATTGTCGTGGTACCTGCTATGATTACAGCAGTGCATACTGACTGTGGTGGGACCTGCTATGATGACAGCATTGCATACTGACTGTGGTGGTATCCTGCTATGACTACAGCATTGTATGCTGACTGTGGTGGTATCCTGCTATGACTAGAGCATTGCATGCTGACTGTGGTTGTATCCTGCTATGACTATAGCAGTGCATGCTCACTGTGGTGGTATCCTGCTATGACTACAGCATTGCATGCTGACTGTGGTGGTATCCTGCTATGACTACAGCATTTCATGCTGACTGTGGTGGTATCCTGCTATGACTACAGCATTGCATACTGACTGCAGTGGTATCCTTCTATAACTTCAGCATTGCATACTGACTGCGGTGGTATCCTGCTATGACTACAGCATTGCATGCTGACTGTAGTTGTATCCTGCTATGACTACAGCATTGCATGCTGACTGTGGTGGTATCCTGCTATGACTATAGCAGTGCATGCTGACTATGGTGGTATCCTGCTATGACTACAGCATTGTGATGCTGACTGTGGTGGTATCCTGCTATGACTACAGCATTGCATGCTGACTGTGGTGGTATCCTGCTATGACTACAGCATTGCGTGCTGACTGTGGTGGTATCCTGCTATGACTACAGCATTGCATGCTGACTGTGGTCGTTTCCTGCTATGACTCAAGCATTGCATGCTGACTGTGGTGGTATCCTGCTATGACTACAGCATTGTATGCTGACTGTGGAGGTATCCTGCTATGACTACAGCATTACATGCTGACTGTGGTGGTATCCTGCTATGACTACATCATTGCATACTGACGGTGGTGGTATCCTGCTATGACTACACCATCGCATGCTGACTGTGGTGGTATCCTGCTATGACTACAGCATTGCATACTGACGGTAGTGGTATCCTGCTTTGACTACAGCATTGCATACTGACTGCGTTGGTATCCTGCTATGACTACAGCATTGCATGCTGACTGCCGTTGTATCCTGCTATGACTTCAGCATTGCATGCTGACTGTGGTTGTATCCTGCTATGACTATAGCAGTGCATGCTGACTATGGTGATATCCTGCTATGACTACAGCATTGCATACTGACTGTGGTGGTATTCTGCTATGATTACAGCATTGCATCCTGACTGTGGTGGTATCCTGCTTTGACTACAGCATTGCATGCTGACTGGTGGTGTCCTGCTATGACTACAGCATTGCATACTGACTGCAGTGGTATCCTGCTATGACTACAGCATTGCATGATGACTGTGGTTGTATCCTGCTATGACTACAGCATTGCATGCTGACTGTGGTGGTATCCTGCAATGACTACAGCATTGCATGCTGACTGTGGTGGTATCCTGCTATGACTACAGCATTGCTTGCTGACTGTGGTGGTATCCTGCTATGACTACAGCATTGCATGCTGACTGTGGTCGTTTCCTGCTATGACTCAAGCATTGCATGCTGACTTTGGTGGTATCCTGCTATGACTACAGCATTGTATGCTGACTGTGGTGGTATCCTGCTATGACTACAGCATTACATGCTGACTGTGGTGGTATCCTGCTATGACTACAGCATTGCATGCTGACTGTGGTGGTATCCTGCTATGACTACAGCATTGCATGCTGACTGTGGTGGTATCCTGCTATGACTACAGCATTGCATGCTGACTGTGGTAGTATCCTGCTATGACTACAGCATTGCATGCTGACTGGTGGTGTCCTGCAATGACTACAGCATTGCATACTGACTGTGGTGGTATCCTGCTATGACTACAGCATTGCATACTGACTGCGGGGGTCTCCTGCTATGACTACAGCATTGCATGCTGACTGCCGTTGTATCCTGCTATGACTTCAGCATTGCATGCTGACTGTGGTTGTATCCTGCTATGACTATAGCAGTGCATGCTGACTATGGTGATATCCTGCTATGACTACAGCATTGCATACTGACTGTGGTGGGATCCTGCTGTGATTACAGCATTGCATCCTGAATGTGGTAGTATCCTGCTATGACTACAGCATTGCATGCTGACTGGTGGTGTCCTGCTATGACTACAGCATTGCATACTGACTGTGGTGGTATCCTGCTATGACTACAGCATTGCATACTGACAGTGGTGGTATCCTGCTATGACTACAGCATTGCATACTGACTGCGGTGGTCTCCTGCTATGACTACAGCATTGCATGCTGACTGGTGGTTTCCTGCTATGACTACAGTATTGCATGCTGACGGTGGTGGTATCCTGCTATGATTACAGCAGTGCATACTTACTGTGGTACCTGCTATGATTACAGCAGTGCATACTGACTGGTGGTACCTGCTATGATTACAGCAGTGGAAATTGCTGTTGTGGTACCTGCTATGATTACAGCACTGCATATTGTCATGGTACCTGCTATGATTACAGCAGTGCATACTGACTGTGTTGGGACCTGCTATGATGACAGCATTGCATACTGACTGTGGTGGTATCCTGCTATGACTACAGCATTGCATGCTGACTGTGGTTGTATCCTGCTATGACTACAGCATTGTATGCTGACTGTGGTGGTATCCTGCTATGACTACAGCATTGCATGCTGACTGTGGATGTATCCTGCTATGACTACAGCATTGCATGCTGACTGTGGTGGTATCCTGCTATGACTACACTATTGCATGCTGACTGTGGTTGTATCCTGCTATGACTATAGCTGTGCATGCTCACTGTGGTGGTATCCTGCTATGACTACAGCATTGCATACTGACTGCAGTGGTATCCTTCTATAACTTCAGCATTGCATACTGACTGCGGTGGTATCCAGCTATGACTACAGCATTGCATGCTGACTGTAGTTGTATCCTGCTATGACTACAGCATTGCATGCTGACTGTGGTGGTATCCTGTTATGACTATAGCGGTGCATGCTGACTATGGTGGTATCCTGCTATGACTACAGCATTGCGATGCTGACTGTGGTGGTATCCTGCTATGATTACAGCATTGCATGCTGACTGTGGTGGTATCCTGCTATGACTACAGCATTGCGTTCTGACTGTGGTGGTAACCTGCTATGACTACAGCATTGCATGCTGACTGTGGTCGTTTCCTGCTATGACTCAAGCATTGCATGCTGACTGTGGTGGTATCCTGCTATGACTACAGCATTGTATGCTGACTGTGGTGGTATCCTGCTGTGACTACAGCATTACATGCTGACTGTGGTGGTATCCTGCTATGACTACAGCATTGCATGCTGACTGGTGGTGTCCTGCTATGACTACAGCATTGCATACTGACTGTGGTGGTATCCTGCTATGACTACAGCATTGCATACTGACAGTGGTGGTATCCTGCTATGACTACAGCATTGCATACTGACTGCGGTGGTCTCCTGCTATGACTACAGCATTGCATGCTGACTGGTGGTTTCCTGCTATGACTACAGTATTGCATGCTGACGGTGGTGGTATCCTGCTATGATTACAGCAGTGCATACTTACTGTGGTACCTGCTAAGATTACAGCAGTGCATACTGACTGGTGGTACCTGCTATGATTACAGCAGTGGAAACTGCTGTTGAGGTAACTGCTATGATTACAGCACTGCATATTGTCGTGGTACCTGCTATGATTACAGCAGTGCATACTGACTGTGGTGGGACCTGCTATGATGACAGCATTGCATACTGACTGTGGTGGTATCCTGCTATGACTACAGCATTGCATGCTGACTGTGGTTGTATCCTGCTATGACTACAGCATTGTATGCTGACTGTGGTGGTATCCTGCTGTGACTATAGCTGTGCATGCTCACTGTGGTGGTATCCTGCTATGACTACAGCATTGCATACTGACTGCAGTGGTATCCTTCTATAACTTCAGCATTGCATACTGACTGCGGTGGTATCCAGCTATGACTACAGCATTGCATGCTGACTGTAGTTGTATCCTGCTATGACTACAGCATTGCATGCTGACTGTGGTGGTATCCTGTTATGACTATAGCAGTGCATGCTGACTATGGTGGTATCCTGCTATGACTACAGCATTGCGATGCTGACTGTGGTGGTATCCTGCTATGATTACAGCATTGCATGCTGACTGTGGTGGTATCCTGCTATGACTACAGCATTGCGTTCTGACTGTGGTGGTAACCTGCTATGACTACAGCATTGCATGCTGACTGTGGTCGTTTCCTGCTATGACTCAAGCATTGCATGCTTACTGTGGTGGTATCCTGCTATGACTACAGCATTGTATGCTGACTGTGGTGGTATCCTGCTGTGACTACAGCATTACATGCTGACTGTGGTGGTATCCTGCTATGACTACAGCATTGCATACTGACGGTGGTGGTATCCTGCTATGACTACAGCATCGCATGCTGACT
Source organism: Petromyzon marinus (assembly GCF_048934315.1). NCBI lineage: Eukaryota > Metazoa > Chordata > Hyperoartia > Petromyzontiformes > Petromyzontidae > Petromyzon > Petromyzon marinus. The sequence continues at coordinate 216,785 of NW_027423068.1, read as the reverse complement.
GTGGTGGTATCCTGCTATGACTACAGCATTGCATACTGACGGTAGTGGTATCCTGCTATGACTACAGCATTGCATACTGACTGCGGTGGTATCCTGCTATGACTACAGCATTGCATGCTGACTGCCGTTGTATCCTGCTATGACTTCAGCATTGCATGCTGACTGTGGTTGTATCCTGCTATGACTATAGCAGTGCATGCTGACTATGGTGATATCCTGCTATGACTACAGCATTGCATACTGACTGTGGTGGTATCCTGCTGTGATTACAGCATTGCATCCTGACCGTGGTAGTATCCTGCTATGACTACAGCATTGCATGCTGACTGGTGGTATCCTGCTATGACTACAGCATTGCATGCTGACTGCCGTTGTATCCTGCTATGACTTCAGCATTGCATGCTGACTGTGGTTGTATCCTGCTATGACTATAGCAGTGCATGCTGACTATGGTGATATCCTGCTATGACTACAGCATTGCATACTGACTGTGGTGGTATCCTGCTGTGATTACAGCATTGCATCCTGACTGTGGTAGTATCCTGCTATGACTACAGCATTGCATGCTGACTGGTGGTGTCCTGCTATGACTACAGCATTGCATAGTGACTGTGGTGGTATCCTGCTATGACTACAGCATTGCATACTGACAGTGGTGGTATCCTGCTATGACTACAGCATTGCATACTGACTGCGGTGGTCTCCTGCTATGACTACAGCATTGCATGCTGACTGGTGGTTTCCTGCTATGACTACAGTATTGCATGCTGACGGTGGTGGTATCCTGCTATGATTACAGCAGTGCATACTTACTGTGGTACCTGCTATGATTACAGCAGTGCATACTGACTGGTGGTACCTGCTATGATTACAGCAGTGGAAACTGCTGTTGTGGTACCTGCTATGATTACAGCACTGCATATTGTCGTGGTACCTGCTATGATTACAGCAGTGCATACTGACTGTGGTGGGACCTGCTATGATGACAGCATTGCATACTGACTGTGGTGGTATCCTGCTATGACTACAGCATTGCATGCTGACTGTGGTTGTATCCTGCTATGACTACAGCATTGTATGCTGACTGTGGTGGTATCCTGCTATGACTACAGCATTGCATGCTGACTGTGGATGTATCCTGTTATGACTACAGCATTGCATGCTGACTGTGGTGGTATCCTGCTATGACTACAGCATTGCATGCTGACTGTGGTTGTATCCTGCTATGACTATAGCTGTGCATGCTCACTGTGGTGGTATCCTGCTATGACTACAGCATTGCATACTGACTGCAGTGGTATCCTTCTATAACTTCAGCATTGCATACTGACTGCGGTGGTATCCAGCTATGACTACAGCATTGCATGCTGACTGTAGTTGTATCCTGCTATGACTACAGCATTGCATGCTGACTGTGGTGGTATCCTGTTATGACTATAGCAGTGCATGCTGACTATGGTGGTATCCTGCTATGACTACAGCATTGCGATGCTGACTGTGGTGGTATCCTGCTATGATTACAGCATTGCATGCTGACTGTGGTGGTATCCTGCTATGACTACAGCATTGCGTTCTGACTGTGGTGGTAACCTGCTATGACTACAGCATTGCATGCTGACTGTGGTCGTTTCCTGCTATGACTCAAGCATTGCATGCTGACTGTGGTGGTATCCTGCTATGACTACAGCATTGTATGCTGACTGTGGTGGTATCCTGCTATGACTACAGCATTACATGCTGACTGTGGTGGTATCCTGCTATGACTACAGCATTGCATACTGACGGTGGTGGTATCCTGCTATGACTACAGCATCGCATGCTGACTGTGGTGGTATCCTGCTATGACTACAGCATTGCATACTGACGGTAGTGGTATCCTGCTATGACTACAGCATTGCATACTGACTGCGGTGGTATCCTGCTATGACTACAGCATTGCATGCTGACTGCCGTTGTATCCTGCTATGACTTCAGCATTGCATGCTGACTGTGGTTGTATCCTGCTATTACTATAGCAGTGCATGCTGACTATGGTGATATCCTGCTATGACTACAGCATTGCATACTGACTGTGGTGGTATCCTGCTGTGATTACAGCATTGCATCCTGACTGTGGTAGTATCCTGCTATGACTACAGCATTGCATGCTGACTGGTGGTGTCCTGCTATGACTACAGAATTGCATACTGACTGTGGTGGTATCCTGCTATGACTACAGCATTGCATACTGACAGTGGTGGTATCCTGCTTTGACTACAGCATTGCATACTGACTGCGGTGGTCTCCTGCTATGACTACAGCATTGCATGCTGAATGCCGTTGTATCCTGCTATGACTTCAGCATTGCATGCTGACTGTGGTTGTATCCTGCTATGACTATAGCAGTGCATGCTGACTATGGTGATATCCTGCTATGACTACAGCATTGCATACTGACTTTGGTGGTATCCTGCTGTGATTACAGCATTGCATCCTGACTGTGGTAGTATCCTGCTATGACTACAGCATTGCATGCTGACTGGTGGTGTCCTGCTATGACTACAGCATTGCATACTGACTGTGGTGGTATCCTGCTATGACTACAGCATTGCATACTGACAGTGGTGGTATCCTGCTATGACTACAGCATTGCATACTGACTGCGGTGGTCTCCTGCTATGACTACAGCATTGCATGCTGACTGGTGGTTTCCTGCTATGACTACAGTATTGCATGCTGACGGTGGTGGTATCCTGCTATGATTACAGCAGTGCATACTTACTGTGGTACCTGCTATGATTACAGCAGTGCATACTGACTGGTGGTACCTGCTATGATTACAGCAGTGGAAACTGCTGTTGAGGTAACTGCTATGATTACAGCACTGCATATTGTCGTGGTACCTGCTATGATTACAGCAGTGCATACTGACTGTGGTGGGACCTGCTATGATGACAGCATTGCATACTGACTGTGGTGGTATCCTGCTATGACTACAGCATTGCATGCTGACTGTGTTTGTATCCTGCTATGACTACAGCATTGTATGCTGACTGTGGTGGTATCCTGCTATGACTACAGTATTGCATGCTGACTGTGGATGTATCCTGCTATGACTACAGCATTGCATGCTGACTGTGGTGGTATCCTGCTATGACTACAGCATTGCATGCTGACTGTGGTTGTATCCTGCTGTGACTATAGCTGTGCATGCTCACTGTGGTGGTATCCTGCTATGACTACAGCATTGCATACTGACTGCAGTGGTATCCTTCTATAACTTCATCATTGCATACTGACTGCGGTGGTATCCAGCTATGACTACAGCATTGCATGCTGACTGTAGTTGTATCCTGCTATGACTACAGCATTGCATGCTGACTGTGGTGGTATCCTGTTATGACTATAGCAGTGCATGCTGACTATGGTGGTATCCTGCTATGACTACAGCATTGCGATGCTGACTGTGGTGGTATCCTGCTATGATTACAGCATTGCATGCTGACTGTGGTGGTATCCTGCTATGACTACAGCATTGCGTTCTGACTGTGGTGGTAACCTGCTATGACTACAGCATTGCATGCTGACTGTGGTCGTTTCCTGCTATGACTCAAGCATTGCATGCTGACTGTGGTGGTATCCTGCTATGACTACAGCATTGTATGCTGACTGTGGTGGTATCCTGCTGTGACTACAGCATTACATGCTGACTGTGGTGGTATCCTGCTATGACTACAGCATTGCATACTGACGGTGGTGGTATCCTGCTATGACTACAGCATCGCATGCTGACTGTGGTGGTATCCTGCTATGACTACAGCATTGCATACTGACGGTAGTGGTATCCTGCTATGACTACAGCATTGCATACTGACTGCGGTGGTATCCTGCTATGACTACAGCATTGCATGCTGACTGCCGTTGTATCCTGCTATGACTTCAGCATTGCATGCTGACTGTGGTTGTATCCTGCTATGACTATAGCAGTGCATGCTGACTATGGTGATATCCTGCTATGACTACAGCATTGCATACTGACTGTGGTGGTATCCTGCTGTGATTACAGCATTGCATCCTGACTGTGGTAGTATCCTGCTATGACTACAGCATTGCATGCTGACTGGTGGTGTCCTGCTATGACTACAGCATTGCATACTGACTGTGGTGGTATCCTGCTATGACTACAGCATTGCATACTGACAGTGGTGGTATCCTGCTATGACTACAGCATTGCATACTGACTGCGGTGGTCTCCTGCTATGACTACAGCATTGCATGCTGACTGGTGGTTTCCTGCTATGACTACAGTATTGCATGCTGACGGTGGTGGTATCCTGCTATGATTACAGCAGTGCATACTTACTGTGGTACCTGCTATGATTACAGCAGTGCATACTGACTGGTGGTACCTGCTATGATTACAGCAGTGGAAACTGCTGTTGTGGTACCTGCTATGATTACAGCACTGCATATTGTCGTGGTACCTGCTATGATTACAGCAGTGCATACTGACTGTGGTGGGACCTGCTATGATGACAGCATTGCATACTGACTGTGGTGGTATCCTGCTATGACTACAGCATTGTATGCTGACTGTGGTGGTATCCTGCTATGACTAGAGCATTGCATGCTGACTGTGGTTGTATCCTGCTATGACTATAGCAGTGCATGCTCACTGTGGTGGTATCCTGCTATGACTACAGCATTGCATGCTGACTATGGTGGTATCCTGCTATGACTACAGCATTTCATGCTGACTGTGGTGGTATCCTGCTATGACTACAGCATTGCATACTGACTGCAGTGGTATCCTTCTATAACTTCAGCATTGCATACTGACTGCGGTGGTATCCTGCTATGACTACAGCATTGCATGCTGACTGTAGTTGTATCCTGCTATGACTACAGCATTGCATGCTGACTGTGGTGGTATCCTGCTATGACTATAGCAGTGCATGCTGACTATGGTGGTATCCTGCTATGACTACAGCATTGTGATGCTGACTGTGGTGGTATCCTGTTATGACTACAGCATTGCATGCTGACTGTGGTGGTATCCTGCTATGACTACAGCATTGCGTGCTGACTGTGGTGGTATCCTGCTATGACTACAGCATTGCATGCTGACTGTGGTCGTTTCCTGCTATGACTCAAGCATTGCATGCTGACTGTGGTGGTATCCTGCTATGACTACAGCATTGTATGCTGACTGTGGAGGTATCCTGCTATGACTACAGCATTACATGCTGACTGTGGTGGTATCCTGCTATGACTACATCATTGCATACTGACGGTGGTGGTATCCTGCTATGACTACACCATCGCATGCTGACTGTGGTGGTATCCTGCTATGACTACAGCATTGCATACTGACGGTAGTGGTATCCTGCTTTGACTACAGCATTGCATACTGACTGCGTTGGTATCCTGCTATGACTACAGCATTGCATGCTGACTGCCGTTGTATCCTGCTATGACTTCAGCATTGCATGCTGACTGTGGTTGTATCCTGCTATGACTATAGCAGTGCATGCTGACTATGGTGATATCCTGCTATGACTACAGCATTGCATACTGACTGTGGTGGTATTCTGCTATGATTACAGCATTGCATCCTGACTGTGGTGGTATCCTGCTTTGACTACAGCATTGCATGCTGACTGGTGGTGTCCTGCTATGACTACAGCATTGCATACTGACTGCAGTGATATCCTGCTATGACTACAGCATTGCATGATGACTGTGGTTGTATCCTGCTATGACTACAGCATTGCATGCTGACTGTGGTGGTATCCTGCAATGACTACAGCATTGCATGCTGACTGTGGTGGTCTCCTGCTATGACTACAGCATTGCTTGCTGACTGTGGTGGTATCCTGCTATGACTACAGCATTGCATGCTGACTGTGGTCGTTTCCTGCTATGACTCAAGCATTGCATGCTGACTTTGGTGGTATCCTGCTATGACTACAGCATTGTATGCTGACTGTGGTGGTATCCTGCTATGACTACAGCATTACATGCTGACTGTGGTGGTATCCTGCTATGACTACAGCATTGCATGCTGACTGTGGTGGTATCCTGCTATGACTACAGCATTGCATGCTGACTGTGGTGGTATCCTGCTATGACTACAGCATTGCATGCTGACTGTGGTAGTATCCTGCTATGACTACAGCATTGCATGCTGACTGGTGGTGTCCTGCAATGACTACAGCATTGCATACTGACTGTGGTGGTATCCTGCTATGACTACAGCATTGCATACTGACTGCGGGGGTCTCCTGCTATGACTACAGCATTGCATGCTGACTGCCGTTGTATCCTGCTATGACTTCAGCATTGCATGCTGACTGTGGTTGTATCCTGCTATGACTATAGCAGTGCATGCTGACTATGGTGATATCCTGCTATGACTACAGCATTGCATACTGACTGTGGTGGGATCCTGCTGTGATTACAGCATTGCATCCTGAATGTGGTAGTATCCTGCTATGACTACAGCATTGCATGCTGACTGGTGGTGTCCTGCTATGACTACAGCATTGCATACTGACTGTGGTGGTATCCTGCTATGACTACAGCATTGCATACTGACAGTGGTGGTATCCTGCTATGACTACAGCATTGCATACTGACTGCGGTGGTCTCCTGCTATGACTACAGCATTGCATGCTGACTGGTGGTTTCCTGCTATGACTACAGTATTGCATGCTGACGGTGGTGGTATCCTGCTATGATTACAGCAGTGCATACTTACTGTGGTACCTGCTATGATTACAGCAGTGCATACTGACTGGTGGTACCTGCTATGATTACAGCAGTGGAAACTGCTGTTGTGGTACCTGCTATGATTACAGCACTGCATATTGTCATGGTACCTGCTATGATTACAGCAGTGCATACTGACTGTGTTGGGACCTGCTATGATGACAGCATTGCATACTGACTGTGGTGGTATCCTGCTATGACTACAGCATTGCATGCTGACTGTGGTTGTATCCTGCTATGACTACAGCATTGTATGCTGACTGTGGTGGTATCCTGCTATGACTACAGCATTGCATGCTGACTGTGGATGTATCCTGCTATGACTACAGCATTGCATGCTGACTGTGGTGGTATCCTGCTATGACTACACTATTGCATGCTGACTGTGGTTGTATCCTGCTATGACTATAGCTGTGCATGCTCACTGTGGTGGTATCCTGCTATGACTACAGCATTGCATACTGACTGCAGTGGTATCCTTCTATAACTTCAGCATTGCATACTGACTGCGGTGGTATCCAGCTATGACTACAGCATTGCATGCTGACTGTAGTTGTATCCTGCTATGACTACAGCATTGCATGCTGACTGTGGTGGTATCCTGTTATGACTATAGCGGTGCATGCTGACTATGGTGGTATCCTGCTATGACTACAGCATTGCGATGCTGACTGTGGTGGTATCCTGCTATGATTACAGCATTGCATGCTGACTGTGGTGGTATCCTGCTATGACTACAGCATTGCGTTCTGACTGTGGTGGTAACCTGCTATGACTACAGCATTGCATGCTGACTGTGGTCGTTTCCTGCTATGACTCAAGCATTGCATGCTGACTGTGGTGGTATCCTGCTATGACTACAGCATTGTATGCTGACTGTGGTGGTATCCTGCTGTGACTACAGCATTACATGCTGACTGTGGTGGTATCCTGCTATGACTACAGCATTGCATGCTGACTGGTGGTGTCCTGCTATGACTACAGCATTGCATACTGACTGTGGTGGTATCCTGCTATGACTACAGCATTGCATACTGACAGTGGTGGTATCCTGCTATGACTACAGCATTGCATACTGACTGCGGTGGTCTCCTGCTATGACTACAGCATTGCATGCTGACTGGTGGTTTCCTGCTATGACTACAGTATTGCATGCTGACGGTGGTGGTATCCTGCTATGATTACAGCAGTGCATACTTACTGTGGTACCTGCTAAGATTACAGCAGTGCATACTGACTGGTGGTACCTGCTATGATTACAGCAGTGGAAACTGCTGTTGAGGTAACTGCTATGATTACAGCACTGCATATTGTCGTGGTACCTGCTATGATTACAGCAGTGCATACTGACTGTGGTGGGACCTGCTATGATGACAGCATTGCATAATGACTGTGGTGGTATCCTGCTATGACTACAGCATTGCATGCTGACTGTGGTTGTATCCTGCTATGACTACAGCATTGTATGCTGACTGTGGTGGTATCCTGCTGTGACTATAGCTGTGCATGCTCACTGTGGTGGTATCCTGCTATGACTACAGCATTGCATACTGACTGCAGTGGTATCCTTCTATAACTTCAGCATTGCATACTGACTGCGGTGGTATCCAGCTATGACTACAGCATTGCATGCTGACTGTAGTTGTATCCTGCTATGACTACAGCATTGCATGCTGACTGTGGTGGTATCCTGTTATCACTATAGCAGTGCATGCTGACTATGGTGGTATCCTGCTATGACTACAGCATTGCGATGCTGACTGTGGTGGTATCCTGCTATGATTACAGCATTGCATGCTGACTGTGGTGGTATCCTGCTATGACTACAGCATTGCGTTCTGACTGTGGTGGTAACCTGCTATGACTACAGCATTGCATGCTGACTGTGGTCGTTTCCTGCTATGACTCAAGCATTGCATGCTTACTGTGGTGGTATCCTGCTATGACTACAGCATTGTATGCTGACTGTGGTGGTATCCTGCTGTGACTACAGCATTACATGCTGACTGTGGTGGTATCCTGCTATGACTACAGCATTGCATACTGACGGTGGTGGTATCCTGCTATGACTACAGCATCGCATGCTGACTGTGGTGGTATCCTGCTATGACTACAGCATTGCATACTGACGGTAGTGGTATCCTGCTATGACTACAGCATTGCATACTGACTGCGGTGGTATCCTGCTATGACTACAGCATTGCATGCTGACTGCCGTTGTATCCTGCTATGACTTCAGCATTGCATGCTGACTGTGGTTGTATCCTGCTATGACTATAGCAGTGCATGCTGACTATGGTGATATCCTGCTATGACTACAGCATTGCATACTGACTGTGGTGGTATCCTGCTGTGATTACAGCATTGCATCCTGACCGTGGTAGTATCCTGCTATGACTACAGCATTGCATGCTGACTGGTGGTGTCCTGCTATGACTACAGCATTGCATACTGACTGTGGTGGTATCCTGCTATGACTACAGCATTGCATACTGACAGTGGTGGTATCCTGCTATGACTACAGCATTGCATACTGACTGCGGTGGTCTCCTGCTATGACTACAGCATTGCATGCTGACTGGTGGTTTCCTGCTATGACTACAGTATTGCATGCTGACGGTGGTGGTATCCTGCTATGATTACAGCAGTGCATACTTACTGTGGTACCTGCTATGATTACAGCAGTGCATACTGACTGGTGGTACCTGCTATGATTACAGCAGTGGAAACTGCTGTTGTGGTACCTGCTATGATTACAGCACTGCATATTGTCGTGGTACCTGCTATGATTACAGCAGTGCATACTGACTGTGGTGGGACCTGCTATGATGACAGCATTGCATACTGACTGTGGTGGTATCCTGCTATGACTACAGCATTGCATGCTGACTGTGGTTGTATCCTGCTATGACTACAGCATTGTATGCTGACTGTGGTGGTATCCTGCTGTGACTATAGCTGTGCATGCTCACTGTGGTGGTATCCTGCTATGACTACAGCATTGCATACTGACTGCAGTGGTATCCTTCTATAACTTCAGCATTGCATACTGACTGCGGTGGTATCCAGCTATGACTACAGCATTGCATGCTGACTGTAGTTGTATCCTGCTATGACTACAGCATTGCATGCTGACTGTGGTGGTATCCTGTTATCACTATAGCAGTGCATGCTGACTATGGTGGTATCCTGCTATGACTACAGCATTGCGATGCTGACTGTGGTGGTATCCTGCTATGATTACAGCATTGCATGCTGACTGTGGTGGTATCCTGCTATGACTACAGCATTGCGTTCTGACTGTGGTGGTAACCTGCTATGACTACAGCATTGCATGCTGACTGTGGTCGTTTCCTGCTATGACTCAAGCATTGCATGCTTACTGTGGTGGTATCCTGCTATGACTACAGCATTGTATGCTGACTGTGGTGGTATCCTGCTGTGACTACAGCATTACATGCTGACTGTGGTGGTATCCTGCTATGACTACAGCATTGCATACTGACGGTGGTGGTATCCTGCTATGACTACAGCATCGCATGCTGACTGTGGTGGTATCCTGCTATGACTACAGCATTGCATACTGACGGTAGTGGTATCCTGCTATGACTACAGCATTGCATACTGACTGCGGTGGTATCCTGCTATGACTACAGCATTGCATGCTGACTGCCGTTGTATCCTGCTATGACTTCAGCATTGCATGCTGACTGTGGTTGTATCCTGCTATGACTATAGCAGTGCATGCTGACTATGGTGATATCCTGCTATGACTACAGCATTGCATACTGACTGTGGTGGTATCCTGCTGTGATTACAGCATTGCATCCTGACCGTGGTAGTATCCTGCTATGACTACAGCATTGCATGCTGACTGGTGGTGTCCTGCTATGACTACAGCATTGCATACTGACTGTGGTGGTATCCTGCTATGACTACAGCATTGCATACTGACAGTGGTGGTATCCTGCTATGACTACAGCATTGCATACTGACTGCGGTGGTCTCCTGCTATGACTACAGCATTGCATGCTGACTGGTGGTTTCCTGCTATGACTACAGTATTGCATGCTGACGGTGGTGGTATCCTGCTATGATTACAGCAGTGCATACTTACTGTGGTACCTGCTATGATTACAGCAGTGCATACTGACTGGTGGTACCTGCTATGATTACAGCAGTGGAAACTGCTGTTGTGGTACCTGCTATGATTACAGCACTGCATATTGTCGTGGTACCTGCTATGATTACAGCAGTGCATACTGACTGTGGTGGGACCTGCTATGATGACAGCATTGCATACTGACTGTGGTGGTATCCTGCTATGACTACAGCATTGCATGCTGACTGTGGTTGTATCCTGCTATGACTACAGCATTGTATGCTGACTGTGGTGGTATCCTGCTATGACTACAGCATTGCATGCTGACTGTGGATGTATCCTGCTATGACTACAGCATTGCATGCTGACTGTGGTGGTATCCTGCTATGACTAGAGCATTGCATGCTGACTGTGGTTGTATCCTGCTATGACTATAGCAGTGCATGCTCACTGTGGTGGTATCCTGCTATGACTACAGCATTGCATGCTGACTGTGGTGGTATCCTGCTATGACTACAGCATTTCATGCTGACTGTGGTGGTATCCTGCTATGACTACAGCATTGCATACTGACTGCGGTGGTATCCTGCTATGACTACAGCATTGCATGCTGACTGTAGTTGTATCCTGCTATGACTACAGCATTGCATGCTGACTGTGGTGGTATCCTGCTATGACTACAGCATTGCATACTGACTGTGGTGGTATCCTGCTGTGATTACAGCATTGCATCCTGACTGTGGTAGTATCCTGCTATGACTACAGCATTGCATGCTGACTGGTGGTGTCCTGCTATGACTACAGAATTGCATACTGACTGTGGTGGTATCCTGCTATGACTACAGCATTGCATACTGACAGTGGTGGTATCCTGCTTTGACTACAGCATTGCATACTGACTGCGGTGGTCTCCTGCTATGACTACAGCATTGCATGCTGAATGCCGTTGTATCCTGCTATGACTTCAGCATTGCATGCTGACTGTGGTTGTATCCTGCTATGACTATAGCAGTGCATGCTGACTATGGTGATATCCTGCTATGACTACAGCATTGCATACTGACTTTGGTGGTATCCTGCTGTGATTACAGCATTGCATCCTGACTGTGGTAGTATCCTGCTATGACTACAGCATTGCATGCTGACTGGTGGTGTCCTGCTATGACTACAGCATTGCATACTGACTGTGGTGGTATCCTGCTATGACTACAGCATTGCATACTGACAGTGGTGGTATCCTGCTATGACTACAGCATTGCATACTGACTGCGGTGGTCTCCTGCTATGACTACAGCATTGCATGCTGACTGGTGGTTTCCTGCTATGACTACAGTATTGCATGCTGACGGTGGTGGTATCCTGCTATGATTACAGCAGTGCATACTTACTGTGGTACCTGCTATGATTACAGCAGTGCATACTGACTGGTGGTACCTGCTATGATTACAGCAGTGGAAACTGCTGTTGAGGTAACTGCTATGATTACAGCACTGCATATTGTCGTGGTACCTGCTATGATTACAGCAGTGCATACTGACTGTGGTGGGACCTGCTATGATGACAGCATTGCATACTGACTGTGGTGGTATCCTGCTATGACTACAGCATTGCATGCTGACTGTGGTTGTATCCTGCTATGACTACAGCATTGTATGCTGACTGTGGTGGTATCCTGCTATGACTACAGTATTGCATGCTGACTGTGGATGTATCCTGCTATGACTACAGCATTGCATGCTGACTGTGGTGGTATCCTGCTATGACTACAGCATTGCATGCTGACTGTGGTTGTATCCTGCTGTGACTATAGCTGTGCATGCTCACTGTGGTGGTATCCTGCTATGACTACAGCATTGCATACTGACTGCAGTGGTATCCTTCTATAACTTCATCATTGCATACTGACTGCGGTGGTATCCAGCTATGACTACAGCATTGCATGCTGACTGTAGTTGTATCCTGCTATGACTACAGCATTGCATGCTGACTGTGGTGGTATCCTGTTATGACTATAGCAGTGCATGCTGACTATGGTGGTATCCTGCTATGACTACAGCATTGCGATGCTGACTGTGGTGGTATCCTGCTATGATTACAGCATTGCATGCTGACTGTGGTGGTATCCTGCTATGACTACAGCATTGCGTTCTGACTGTGGTGGTAACCTGCTATGACTACAGCATTGCATGCTGACTGTGGTCGTTTCCTGCTATGACTCAAGCATTGCATGCTGACTGTGGTGGTATCCTGCTATGACTACAGCATTGTATGCTGACTGTGGTGGTATCCTGCTGTGACTACAGCATTACATGCTGACTGTGGTGGTATCCTGCTATGACTACAGCATTGCATACTGACGGTGGTGGTATCCTGCTATGACTACAGCATCGCATGCTGACTGTGGTGGTATCCTGCTATGACTACAGCATTGCATACTGACGGTAGTGGTATCCTGCTATGACTACAGCATTGCATACTGACTGCGGTGGTATCCTGCTATGACTACAGCATTGCATGCTGACTGCCGTTGTATCCTGCTATGACTTCAGCATTGCATGCTGACTGTGGTTGTATCCTGCTATGACTATAGCAGTGCATGCTGACTATGGTGATATCCTGCTATGACTACAGCATTGCATACTGACTGTGGTGGTATCCTGCTGTGATTACAGCATTGCATCCTGACTGTGGTAGTATCCTGCTATGACTACAGCATTGCATGCTGACTGGTGGTGTCCTGCTATGACTACAGCATTGCATACTGACTGTGGTGGTATCCTGCTATGACTACAGCATTGCATACTGACAGTGGTGGTATCCTGCTATGACTACAGCATTGCATACTGACTGCGGTGGTCTCCTGCTATGACTACAGCATTGCATGCTGACTGGTGGTTTCCTGCTATGACTACAGTATTGCATGCTGACGGTGGTGGTATCCTGCTATGATTACAGCAGTGCATACTTACTGTGGTACCTGCTATGATTACAGCAGTGCATACTGACTGGTGGTACCTGCTATGATTACAGCAGTGGAAACTGCTGTTGTGGTACCTGCTATGATTACAGCACTGCATATTGTCGTGGTACCTGCTATGATTACAGCAGTGCATACTGACTGTGGTGGGACCTGCTATGATGACAGCATTGCATACTGACTGTGGTGGTATCCTGCTATGACTACAGCATTGTATGCTGACTGTGGTGGTATCCTGCTATGACTAGAGCATTGCATGCTGACTGTGGTTGTATCCTGCTATGACTATAGCAGTGCATGCTCACTGTGGTGGTATCCTGCTATGACTACAGCATTGCATGCTGACTATGGTGGTATCCTGCTATGACTACAGCATTTCATGCTGACTGTGGTGGTATCCTGCTATGACTACAGCATTGCATACTGACTGCAGTGGTATCCTTCTATAACTTCAGCATTGCATACTGACTGCGGTGGTATCCTGCTATGACTACAGCATTGCATGCTGACTGTAGTTGTATCCTGCTATGACTACAGCATTGCATGCTGACTGTGGTGGTATCCTGCTATGACTATAGCAGTGCATGCTGACTATGGTGGTATCCTGCTATGACTACAGCATTGTGATGCTGACTGTGGTGGTATCCTGCTATGACTACAGCATTGCATGCTGACTGTGGTGGTATCCTGCTATGACTACAGCATTGCGTGCTGACTGTGGTGGTATCCTGCTATGACTACAGCATTGCATGCTGACTGTGGTCGTTTCCTGCTATGACTCAAGCATTGCATGCTGACTGTGGTGGTATCCTGCTATGACTACAGCATTGTATGCTGACTGTGGAGGTATCCTGCTATGACTACAGCATTACATGCTGACTGTGGTGGTATCCTGCTATGACTACATCATTGCATACTGACGGTGGTGGTATCCTGCTATGACTACACCATCGCATGCTGACTGTGGTGGTATCCTGCTATGACTACAGCATTGCATACTGACGGTAGTGGTATCCTGCTTTGACTACAGCATTGCATACTGACTGCGTTGGTATCCTGCTATGACTACAGCATTGCATGCTGACTGCCGTTGTATCCTGCTATGACTTCAGCATTGCATGCTGACTGTGGTTGTATCCTGCTATGACTATAGCAGTGCATGCTGACTATGGTGATATCCTGCTATGACTACAGCATTGCATACTGACTGTGGTGGTATTCTGCTATGATTACAGCATTGCATCCTGACTGTGGTGGTATCCTGCTTTGACTACAGCATTGCATGCTGACTGGTGGTGTCCTGCTATGACTACAGCATTGCATACTGACTGCAGTGATATCCTGCTATGACTACAGCATTGCATGATGACTGTGGTTGTATCCTGCTATGACTACAGCATTGCATGCTGACTGTGGTGGTATCCTGCAATGACTACAGCATTGCATGCTGACTGTGGTGGTATCCTGCTATGACTACAGCATTGCTTGCTGACTGTGGTGGTATCCTGCTATGACTACAGCATTGCATGCTGACTGTGGTCGTTTCCTGCTATGACTCAAGCATTGCATGCTGACTTTGGTGGTATCCTGCTATGACTACAGCATTGTATGCTGACTGTGGTGGTATCCTGCTATGACTACAGCATTACATGCTGACTGTGGTGGTATCCTGCTATGACTACAGCATTGCATGCTGACTGTGGTGGTATCCTGCTATGACTACAGCATTGCATGCTGACTGTGGTGGTATCCTGCTATGACTACAGCATTGCATGCTGACTGTGGTAGTATCCTGCTATGACTACAGCATTGCATGCTGACTGGTGGTGTCCTGCAATGACTACAGCATTG
Organism: Petromyzon marinus; assembly: GCF_048934315.1. Taxonomy (NCBI): domain Eukaryota; kingdom Metazoa; phylum Chordata; class Hyperoartia; order Petromyzontiformes; family Petromyzontidae; genus Petromyzon; species Petromyzon marinus. The sequence continues at coordinate 201,105 of NW_027423068.1, read as the reverse complement.
CATACTGACTGTGGTGGTATCCTGCTATGACTACAGCATTGCATACTGACTGCGGGGGTCTCCTGCTATGACTACAGCATTGCATGCTGACTGCCGTTGTATCCTGCTATGACTTCAGCATTGCATGCTGACTGTGGTTGTATCCTGCTATGACTATAGCAGTGCATGCTGACTATGGTGATATCCTGCTATGACTACAGCATTGCATACTGACTGTGGTGGGATCCTGCTGTGATTACAGCATTGCATCCTGAATGTGGTAGTATCCTGCTATGACTACAGCATTGCATGCTGACTGGTGGTGTCCTGCTATGACTACAGCATTGCATACTGACTGTGGTGGTATCCTGCTATGACTACAGCATTGCATACTGACAGTGGTGGTATCCTGCTATGACTACAGCATTGCATACTGACTGCGGTGGTCTCCTGCTATGACTACAGCATTGCATGCTGACTGGTGGTTTCCTGCTATGACTACAGTATTGCATGCTGACGGTGGTGGTATCCTGCTATGATTACAGCAGTGCATACTTACTGTGGTACCTGCTATGATTACAGCAGTGCATACTGACTGGTGGTACCTGCTATGATTACAGCAGTGGAAACTGCTGTTGTGGTACCTGCTATGATTACAGCACTGCATATTGTCATGGTACCTGCTATGATTACAGCAGTGCATACTGACTGTGTTGGGACCTGCTATGATGACAGCATTGCATACTGACTGTGGTGGTATCCTGCTATGACTACAGCATTGCATGCTGACTGTGGTTGTATCCTGCTATGACTACAGCATTGTATGCTGACTGTGGTGGTATCCTGCTATGACTACAGCATTGCATGCTGACTGTGGATGTATCCTGCTATGACTACAGCATTGCATGCTGACTGTGGTGGTATCCTGCTATGACTACACTATTGCATGCTGACTGTGGTTGTATCCTGCTATGACTATAGCTGTGCATGCTCACTGTGGTGGTATCCTGCTATGACTACAGCATTGCATACTGACTGCAGTGGTATCCTTCTATAACTTCAGCATTGCATACTGACTGCGGTGGTATCCAGCTATGACTACAGCATTGCATGCTGACTGTAGTTGTATCCTGCTATGACTACAGCATTGCATGCTGACTGTGGTGGTATCCTGTTATGACTATAGCGGTGCATGCTGACTATGGTGGTATCCTGCTATGACTACAGCATTGCGATGCTGACTGTGGTGGTATCCTGCTATGATTACAGCATTGCATGCTGACTGTGGTGGTATCCTGCTATGACTACAGCATTGCGTTCTGACTGTGGTGGTAACCTGCTATGACTACAGCATTGCATGCTGACTGTGGTCGTTTCCTGCTATGACTCAAGCATTGCATGCTGACTGTGGTGGTATCCTGCTATGACTACAGCATTGTATGCTGACTGTGGTGGTATCCTGCTGTGACTACAGCATTACATGCTGACTGTGGTGGTATCCTGCTATGACTACAGCATTGCATGCTGACTGGTGGTGTCCTGCTATGACTACAGCATTGCATACTGACTGTGGTGGTATCCTGCTATGACTACAGCATTGCAGACTGACAGTGGTGGTATCCTGCTATGACTACAGCATTGCATACTGACTGCGGTGGTCTCCTGCTATGACTACAGCATTGCATGCTGACTGGTGGTTTCCTGCTATGACTACAGTATTGCATGCTGACGGTGGTGGTATCCTGCTATGATTACAGCAGTGCATACTTACTGTGGTACCTGCTAAGATTACAGCAGTGCATACTGACTGGTGGTACCTGCTATGATTACAGCAGTGGAAACTGCTGTTGAGGTAACTGCTATGATTACAGCACTGCATATTGTCGTGGTACCTGCTATGATTACAGCAGTGCATACTGACTGTGGTGGGACCTGCTATGATGACAGCATTGCATACTGACTGTGGTGGTATCCTGCTATGACTACAGCATTGCATGCTGACTGTGGTTGTATCCTGCTATGACTACAGCATTGTATGCTGACTGTGGTGGTATCCTGCTGTGACTATAGCTGTGCATGCTCACTGTGGTGGTATCCTGCTATGACTACAGCATTGCATACTGACTGCAGTGGTATCCTTCTATAACTTCAGCATTGCATACTGACTGCGGTGGTATCCAGCTATGACTACAGCATTGCATGCTGACTGTAGTTGTATCCTGCTATGACTACAGCATTGCATGCTGACTGTGGTGGTATCCTGTTATCACTATAGCAGTGCATGCTGACTATGGTGGTATCCTGCTATGACTACAGCATTGCGATGCTGACTGTGGTGGTATCCTGCTATGATTACAGCATTGCATGCTGACTGTGGTGGTATCCTGCTATGACTACAGCATTGCGTTCTGACTGTGGTGGTAACCTGCTATGACTACAGCATTGCATGCTGACTGTGGTCGTTTCCTGCTATGACTCAAGCATTGCATGCTTACTGTGGTGGTATCCTGCTATGACTACAGCATTGTATGCTGACTGTGGTGGTATCCTGCTGTGACTACAGCATTACATGCTGACTGTGGTGGTATCCTGCTATGACTACAGCATTGCATACTGACGGTGGTGGTATCCTGCTATGACTACAGCATCGCATGCTGACTGTGGTGGTATCCTGCTATGACTACAGCATTGCATACTGACGGTAGTGGTATCCTGCTATGACTACAGCATTGCATACTGACTGCGGTGGTATCCTGCTATGACTACAGCATTGCATGCTGACTGCCGTTGTATCCTGCTATGACTTCAGCATTGCATGCTGACTGTGGTTGTATCCTGCTATGACTATAGCAGTGCATGCTGACTATGGTGATATCCTGCTATGACTACAGCATTGCATACTGACTGTGGTGGTATCCTGCTGTGATTACAGCATTGCATCCTGACCGTGGTAGTATCCTGCTATGACTACAGCATTGCATGCTGACTGGTGGTGTCCTGCTATGACTACAGCATTGCATACTGACTGTGGTGGTATCCTGCTATGACTACAGCATTGCATACTGACAGTGGTGGTATCCTGCTATGACTACAGCATTGCATACTGACTGCGGTGGTCTCCTGCTATGACTACAGCATTGCATGCTGACTGGTGGTTTCCTGCTATGACTACAGTATTGCATGCTGACGGTGGTGGTATCCTGCTATGATTACAGCAGTGCATACTTACTGTGGTACCTGCTATGATTACAGCAGTGCATACTGACTGGTGGTACCTGCTATGATTACAGCAGTGGAAACTGCTGTTGTGGTACCTGCTATGATTACAGCACTGCATATTGTCGTGGTACCTGCTATGATTACAGCAGTGCATACTGACTGTGGTGGGACCTGCTATGATGACAGCATTGCATACTGACTGTGGTGGTATCCTGCTATGACTACAGCATTGCATGCTGACTGTGGTTGTATCCTGCTATGACTACAGCATTGTATGCTGACTGTGGTGGTATCCTGCTGTGACTATAGCTGTGCATGCTCACTGTGGTGGTATCCTGCTATGACTACAGCATTGCATACTGACTGCAGTGGTATCCTTCTATAACTTCAGCATTGCATACTGACTGCGGTGGTATCCAGCTATGACTACAGCATTGCATGCTGACTGTAGTTGTATCCTGCTATGACTACAGCATTGCATGCTGACTGTGGTGGTATCCTGTTATCACTATAGCAGTGCATGCTGACTATGGTGGTATCCTGCTATGACTACAGCATTGCGATGCTGACTGTGGTGGTATCCTGCTATGATTACAGCATTGCATGCTGACTGTGGTGGTATCCTGCTATGACTACAGCATTGCGTTCTGACTGTGGTGGTAACCTGCTATGACTACAGCATTGCATGCTGACTGTGGTCGTTTCCTGCTATGACTCAAGCATTGCATGCTTACTGTGGTGGTATCCTGCTATGACTACAGCATTGTATGCTGACTGTGGTGGTATCCTGCTGTGACTACAGCATTACATGCTGACTGTGGTGGTATCCTGCTATGACTACAGCATTGCATACTGACGGTGGTGGTATCCTGCTATGACTACAGCATCGCATGCTGACTGTGGTGGTATCCTGCTATGACTACAGCATTGCATACTGACGGTAGTGGTATCCTGCTATGACTACAGCATTGCATACTGACTGCGGTGGTATCCTGCTATGACTACAGCATTGCATGCTGACTGCCGTTGTATCCTGCTATGACTTCAGCATTGCATGCTGACTGTGGTTGTATCCTGCTATGACTATAGCAGTGCATGCTGACTATGGTGATATCCTGCTATGACTACAGCATTGCATACTGACTGTGGTGGTATCCCGCTGTGATTACAGCATTGCATCCTGACCGTGGTAGTATCCTGCTATGACTACAGCATTGCATGCTGACTGGTGGTGTCCTGCTATGACTACAGCATTGCATACTGACTGTGGTGGTATCCTGCTATGACTACAGCATTGCATACTGACAGTGGTGGTATCCTGCTATGACTACAGCATTGCATACTGACTGCGGTGGTCTCCTGCTATGACTACAGCATTGCATGCTGACTGGTGGTTTCCTGCTATGACTACAGTATTGCATGCTGACGGTGGTGGTATCCTGCTATGATTACAGCAGTGCATACTTACTGTGGTACCTGCTATGATTACAGCAGTGCATACTGACTGGTGGTACCTGCTATGATTACAGCAGTGGAAACTGCTGTTGTGGTACCTGCTATGATTACAGCACTGCATATTGTCGTGGTACCTGCTATGATTACAGCAGTGCATACTGACTGTGGTGGGACCTGCTATGATGACAGCATTGCATACTGACTGTGGTGGTATCCTGCTATGACTACAGCATTGCATGCTGACTGTGGTTGTATCCTGCTATGACTACAGCATTGTATGCTGACTGTGGTGGTATCCTGCTATGACTACAGCATTGCATGCTGACTGTGGATGTATCCTGCTATGACTACAGCATTGCATGCTGACTGTGGTGGTATCCTGCTATGACTAGAGCATTGCATGCTGACTGTGGTTGTATCCTGCTATGACTATAGCAGTGCATGCTCACTGTGGTGGTATCCTGCTATGACTACAGCATTGCATGCTGACTGTGGTGGTATCCTGCTATGACTACAGCATTTCATGCTGACTGTGGTGGTATCCTGCTATGACTACAGCATTGCATACTGACTGCGGTGGTATCCTGCTATGACTACAGCATTGCATGCTGACTGTAGTTGTATCCTGCTATGACTACAGCATTGCATGCTGACTGTGGTGGTATCCTGCTATGACTATAGCAGTGCATGCTGACTATGGTGGTATCCTGCTATGACTACAGCATTGTGATGCTGACTGTGGTGGTATCCTGCTATGACTACAGCATTGCGTGCTGACTGTGGTGGTAACCTGCTATGACTACAGCATTGCATGCTGACTGTGGTCGTTTCCTGCTATGACTCAAGCATTGCATGCTGACTGTGTTGGTATCCTGCTATGACTACAGCATTGTATGCTGACTGTGGAGGTATCCTGCTATGACTACAGCATTGCATGCTGACTGTGGTGGTATCCTGCTATGACTACATCATTGCATACTGACGGTGGTGGTATCCTGCTATGACTACACCATCGCATGCTGACTGTGGTGGTATCCTGCTATGACTACAGCATTGCATACTGACGGTAGTGGTATCCTGCTTTGACTACAGCATTGCATACTGACTGCGTTGGTATCCTGCTATGACTACAGCATTGCATGCTGACTGCCGTTGTATCCTGCTATGACTTCAGCATTGCATGCTGACTGTGGTTGTATCCTGCTATGACTATAGCAGTGCATGCTGACTATGGTGATATCCTGCTATGACTACAGCATTGCATACTGACTGTGGTGGTATTCTGCTATGATTACAGCATTGCATCCTGACTGTGGTGGTATCCTGCTTTGACTACAGCATTGCATGCTGACTGGTGGTGTCCTGCTATGACTACAGCATTGCATACTGACAGTGGTGGTATCCTGCTATGACTACAGCATTGCATACTGACTGCGGTGGTCTCCTGCTATGACTACAGCATTGCATGCTGACTGGTGGTTTCCTCCTATGACTACAGTAATGCATGCTGACGGTGGTGGTATCCTGCTATGATTACAGCAGTGCATACTTACTGTGGTACCTGCTATGATTACAGCAGTGCATACTGACTGGTGGTACCTGCTATGATTACAGCAGTGGAAACTGCTGTTGTGGTACCTGCTATGATTACAGCAGTGCATATTGTCGTGGTACCTGCTATGATTACAGCAGTGCATACTGACTGTGGTGGGACCTGCTATGATGACAGCATTACATGCTGACTGTGGTGGTATCCTGCTATGACTACAGCATTGCATGCTGACTGTGGTGGTATCCTGCTATGACTACAGCATTGCATGCTGACTGTGGTGGTATCCTGCTATGACTACAGCATTGCATGCTGACTGTGGTAGTATCCTGCTATGACTACAGCATTGCATGCTGACTGGTGGTGTCCTGCAATGACTACAGCATTGCATACTGACTGTGGTGGTATCCTGCTATGACTACAGCATTGCATACTGACTGCGGTGGTCTCCTGCTATGACTACAGCATTGCATGCTGACTGCCGTTGTATCCTGCTATGACTTCAGAATTGCATGCTGACTGTGGTTGTATCCTGCTATGACTATAGCAGTGCATGCTGACTATGGTGATATCCTGCTATGACTACAGCATTGCATACTGACTGTGGTGGTATCCTGCTGTGATTACAGCATTGCATCCTGACTGTGGTAGTATCCTGCTATGACTACAGCATTGCATGCTGACTGGTGGTGTCCTGCTATGACTACAGCATTGCATACTGACTGTGGTGGTATCCTGCTATGACTACAGCATTGCATACTGACAGTGGTGGTATCCTGCTATGACTACAGCATTGCATACTGACTGCGGTGGTCTCCTGCTATGACTACAGCATTGCATGCTGACTGGTGGTTTCCTGCTATGACTACAGTATTGCATGCTGACGGTGGTGGTATCCTGCTATGATTACAGCAGTGCATACTTACTGTGGTACCTGCTATGATTACAGCAGTGCATACTGACTGGTGGTACCTGCTATGATTACAGCAGTGGAAACTGCTGTTGTGGTACCTGCTATGATTACAGCACTGCATATTGTCGTGGTACCTGCTATGATTACAGCAGTGCATACTGACTGTGGTGGGACCTGCTATGATGACAGCATTGCATACTGACTGTGGTGGTATCCTGCTATGACTACAGCATTGCATGCTGACTGTGGTTGTATCCTGCTATGACTACAGCATTGTATGCTGACTGTGGTGGTATCCTGCTATGACTACAGCATTGCATGCTGACTGTGGATGTATCCTGCTATGACTACAGCATTGCATGCTGACTGTGGTGGTATCCTGCTATGACTAGAGCATTGCATGCTGACTGTGGTTGTATCCTGCTATGACTATAGCAGTGCATGCTCACTGTGGTGGTATCCTGCTATGACTACAGCATTGCATGCTGACTGTGGTGGTATCCTGCTATGACTACAGCATTTCATGCTGACTGTGGTGGTATCCTGCTATGACTACAGCATTGCATACTGACTGTGGTGGTATCCTGCTATGACTACAGCATTGCATACTGACTGCGGTGGTCTCCTGCTATGACTACAGCATTGCATGCTGACTGCCGTTGTATCCTGCTATGACTTCAGAATTGCATGCTGACTGTGGTTGTATCCTGCTATGACTATAGCAGTGCATGCTGACTATGGTGATATCCTGCTATGACTACAGCATTGCATACTGACTGTGGTGGTATCCTGCTGTGATTACAGCATTGCATCCTGACTGTGGTAGTATCCTGCTATGACTACAGCATTGCATGCTGACTGGTGGTGTCCTGCTATGACTACAGCATTGCATACTGACTGTGGTGGTATCCTGCTATGACTACAGCATTGCATACTGACAGTGGTGGTATCCTGCTATGACTACAGCATTGCATACTGACTGCGGTGGTCTCCTGCTATGACTACAGCATTGCATGCTGACTGGTGGTTTCCTGCTATGACTACAGTATTGCATGCTGACGGTGGTGGTATCCTGCTATGATTACAGCAGTGCATACTTACTGTGGTACCTGCTATGATTACAGCAGTGCATACTGACTGGTGGTACCTGCTATGATTACAGCAGTGGAAACTGCTGTTGTGGTACCTGCTATGATTACAGCACTGCATATTGTCGTGGTACCTGCTATGATTACAGCAGTGCATACTGACTGTGGTGGGACCTGCTATGATGACAGCATTGCATACTGACTGTGGTGGTATCCTGCTATGACTACAGCATTGCATGCTGACTGTGGTTGTATCCTGCTATGACTACAGCATTGTATGCTGACTGTGGTGGTATCCTGCTATGACTACAGCATTGCATGCTGACTGTGGATGTATCCTGCTATGACTACAGCATTGCATGCTGACTGTGGTGGTATCCTGCTATGACTAGAGCATTGCATGCTGACTGTGGTTGTATCCTGCTATGACTATAGCAGTGCATGCTCACTGTGGTGGTATCCTGCTATGACTACAGCATTGCATGCTGACTGTGGTGGTATCCTGCTATGACTACAGCATTTCATGCTGACTGTGGTGGTATCCTGCTATGACTACAGCATTGCATACTGACTGCGGTGGTATCCTGCTATGACTACAGCATTGCATGCTGACTGTAGTTGTATCCTGCTATGACTACAGCATTGCATGCTGACTGTGGTGGTATCCTGCTATGACTATAGCAGTGCATGCTGACTATGGTGGTATCCTGCTATGACTACAGCATTGTGATGCTGACTGTGGTGGTATCCTGCTATGACTACAGCATTGCATGCTGACTGTGGTGGTATCCTGCTATGACTACAGCATTGCGTGCTGACTGTGGTGGTATCCTGCTATGACTACAGCATTGCATGCTGACTGTGGTCGTTTCCTGCTATGACTCAAGCATTGCATGCTGACTGTGTTGGTATCCTGCTATGACTACAGCATTGTATGCTGACTGCGGTGGTCTCCTGCTATGACTACAGCATTGCATGCTGACTGCCGTTGTATCCTGCTATGACTTCAGAATTGCATGCTGACTGTGGTTGTATCCTGCTATGACTATAGCAGTGCATGCTGACTATGGTGATATCCTGCTATGACTACAGCATTGCATACTGACTGTGGTGGTATCCTGCTGTGATTACAGCATTGCATCCTGACTGTGGTAGTATCCTGCTATGACTACAGCATTGCATGCTGACTGGTGGTGTCCTGCTATGACTACAGCATTGCATACTGACTGTGGTGGTATCCTGCTATGACTACAGCATTGCATACTGACAGTGGTGGTATCCTGCTATGACTACAGCATTGCATACTGACTGCGGTGGTCTCCTGCTATGACTACAGCATTGCATGCTGACTGGTGGTTTCCTGCTATGACTACAGTATTGCATGCTGACGGTGGTGGTATCCTGCTATGATTACAGCAGTGCATACTTACTGTGGTACCTGCTATGATTACAGCAGTGCATACTGACTGGTGGTACCTGCTATGATTACAGCAGTGGAAACTGCTGTTGTGGTACCTGCTATGATTACAGCACTGCATATTGTCGTGGTACCTGCTATGATTACAGCAGTGCATACTGACTGTGGTGGGACCTGCTATGATGACAGCATTGCATACTGACTGTGGTGGTATCCTGCTATGACTACAGCATTGCATGCTGACTGTGGTTGTATCCTGCTATGACTACAGCATTGTATGCTGACTGTGGTGGTATCCTGCTATGACTACAGCATTGCATGCTGACTGTGGATGTATCCTGCTATGACTACAGCATTGCATGCTGACTGTGGTGGTATCCTGCTATGACTAGAGCATTGCATGCTGACTGTGGTTGTATCCTGCTATGACTATAGCAGTGCATGCTCACTGTGGTGGTATCCTGCTATGACTACAGCATTGCATGCTGACTGTGGTGGTATCCTGCTATGACTACAGCATTTCATGCTGACTGTGGTGGTATCCTGCTATGACTACAGCATTGCATACTGACTGTGGTGGTATCCTGCTATGACTACAGCATTGCATACTGACTGCGGTGGTCTCCTGCTATGACTACAGCATTGCATGCTGACTGCCGTTGTATCCTGCTATGACTTCAGAATTGCATGCTGACTGTGGTTGTATCCTGCTATGACTATAGCAGTGCATGCTGACTATGGTGATATCCTGCTATGACTACAGCATTGCATACTGACTGTGGTGGTATCCTGCTGTGATTACAGCATTGCATCCTGACTGTGGTAGTATCCTGCTATGACTACAGCATTGCATGCTGACTGGTGGTGTCCTGCTATGACTACAGCATTGCATACTGACTGTGGTGGTATCCTGCTATGACTACAGCATTGCATACTGACAGTGGTGGTATCCTGCTATGACTACAGCATTGCATACTGACTGCGGTGGTCTCCTGCTATGACTACAGCATTGCATGCTGACTGGTGGTTTCCTGCTATGACTACAGTATTGCATGCTGACGGTGGTGGTATCCTGCTATGATTACAGCAGTGCATACTTACTGTGGTACCTGCTATGATTACAGCAGTGCATACTGACTGGTGGTACCTGCTATGATTACAGCAGTGGAAACTGCTGTTGTGGTACCTGCTATGATTACAGCACTGCATATTGTCGTGGTACCTGCTATGATTACAGCAGTGCATACTGACTGTGGTGGGACCTGCTATGATGACAGCATTGCATACTGACTGTGGTGGTATCCTGCTATGACTACAGCATTGCATGCTGACTGTGGTTGTATCCTGCTATGACTACAGCATTGTATGCTGACTGTGGTGGTATCCTGCTATGACTACAGCATTGCATGCTGACTGTGGATGTATCCTGCTATGACTACAGCATTGCATGCTGACTGTGGTGGTATCCTGCTATGACTAGAGCATTGCATGCTGACTGTGGTTGTATCCTGCTATGACTATAGCAGTGCATGCTCACTGTGGTGGTATCCTGCTATGACTACAGCATTGCATGCTGACTGTGGTGGTATCCTGCTATGACTACAGCATTTCATGCTGACTGTGGTGGTATCCTGCTATGACTACAGCATTGCATACTGACTGCGGTGGTATCCTGCTATGACTACAGCATTGCATGCTGACTGTAGTTGTATCCTGCTATGACTACAGCATTGCATGCTGACTGTGGTGGTATCCTGCTATGACTATAGCAGTGCATGCTGACTATGGTGGTATCCTGCTATGACTACAGCATTGTGATGCTGACTGTGGTGGTATCCTGCTATGACTACAGCATTGCATGCTGACTGTGGTGGTATCCTGCTATGACTACAGCATTGCGTGCTGACTGTGGTGGTATCCTGCTATGACTACAGCATTGCATGCTGACTGTGGTCGTTTCCTGCTATGACTCAAGCATTGCATGCTGACTGTGTTGGTATCCTGCTATGACTACAGCATTGTATGCTGACTGTGGAGGTATCCTGCTATGACTACAGCATTACATGCTGACTGTGGTGGTATCCTGCTATGACTACATCATTGCATACTGACGGTGGTGGTATCCTGCTATGACTACACCATCGCATGCTGACTGTGGTGGTATCCTGCTATGACTACAGCATTGCATACTGACGGTAGTGGTATCCTGCTTTGACTACAGCATTGCATACTGACTGCGTTGGTATCCTGCTATGACTACAGCATTGCATGCTGACTGCCGTTGTATCCTGCTATGACTTCAGCATTGCATGCTGACTGTGGTTGTATCCTGCTATGACTATAGCAGTGCATGCTGACTATGGTGATATCCTGCTATGACTACAGCATTGCATACTGACTGTGGTGGTATTCTGCTATGATTACAGCATTGCATCCTGACTGTGGTGGTATCCTGCTTTGACTACAGCATTGCATGCTGACTGGTGGTGTCCTGCTATGACTACAGCATTGCATACTGACAGTGGTGGTATCCTGCTATGACTACAGCATTGCATACTGACTGCGGTGGTCTCCTGCTATGACTACAGCATTGCATGCTGACTGGTGGTTTCCTCCTATGACTACAGTAATGCATGCTGACGGTGGTGGTATCCTGCTATGATTACAGCAGTGCATACTTACTGTGGTACCTGCTATGATTACAGCAGTGCATACTGACTGGTGGTACCTGCTATGATTACAGCAGTGGAAACTGCTGTTGTGGTACCTGCTATGATTACAGCAGTGCATATTGTCGTGGTACCTGCTATGATTACAGCAGTGCATACTGACTGTGGTGGGACCTGCTATGATGACAGCATTGCATACTGACTGTGGTGGTATCCTGCTATGACTACAGCATTGCATGCTGACTGTGGTTGTATCCTGCTTTGACTACAGCATTGCATGCTGACTGTGGTGGTATCCTGCAATGACTACAGCATTGCATGCTGACTGTGGTGGTATCCTGCTATGACTACAGCATTGCATACTGACTGCGGTGGTATCCTGCTATGACTACAGCATTGCATGATGACTGTGGTTGTATCCTGCTATGACTACAGCATTGCATGCTGACTGTGGTGGTATCCTGCAATGACTACAGCATTGCATGCTGACTGTGGTGGTATCCTGCTATGACTACAGCATTGCTTGCTGACTGTGGTGGTATCCTGCTATGACTACAGCATTGCATGCTGACTGTGGTCGTTTCCTGCTATGACTCAAGCATTGCATGCTGACTTTGGTGGTATCCTGCTATGACTACAGCATTGTATGCTGACTGTGGTGGTATCCTGCTATGACTACAGCATTACATGCTGACTGTGGTGGTATCCTGCTATGACTACAGCATTGCATGCTGACTGTGGTGGTATCCTGCTATGACTACAGCATTGCATGCTGACTGTGGTGGTATCCTGCTATGACTACAGCATTGCATGCTGACTGTGGTAGTATCCTGCTATGACTACAGCATTGCATGCTGACTGGTGGTGTCCTGCAATGACTACAGCATTGCATACTGACTGTGGTGGTATCCTGCTATGACTACAGCATTGCATACTGACTGCGGTGGTCTCCTGCTATGACTACAGCATTGCATGCTGACTGCCGTTGTATCCTGCTATGACTTCAGCATTGCATGCTGACTGTGGTTGTATCCTGCTATGACTATAGCAGTGCATGCTGACTATGGTGATATCCTGCTATGACTACAGCATTGCATACTGACTGTGGTGGTATCCTGCTGTGATTACAGCATTGCATCCTGACTGTGGTAGTATCCTGCTATGACTACAGCATTGCATGCTGACTGGTGGTGTCCTGCTATGACTACAGCATTGCATACTGACTGTGGTGGTATCCTGCTATGACTACAGCATTGCATACTGACAGTGGCGGTATCCTGCTATGACTACAGCATTGCATACTGACTGCGGTGGTCTCCTGCTATGACTACAGCATTGCATGCAGACTGGTGGTTTCCTGCTATGACTATAGCAGTGCATGCTGACTATGGTGGTATCCTGCTATGACTACAGCATTGTGATGCTGACTGTGGTGGTATCCTGCTATGACTACAGCATTGCATGCTGACTGTGGTGGTATCCTGCTATGACTACAGCATTGCGTGCTGACTGTGGTGGTATCCTGCTATGACTACAGCATTGCATGCTGACTGTGGTCGTTTCCTGCTATGACTCAAGCATTGCATGCTGACTGTGTTGGTATCCTGCTATGACTACAGCATTGTATGCTGACTGTGGAGGTATCCTGCTATGACTACAGCATTACATGCTGACTGTGGTGGTATCCTGCTATGACTACATCATTGCATACTGACGGTGGTGGTATCCTGCTATGACTACACCATCGCATGCTGACTGTGGTGGTATCCTGCTATGACTACAGCATTGCATACTGACGGTAGTGGTATCCTGCTTTGACTACAGCATTGCATACTGACTGCGTTGGTATCCTGCTATGACTACAGCATTGCATGCTGACTGCCGTTGTATCCTGCTATGACTTCAGCATTGCATGCTGACTGTGGTTGTATCCTGCTATGACTATAGCAGTGCATGCTGACTATGGTGATATCCTGCTATGACTACAGCATTGCATACTGACTGTGGTGGTATTCTGCTATGATTACAGCATTGCATCCTGACTGTGGTGGTATCCTGCTTTGACTACAGCATTGCATGCTGACTGGTGGTGTCCTGCTATGACTACAGCATTGCATACTGACAGTGGTGGTATCCTGCTATGACTACAGCATTGCATACTGACTGCGGTGGTCTCCTGCTATGACTACAGCATTGCATGCTGACTGGTGGTTTCCTCCTATGACTACAGTAATGCATGCTGACGGTGGTGGTATCCTGCTATGATTACAGCAGTGCATACTTACTGTGGTACCTGCTATGATTACAGCAGTGCATACTGACTGGTGGTACCTGCTATGATTACAGCAGTGGAAACTGCTGTTGTGGTACCTGCTATGATTACAGCAGTGCATATTGTCGTGGTACCTGCTATGATTACAGCAGTGCATACTGACTGTGGTGGGACCTGCTATGATGACAGCATTGCATACTGACTGTGGTGGTATCCTGCTATGACTACAGCATTGCATGCTGACTGTGGTGGTATCCTGCTTTGACTACAGCATTGCATGCTGACTGTGGTGGTATCCTGCAATGACTACAGCATTGCATGCTGACTGTGGTGGTATCCTGCTATGACTACAGCATTGCATACTGACTGCGGTGGTATCCTGCTATGACTACAGCATTGCATGATGACTGTGGTTGTATCCTGCTATGACTACAGCATTGCATGCTGACTGTCTTGGTATCCTGCAATGACTACAGCATTGCATGCTGACTGTGGTGGTATCCTGCTATGACTACAGCATTGCTTGCTGACTGTGGTGGTATCCTGCTATGACTACAGCATTGCATGCTGACTGTGGTCGTTTCCTGCTATGACTCAAGCATTGCATGCTGACTTTGGTGGTATCCTGCTATGACTACAGCATTGTATGCTGACTGTGGTGGTATCCTGCTATGACTACAGCATTACATGCTGACTGTGGTGGTATCCTGCTATGACTACAGCATTGCATGCTGACTGTGGTGGTATCCTGCTATGACTACAGCATTGCATGCTGACTGTGGTGGTATCCTGCTATGACTACAGCATTGCATGCTGACTGTGGTAGTATCCTGCTATGACTACAGCATTGCATGCTGACTGGTGGTGTCCTGCAATGACTACAGCATTGCATACTGACTGTGGTGGTATCCTGCTATGACTACAGCATTGCATACTGACTGCGGTGGTCTCCTGCTATGACTACAGCATTGCATGCTGACTGCCGTTGTATCCTGCTATGACTTCAGCATTGCATGCTGACTGTGGTTGTATCCTGCTATGACTATAGCAGTGCATGCTGACTATGGTGATATCCTGCTATGACTACAGCATTGCATACTGACTGTGGTGGTATCCTGCTGTGATTACAGCATTGCATCCTGACTGTGGTAGTATCCTGCTATGACTACAGCATTGCATGCTGACTGGTGGTGTCCTGCTATGACTACAGCATTGCATACTGACTGTGGTGGTATCCTGCTATGACTACAGCATTGCATACTGACAGTGGTGGTATCCTGCTATGACTACAGCATTGCATACTGACTGCGGTGGTCTCCTGCTATGACTACAGCATTGCATGCTGACTGGTGGTTTCCTGCTATGACTACAGTATTGCATGCTGACAGTGGTGGTATCCTGCTATGATTACAGCAGTGCATACTTACTGTGGTACCTGCTATGATTACAGAAGTGCATACTGACTGGTGGTACCTGCTATGATTACAGCAGTGGAAACTGCTGTTGTGGTACCTGCTATGATTACAGCACTGCATATTGTCGTGGTACCTGCTATGATTACAGCAGTGCATACTGACTGTGGTGTGACCTGCTATGATGACAGCATTGCATACTGACTGTGGTGGTATCCTGCTATGACTACAGCATTGCATACTGACTGTGGTTGTATCCTGCTATGACTACAGCATTGTATGCTGACTGTGGTGGTATCCTGCTATGACTACAGCATTGCATGCTGACTGTGGATGTATCCTGCTATGACTACAGCATTGCATGCTGACTGTGGTGGTATCCTGCTATGACTACAGCATTGCATGCTGACTGTGGTTGTATCCTGCTATGACTATAGCTGTGCATGCTCACTGTGGTGGTATCCTGCTATGACTACAGCATTGCATACTGACTGCAGTGGTATCCTTCTATAACTTCAGCATTGCATACTGACTGCGGTGGTATCCAGCTATGACTACAGCATTGCATGCTGACTGTAGTTGTATCCTGCTATGACTACAGCATTGCATGCTGACTGTGGTGGTATCCTGTTATGACTATAGCAGTGCATGCTGACTATGGTGGTATCCTGCTATGACTACAGCATTGCGATGCTGACTGTGGTGGTATCCGGCTATGATTACAGCATTGCATGCTGACTGTGGTGGTATCCTGCTATGACTACAGCATTGCGTTCTGACTGTGGTGGTAACCTGCTATGACTACAGCATTGCATGCTGACTGTGGTCGTTTCCTGCTATGACTCAAGCATTGCATGCTGACTGTGGTGGTATCCTGCTATGACTACAGCATTGTATGCTGACTGTGGTGGTATCCTGCTATGACTACAGCATTACATGCTGACTGGGGTGGTATCCTGCTATGACTACAGCATTGCATACTGACGGTGGTGGTATCCTGCTATGACTACAGCATCGCATGCTGACTGTGGTGGTATCCTGCTATGACTACAGCATTGCATACTGACGGTAGTGGTATCCTGCTATGACTACAGCATTGCATACTGACTGCGGTGGTATCCTGCTATGACTACAGCATTGCATGCTGACTGCCGTTGTATCCTGCTATGACTTCAGCATTGCATGCTGACTGTGGTTGTATCCTGCTATGACTATAGCAGTGCATGCTGACTATGGTGATATCCTGCTATGACTACAGCATTGCATACTGACTGTGGTGGTATCCTGCTGTGATTACAGCATTGCATCCTGACTGTGGTACTATCCTGCTATGACTACAGCATTGCATGCTGACTGGTGGTGTCCTGCTATGACTACAGCATTGCATACTGACTGTGGTGGTATCCTGCTATGACTACAGCATTGCATACTGACAGTGGTGGTATCCTGCTATGACTACAGCATTGCATGCTGACTGGTGGTGTCCTGCAATGACTACAGCATTGCATACTGACTGTGGTGGTATCCTGCTATGACTACAGCATTGCATACTGACTGCGGTGGTCTCCTGCTATGACTACAGCATTGCATGCTGACTGCCGTTGTATCCTGCTATGACTTCAGCATTGCATGCTGACTGTGGTTGTATCCTGCTATGACTATTGCAGTGCATGCTGACTATGGTGATATCCTGCTATGACTACAGCATTGCATACTGACTGTGGTGGTATCCTGCTGTGATTACAGCATTGCATCCTGACTGTGGTAGTATCCTGCTATGACTACAGCATTGCATGCTGACTGGTGGTGTCCTGCTATGACTACAGCATTGCATACTGACTGTGGTGGTATCCTGCTATGACTACAGCATTGCATACTGACAGTGGTGGTATCCTGCTATGACTACAGCATTGCATACTGACTGCGGTGGTCTCCTGCTATGACTACAGCATTGCATGCTGACTGGTGGTTTCCTGCTATGACTACAGTATTGCATGCTGACAGTGGTGGTATCCTGCTATGATTACAGCAGTGCATACTTACTGTGGTACCTGCTATGATTACAGCAGTGCATACTGACTGGTGGTACCTGCTATGATTACAGCAGTGGAAACTGCTGTTGTGGTACCTGCTATGATTACAGCACTGCATATTGTCGTGGTACCTGCTATGATTACAGCAGTGCATACTGACTGTGGTGGGACCTGCTATGATGACAGCATTGCATACTGACTGTGGTGGTATCCTGCTATGACTACAGCATTGCATGCTGACTGTGGTTGTATCCTGCTATGACTACAGCATTGTATGCTGACTGTGGTGGTATCCTGCTATGACTACAGCATTGCATGCTGACTGTGGATGTATCCTGCTATGACTACAGCATTGCATGCTGACTGTGGTGGTATCCTGCTATGACTACAGCATTGCATGCTGACTGTGGTTGTATCCTGCTATGACTATAGCTGTGCATGCTCACTGTGGTGGTATCCTGCTATGACTACAGCATTGCATACTGACTGCAGTGGTATCCTTCTATAACTTCAGCATTGCATACTGACTGCGGTGGTATCCAGCTATGACTACAGCATTGCATGCTGACTGTAGTTGTATCCTGCTATGACTACAGCATTGCATGCTGACTGGTGGTATCCTGTTATGACTATAGCAGTGCATGCTGACTATGGTGGTATCCTGCTATGACTACAGCATTGCGATGCTGACTGTGGTGGTATCCTGCTATGATTACAGCATTGCATGCTGACTGTGGTGGTATCCTGCTATGACTACAGCATTGCGTTCTGACTGTGGTGGTAACCTGCTATGACTACAGCATTGCATGCTGACTGTGGTCGTTTCCTGCTATGACTCAAGCATTGCATGCTGACTGTGGTGGTATCCTGCTATGACTACAGCATTGTATGCTGACTGTGGTGGTATCCTGCTATGACTACAGCATTACATGCTGACTGTGGTGGTATCCTGCTATGACTACAGCATTGCATACTGACGGTGGTGGTATCCTGCTATGACTACAGCATCGCATGCTGACTGTGGTGGTATCCTGCTATGACTACAGCATTGCATACTGACGGTAGTGGTATCCTGCTATGACTACAGCATTGCATACTGACTGCGGTGGTATCCTGCTATGACTACAGCATTGCATGCTGACTGCCGTTGTATCCTGCTATGACTTCAGCATTGCATGCTGACTGTGGTTGTATCCTGCTATGACTATAGCAGTGCATGCTGACTATGGTGATATCCTGCTATGACTACAGCATTGCATACTGACTGTGGTGGTATCCTGCTGTGATTACAGCATTGCATCCTGACTGTGGTGGTATCCTGCTTTGACTACAGCATTGCATGCTGACTGGTGGTGTCCTGCTATGACTACAGCATTGCATACTGACAGTGGTGGTATCCTGCTATGACTACAGCATTGCATACTGACTGCGGTGGTCTCCTGCTATGACTACAGCATTGCATGCTGACTGGTGGTTTCCTCCTATGACTACAGTAATGCATGCTGACGGTGGTGGTATCCTGGTATGATTACAGCAGTGCATACTTACTGTGGTACCTGCTATGATTACAGCAGTGCATACTGACTGGTGGTACCTGCTATGATTACAGCAGTGGAAACTGCTGTTGTGGTACCTGCTATGATTACAGCAGTGCATATTGTCGTGGTACCTGCTATGATTACAGCAGTGCATACTGACTGTGGTGGGACCTGCTATGATGACAGCATTGCATACTGACTGTGGTGGTATCCTGCTATGACTACAGCATTGCATGCTGACTGTGGTTGTATCCTGCTTTGACTACAGCATTGCATGCTGACTGTGGTGGTATCCTGCAATGACTACAGCATTGCATGCTGACTGTGGTGGTATCCTGCTATGACTACAGCATTGCATACTGACTGCGGTGGTATCCTGCTATGACTACAGCATTGCATGATGACTGTGGTTGTATCCTGCTATGACTACAGCATTGCATGCTGACTGTGGTGGTATCCTGCAATGACTACAGCATTGCATGCTGACTGTGGTGGTATCCTGCTATGACTACAGCATTGCTTGCTGACTGTGGTGGTATCCTGCTATGACTACAGCATTGCATGCTGACTGTGGTCGTTTCCTGCTATGACTCAAGCATTGCATGCTGACTTTGGTGGTATCCTGCTATGACTACAGCATTGTATGCTGACTGTGGTGGTATCCTGCTATGACTACAGCATTACATGCTGACTGTGGTGGTATCCTGCTATGACTACAGCATTGCATGCTGACTGTGGTGGTATCCTGCTATGACTACAGCATTGCATGCTGACTGTGGTGGTATCCTGCTATGACTACAGCATTGCATGCTGACTGTGGTAGTATCCTGCTATGACTACAGCATTGGATGCTGACTGGTGGTGTCCTGCAATGACTACAGCATTGCATACTGACTGTGGTGGTATCCTGCTATGACTACAGCATTGCATACTGACTGCGGTGGTCTCCTGCTATGACTACAGCATTGCATGCTGACTGCCGTTGTATCCTGCTATGACTTCAGCATTGCATGCTGACTGTGGTTGTATCCTGCTATGACTATAGCAGTGCATGCTGACTATGGTGATATCCTGCTATGACTACAGCATTGCATACTGACTGTGGTGGTATCCTGCTGTGATTACAGCATTGCATCCTGACTGTGGTAGTATCCTGCTATGACTACAGCATTGCATGCTGACTGGTGGTGTCCTGCTATGACTACAGCATTGCATACTGACTGTGGTGGTATCCTGCTATGACTACAGCATTGCATACTGACAGTGGTGGTATCCTGCTATGACTACAGCATTGCATACTGACTGCGGTGGTCTCCTGCTATGACTACAGCATTGCATGCAGACTGGTGGTTTCCTGCTATGACTATAGCAGTGCATGCTGACTATGGTGGTATCCTGCTATGACTACAGCATTGTGATGCTGACTGTGGTGGTATCCTGCTATGACTACAGCATTGCATGCTGACTGTGGTGGTATCCTGCTATGACTACAGCATTGCGTGCTGACTGTGGTGGTATCCTGCTATGACTACAGCATTGCATGCTGACTGTGGTCGTTTCCTGCTATGACTCAAGCATTGCATGCTGACTGTGTTGGTATCCTGCTATGACTACAGCATTGTATGCTGACTGTGGAGGTATCCTGCTATGACTACAGCATTACATGCTGACTGTGGTGGTATCCTGCTATGACTACATCATTGCATACTGACGGTGGTGGTATCCTGCTATGACTACACCATCGCATGCTGACTGTGGTGGTATCCTGCTATGACTACAGCATTGCATACTGACGGTAGTGGTATCCTGCTTTGACTACAGCATTGCATACTGACTGCGTTGGTATCCTGCTATGACTACAGCATTGCATGCTGACTGCCGTTGTATCCTGCTATGACTTCAGCATTGCATGCTGACTGTGGTTGTATCCTGCTATGACTATAGCAGTGCATGCTGACTATGGTGATATCCTGCTATGACTACAGCATTGCATACTGACTGTGGTGGTATTCTGCTATGATTACAGCATTGCATCCTGACTGTGGTGGTATCCTGCTTTGACTACAGCATTGCATGCTGACTGGTGGTGTCCTGCTATGACTACAGCATTGCATACTGACAGTGGTGGTATCCTGCTATGACTACAGCATTGCATACTGACTGCGGTGGTCTCCTGCTATGACTACAGCATTGCATGCTGACTGGTGGTTTCCTCCTATGACTACAGTAATGCATGCTGACGGTGGTGGTATCCTGCTATGATTACAGCAGTGCATACTTACTGTGGTACCTGCTATGATTACAGCAGTGCATACTGACTGGTGGTACCTGCTATGATTACAGCAGTGGAAACTGCTGTTGTGGTACCTGCTATGATTACAGCAGTGCATATTGTCGTGGTACCTGCTATGATTACAGCAGTGCATACTGACTGTGGTGGGACCTGCTATGATGACAGCATTGCATACTGACTGTGGTGGTATCCTGCTATGACTACAGCATTGCATGCTGACTGTGGTTGTATCCTGCTTTGACTACAGCATTGCATGCTGACTGTGGTGGTATCCTGCAATGACTACAGCATTGCATGCTGACTGTGGTGGTATCCTGCTATGACTACAGCATTGCATACTGACTGCGGTGGTATCCTGCTATGACTACAGCATTGCATGATGACTGTGGTTGTATCCTGCTATGACTACAGCATTGCATGCTGACTGTCTTGGTATCCTGCAATGACTACAGCATTGCATGCTGACTGTGGTGGTATCCTGCTATGACTACAGCATTGCTTGCTGACTGTGGTGGTATCCTGCTATTACTACAGCATTGCATGCTGACTGTGGTCGTTTCCTGCTATGACTCAAGCATTGCATGCTGACTTTGGTGGTATCCTGCTATGACTACAGCATTGTATGCTGACTGTGGTGGTATCCTGCTATGACTACAGCATTACATGCTGACTGTGGTGGTATCCTGCTATGACTACAGCATTGCATGCTGACTGTGGTGGTATCCTGCTATGACTACAGCATTGCATGCTGACTGTGGTGGTATCCTGCTATGACTACAGCATTGCATGCTGACTGTGGTAGTATCCTGCTATGACTACAGCATTGCATGCTGACTGGTGGTGTCCTGCAATGACTACAGCATTGCATACTGACTGTGGTGGTATCCTGCTATGACTACAGCATTGCATACTGACTGCGGTGGTCTCCTGCTATGACTACAGCATTGCATGCTGACTGCCGTTGTATCCTGCTATGACTTCAGCATTGCATGCTGACTGTGGTTGTATCCTGCTATGACTATAGCAGTGCATGCTGACTATGGTGATATCCTGCTATGACTACAGCATTGCATACTGACTGTGGTGGTATCCTGCTGTGATTACAGCATTGCATCCTGACTGTGGTAGTATCCTGCTATGACTACAGCATTGCATGCTGACTGGTGGTGTCCTGCTATGACTACAGCATTGCATACTGACTGTGGTGGTATCCTGCTATGACTACAGCATTGCATACTGACAGTGGTGGTATCCTGCTATGACTACAGCATTGCATACTGACTGCGGTGGTCTCCTGCTATGACTACAGCATTGCATGCTGACTGGTGGTTTCCTGCTATGACTACAGTATTGCATGCTGACAGTGGTGGTATCCTGCTATGATTACAGCAGTGCATACTTACTGTGGTACCTGCTATGATTACAGAAGTGCATACTGACTGGTGGTACCTGCTATGATTACAGCAGTGGAAACTGCTGTTGTGGTACCTGCTATGATTACAGCACTGCATATTGTCGTGGTACCTGCTATGATTACAGCAGTGCATACTGACTGTGGTGGGACCTGCTATGATGACAGCATTGCATACTGACTGTGGTGGTATCCTGCTATGACTACAGCATTGCATACTGACTGTGGTTGTATCCTGCTATGACTACAGCATTGTATGCTGACTGTGGTGGTATCCTGCTATGACTACAGCATTGCATGCTGACTGTGGATGTATCCTGCTATGACTACAGCATTGCATGCTGACTGTGGTGGTATCCTGCTATGACTACAGCATTGCATGCTGACTGTGGTTGTATCCTGCTATGACTATAGCTGTGCATGCTCACTGTGGTGGTATCCTGCTATGACTACAGCATTGCATACTGACTGCAGTGGTATCCTTCTATAACTTCAGCATTGCATACTGACTGCGGTGGTATCCAGCTATGACTACAGCATTGCATGCTGACTGTAGTTGTATCCTGCTATGACTACAGCATTGCATGCTGACTGTGGTGGTATCCTGTTATGACTATAGCAGTGCATGCTGACTATGGTGGTATCCTGCTATGACTACAGCATTGCGATGCTGACTGTGGTGGTATCCTGCTATGATTACAGCATTGCATGCTGACTGTGGTGGTATCCTGCTATGACTACAGCATTGCGTTCTGACTGTGGTGGTAACCTGCTATGACTACAGCATTGCATGCTGACTGTGGTCGTTTCCTGCTATGACTCAAGCATTGCATGCTGACTGTGGTGGTATCCTGCTATGACTACAGCATTGTATGCTGACTGTGGTGGTATCCTGCTATGACTACAGCATTACATGCTGACTGGGGTGGTATCCTGCTATGACTACAGCATTGCATACTGACGGTGGTGGTATCCTGCTATGACTACAGCATCGCATGCTGACTGTGGTGGTATCCTGCTATGACTACAGCATTGCATACTGACGGTAGTGGTATCCTGCTATGACTACAGCATTGCATACTGACTGCGGTGGTATCCTGCTATGACTACAGCATTGCATGCTGACTGCCGTTGTATCCTGCTATGACTTCAGCATTGCATGCTGACTGTGGTTGTATCCTGCTATGACTATAGCAGTGCATGCTGACTATGGTGATATCCTGCTATGACTACAGCATTGCATACTGACTGTGGTGGTATCCTGCTGTGATTACAGCATTGCATCCTGACTGTGGTACTATCCTGCTATGACTACAGCATTGCATGCTGACTGTTGGTGTCCTGCTATGACTACAGCATTGCATACTGACTGTGGTGGTATCCTGCTATGACTACAGCATTGCATACTGACAGTGGTGGTATCCTGCTATGACTACAGCATTGCATGCTGACTGGTGGTGTCCTGCAATGACTACAGCATTGCATACTGACTGTGGTGGTATCCTGCTATGACTACAGCATTGCATACTGACTGCGGTGGTCTCCTGCTATGACTACAGCATTGCATGCTGACTGCCGTTGTATCCTGCTATGACTTCAGCATTGCATGCTGACTGTGGTTGTATCCTGCTATGACTATTGCAGTGCATGCTGACTATGGTGATATCCTGCTATGACTACAGCATTGCATACTGACTGTGGTGGTATCCTGCTGTGATTACAGCATTGCATCCTGACTGTGGTAGTATCCTGCTATGACTACAGCATTGCATGCTGACTGGTGGTGTCCTGCTATGACTACAGCATTGCATACTGACTGTGGTGGTATCCTGCTATGACTACAGCATTGCATACTGACAGTGGTGGTATCCTGCTATGACTACAGCATTGCATACTGACTGCGGTGGTCTCCTGCTATGACTACAGCATTGCATGCTGACTGGTGGTTTCCTGCTATGACTACAGTATTGCATGCTGACAGTGGTGGTATCCTGCTATGATTACAGCAGTGCATACTTACTGTGGTACCTGCTATGATTACAGCAGTGCATACTGACTGGTGGTACCTGCTATGATTACAGCAGTGGAAACTGCTGTTGTGGTACCTGCTATGATTACAGCACTGCATATTGTCGTGGTACCTGCTATGATTACAGCAGTGCATACTGACTGTGGTGGGACCTGCTATGATGACAGCATTGCATACTGACTGTGGTGGTATCCTGCTATGACTACAGCATTGCATGCTGACTGTGGTTGTATCCTGCTATGACTACAGCATTGTATGCTGACTGTGGTGGTATCCTGCTATGACTACAGCATTGCATGCTGACTGTGGATGTATCCTGCTATGACTACAGCATTGCATGCTGACTGTGGTGGTATCCTGCTATGACTACAGCATTGCATGCTGACTGTGGTTGTATCCTGCTATGACTATAGCTGTGCATGCTCACTGTGGTGGTATCCTGCTATGACTACAGCATTGCATACTGACTGCAGTGGTATCCTTCTATAACTTCAGCATTGCATACTGACTGCGGTGGTATCCAGCTATGACTACAGCATTGCATGCTGACTGTAGTTGTATCCTGCTATGACTACAGCATTGCATGCTGACTGGTGGTATCCTGTTATGACTATAGCAGTGCATGCTGACTATGGTGGTATCCTGCTATGACTACAGCATTGCGATGCTGACTGTGGTGGTATCCTGCTATGATTACAGCATTGCATGCTGACTGTGGTGGTATCCTGCTATGACTACAGCATTGCGTTCTGACTGTGGTGGTAACCTGCTATGACTACAGCATTGCATGCTGACTGTGGTCGTTTCCTGCTATGACTCAAGCATTGCATGCTGACTGTGGTGGTATCCTGCTATGACTACAGCATTGTATGCTGACTGTGGTGGTATCCTGCTATGACTACAGCATTACATGCTGACTGTGGTGGTATCCTGCTATGACTACAGCATTGCATACTGACGGTGGTGGTATCCTGCTATGACTACAGCATCGCATGCTGACTGTGGTGGTATCCTGCTATGACTACAGCATTGCATACTGACGGTAGTGGTATCCTGCTATGACTACAGCATTGCATACTGACTGCGGTGGTATCCTGCTATGACTACAGCATTGCATGCTGACTGCCGTTGTATCCTGCTATGACTTCAGCATTGCATGCTGACTGTGGTTGTATCCTGCTATGACTATAGCAGTGCATGCTGACTATGGTGATATCCTGCTATGACTACAGCATTGCATACTGACTGTGGTGGTATCCTGCTGTGATTACAGCATTGCATCCTGACTGTGGTACTATCCTGCTATGACTACAGCATTGCATGCTGACTGGTGGTGTCCTGCTATGACTACAGCATTGCATACTGACTGTGGTGGTATCCTGCTATGACTACAGCATTGCATACTGACAGTGGTGGTATCCTGCTATGACTACAGCATTTCATACTGACTGCGGTGGTCTCCTGCTATGACTACAGCATTGCATGCTGACTGGTGGTTTCCTGCTATGACTACAGTATTGCATGCTGACGGTGGTGGTATCCTGCTATGATTACAGCAGTGCATACTTACTGTGGTACCTGCTATGATTACAGCAGTGCATACTGACTGGTGGTACCTGCTATGATTACAGCAGTGGAAACTGCTGTTGTGGTACCTGCTATGATTACAGCACTGCATATTGTCGTGGTACCTGCTATGATTACAGCAGTGCATACTGACTGTGGTGGGACCTGCTATGATGACAGCATTGCATACTGACTGTGGTGGTATCCTGCTATGACTACAGCATTGCATGCTGACTGTGGTTGTATCCTGATATGACTACAGCATTGTATGCTGACTGTGGTGGTATCCTGCTATGACTACAGCATTGCATGCTGACTGTGGATGTATCCTGCTATGACTACAGCATTGCTTGCTGACTGTGGTGGTATCCTGCTATGACTACAGCATTGCATGCTGACTGTGGTTGTATCCTGCTATGACTATAGCAGTGCATGCTCACTGTGGTGGTATCCTGCTATGACTACAGCATTGCATGCTGACTGTGGTGGTATCCTGCTATGACTACAGCATTTCATGCTGACTGTGGTGGTATCCTGCTATGACTACAGCATTGCATATTGACTGCAGTGGTATCCTTCTATAACTTCAGCATTGCATACTGACTGCGGTGGTATCCTGCTATGACTACAGCATTGCATGCTGACTGTAGTTGTATCCTGCTATGACTACAGCATTGCATGCTGACTGTGGTGGTATCGTGCTATGACTATAGCAGTGCATGCTGACTATGGTGGTATCCTGCTATGACTACAGCATTGTGATGCTGACTGTGGTGGTATCCTGCTATGACTACAGCATTGCATGCTGACTGTGGTGGTATCCTGCTATGACTACAGCATTGCGTGCTGACTGTGGTGGTATCCTGCTATGACTACAGCATTGCATGCTGACTGTGGTCGTTTCCTGCTATGACTCAAGCATTGCATGCTGACTGTGGTGGTATCCTGCTATGACTACAGCATTGTATGCTGACTGTGGAGGTATCCTGCTATGACTACAGCATTACATGCTGACTGTGGTGGTATCCTGCTATGACTACATCATTGCATACTGACGGTGGTGGTATCCTGCTATGACTACACCATCGCATGCTGACTGTGGTGGTATCCTGCTATGACTACAGCATTGCATACTGACGGTAGTGGTATCCTGCTTTGACTACAGCATTGCATACTGACTGCGGTGGTATCCTTCTATGACTACAGCATTGCATGCTGACTGCCGTTGTATCCTGCTATGACTTCAGCATTGCATGCTGACTGTGGTTGTATCCTGCTATGACTATAGCAGTGCATGCTGACTATGGTGATATCCTGCTATGACTACAGCATTGCATACTGACTGTGGTGGTATTCTGCTATGATTACAGCATTGCATCCTGACTGTGGTGGTATCCTGCTTTGACTACAGCATTGCATGCTGACTGGTGGTGTCCTGCTATGACTACAGCATTGCATACTGACAGTGGTGGTATCCTGCTATGACTACAGCATTGCATACTGACTGCGGTGGTCTCCTGCTATGACTACAGCATTGCATGCTGACTGGTGGTTTCCTCCTATGACTACAGTAATGCATGCTGACGGTGGTGGTATCCTGCTATGATTACAGCAGTGCATACTTACTGTGGTACCTGCTATGATTACAGCAGTGCATACTGACTGGTGTTACCTGCTATGATTACAGCAGTGGAAACTGCTGTTGTGGTACCTGCTATGATTACAGCAGTGCATATTGTCGTGGTACCTGCTATGATTACAGCAGTGCATACTGACTGTGGTGGGACCTGCTATGATGACAGCATTGCATACTGACTGTGGTGGTATCCTGCTATGACTACAGCATTGCATGCTGACTGTGGTTGTATCCTGCTTTGACTACAGCATTGCATGCTGACTGTGGTGGTATCCTGCTATGACTACAGCATTGCATGCTGACTGTGGTGGTATCCTGCTATGACTACAGCATTGCATACTGACTGCGGTGGTATCCTGCTATGACTACAGCATTGCATGATGACTGTGGTTGTATCCTGCTATGACTACAGCATTGCATGCTGACTGTGGTGGTATCCTGCAATGACTACAGCATTGCATGCTGACTGTGGTGGTATCCTGCTATGACTACAGCATTGCTTGCTAACTGTGGTGGTATCCTGCTATGACTACCGCATTGCATGCTGACTGTGGTCGTTTCCTGCTATGACTCAAGCATTGCATGCTGACTTTGGTGGTATCCTGCTATGACTACAGCATTGTATGCTGACTGTGGTGGTATCCTGCTATGACTACAGCATTACATGCTGACTGTGGTGGTATCCTGCTATGACTACAGCATTGCATGCTGACTGTGGTGGTATCCTGCTATGACTACAGCATTGCATGCTGACTGTGGTTGTATCCTGCTATGACTATAGCAGTGCATGCTGACTATGGTGATATCCTGCTATGACTACAGCATTGCATACTGACTGTGGTGGTATCCTGCTGTGATTACAGCATTGCATCCTGACTGTGGTGGTATCCTGCTTTGACTACAGCATTGCATGCTGACTGGTGGTGTCCTGCTATGACTACAGCATTGCATACTGACTGTGGTGGTATCCTGCTATGACTACAGCATTGCATACTGACAGTGGTGGTATCCTGCTATGACTACAGCATTGCATTCTGACTGCGGTGGTCTCCTGCTATGACTACAGCATTGCATGCTGACTGGTGGTTTCCTTCTATGACTACAGTATTGCATGCTGACGGTGGTGGTATCCTGCTATGATTACAGCAGTGCATACTTACTGTGGTACCTGCTATGATTACAGCAGTGCATACTGACTGGTGTTACCTGCTATGATTACAGCAGTGGAAACTGCTGTTGTGGTACCTGCTATGATTACAGCAGTGCATATTGTCGTGGTACCTGCTATGATTACAGCAGTGCATACTGACTGTGGTGGGACCTGCTATGATGACAGCATTGCATACTGACTGTGGTGGTATCCTGCTATGACTACAGCATTGCATGCTGACTGTGGTTGTATCCTGCTTTGACTACAGCATTGCATGCTGACTGTGGTGGTATCCTGCTATGACTACAGCATTGCATGCTGACTGTGGTGGTATCCTGCTATGACTACAGCATTGCATACTGACTGCGGTGGTATCCTGCTATGACTACAGAATTGCATGATGACTGTGGTTGTATCCTGCTATGACTACAGCATTGCATGCTGACTGTGGTGGTATCCTGCAATGACTACAGCATTGCATGCTGACTGTGGTGGTATCCTGCTATGACTACAGCATTGCTTGCTAACTGTGGTGGTATCCTGCTATGACTACCGCATTGCATGCTGACTGTGGTCGTTTCCTGCTATGACTCAAGCATTGCATGCTGACTTTGGTGGTATCCTGCTATGACTACAGCATTGTATGCTGACTGTGGTGGTATCCTGCTATGACTACAGCATTACATGCTGACTGTGGTGGTATCCTGCTATGACTACAGCATTGCATGCTGACTGTGGTGGTATCCTGCTATGACTACAGCATTGCATGCTGACTGTGGTTGTATCCTGCTATGACTATAGCAGTGCATGCTGACTATGGTGATATCCTGCTATGACTACAGCATTGCATACTGACTGTGGTGGTATCCTGCTGTGATTACAGCATTGCATCCTGACTGTGGTGGTATCCTGCTTTGACTACAGCATTGCATGCTGACTGGTGGTGTCCTGATATGACTACAGCATTGCATACTGACTGTGGTGGTATCCTGCTATGACTACAGCATTGCATACTGACAGTGGTGGTATCCTGCTATGACTACAGCATTGCATTCTGACTGCGGTGGTCTCCTGCTATGACTACAGCATTGCATGCTGACTGGTGGTTTCCTTCTATGACTACAGTATTGCATGCTGACGGTGGTGGTATCCTGCTATGATTACAGCAGTGCATACTTACTGTGGTACCTGCTATGAATACAGCAGTGCATACTGACTGGTGGTACCTGCTATGATTACAGCAGTGGAAACTGCTGTTGTGGTACCTGCTATGATTACAGCAGTGCATATTGTCGTGGTACCTGCTGTGATTACAGCAGTGCATACTGACTGTGGTGGGACCTGCTATGATGACAGCATTGCATACTGACTGTGGTGGTATCCTGCTATGACTACAGCATTGCATGCTGACTGTGGTTGTATCCTGCTTTGACTACAGCATTGCATGCTGACTGTGGTGGTATCCTGCTATGACTACAGCATTGCATGCTGACTGTGGTGGTATCCTGATATGACTACAGCATTGCATACTGACTGCGGTGGTATCCTGCTATGACTACAGCATTGCATGATGACTGCGGTTGTATCCTGCTCTGACTACAGCATTGCTTGCTGACTGTGGTTGTATCCTGCTATGACTATAGCAGTGCATGCTCACTGTGGTGGTATCCTGCTGTGACTACAGCATTGCATGCTGACTGTGGTGGTATCCTGCTATGACTACAGCATTGCATGCTGACTGTGGTGGTATCCTGCTATGACTACAGCATTGCATGCTGACTGTGGTGATATCCTGCTATGACTACAGCATTGCTTGCTGACTGTGTTGGTATCCTGCTATGACTACAGCATTGCATGCTGACTGTGGTCGTTTCCTGCTATGACTCAAGCATTGCATGCTGACTTTGGTGGTATCCTGCTATGACTACAGCATTGTATGCTGACTGTGGTGGTATCCTGCTATGACTATAGCATTACATGCTGACTGTGGTGGTATCCTGCTATGACTACAGCATTGCATGCTGACTGTGGTGGTATCCTGCTATGACTACAACATTGCATACTGACGGTGGTGGTATCCTGCTATGACTACAGCATTGCATGCTGACTGTGGTGGTATCCTGCTATGACTTCAGCATTGCATACTGACTGCGGTGGTATCCTGCTATGACTACAGCATTGCATGATGACTGCCGTTGTATCCTGCTATGACTTCAGCATTGCATGCTGACTGTGGTTGTATCCTGCTATGACTATAGCAGTGCATGCTGACTATGGTAATATCCTGCTATGACTACAGCATTGCATCCTGACTGGTGTTATCCTGCTATGACTACAGCATTGCATGCTGACTAGTGGTGTCCTGCTATGACTACAGCATTGCATCCTGACTGTGGTGGTATCCTGCTATGACTACAGCATTGCATACTGACAGTGGTGGTATCCTGCTATAACTACAGCATTGCATACTGACTGTGGTGGTCTCCTGCTATGACTACAGCATTGGATGCTGACTGGTGGTTTCCTGCTATGACTACAGTATTGCATGCTGACGGTGGTGGTATCCTGCTATGATTACAGCAGTGCATACTGACTGTGGTACCTGCTATGATTACACCAGTGCATACTGACTGTGGTGGGACCTGCTATGATGACAGCATTGCATACTGACTGTGGTGGTATCCTGCTATGACTACAGCATTGTATGCTGACTGTGGTGGTATCCTGCTATGACTACAGCATTGCTTGCTGACTGTGGTGGTATCCTGCTATGACTACAACATTGCATGCTGACTGTGGTGGTATCCTGCTATGACTATAGCATTGCATGCTGACTGTGGTTGTATCCTGCTATGACTATATGAGTGCATGCTGACTATGGTGGTATCCTGCTATGACTACAGCCTTGCATACTGACTGTGGTGGTATTCTGCTATGATTACAGCATTGCATACTGACTGTGGTGGTATCCGGCTATGACTACAGCATTGCATGCTGACTGGTGGTATCCTGCTATGACTACAGCATTGTGATGCTGACTGTGGTTGTATCCTGCTATGACTACAGCATTGCATGCTGACTGTGGTGGTATCGTGCTATGACTACAGCATTGCTTGCTGACTGGTGGTATCCTGCTATGACTACAGCATTGCATGCTCACTGTGGTGGTATCCTGCTATGACTACAGCATTGCATACTGACTGCAGTGGTATCCTTCTATAACTTCAGCATTGCATACTGACTGCGGTGGTATCCTGCTATGACTACAGCATTGCATGCTGACTGTAGTTGTATCCTGCTATGACTACAGCATTGCATGCTGACTGTGGTGGTAACCTGCTATGACTATAGCAGTGCATGCTGACTATGGTGGTATCCTGCTATGACTACAGCATTGTGATGCTGACTGTGGTGATATCCTGCTATGACTACAGCATTGCATGCTGACTGTGGTGGTATCCTGCTATGACTACAGCATTGCGTGCTGACTGTGGTGGTATCCTGCTATGACTACAGCATTGCATGCTGACTGTGGTCGTTTCCTGCTATGACTCAAGCATTGCATGCTGACTGTGGTGGTATCCTGCTATGACTACAGCATTGTATGCTGACTGTGGTGGTATCCTGCTATAACTACAGCATTGCATGCTGACTGTGGTAGTATCCTGCTATGACTACAGCATTGCATACTGCCGGTGGTGGTATCCTGCTATGACTACAGCATCGCATGCTGACTGTGGTGGTATCCTGCTATGACTACAGCATTGCATACTGACGGTAGTGGTATACTGCTATAACTACAGCATTGCATACTGACTGCGGTGGTATCCTGCTATGATTACAGCATTGCATGCTGACTGCCGTTGTATCCTGCTATGACTTCAGCATTGCATGCTGACTGTGGTTGTATCCTGCTATGACTATAGCAGTGCATGGGGACTATGGTGATATCCTGCTATGACTACAGCATTGCATACTGACTGTGGTGGTATCCTGCTATGATTACAGCATTGCATCCTGACTGTGGTGGTATCCTGCTTTGACTACAGCATTGCATGCTGACTGGTGGTGTCCTGCTATGACTACAGCATTGCATACTGACTGTGGTGGTATCCTGCTATGACTACATCATTGCATACTGACAGTGGTGGTATCCTGCTATGACTACAGCATTGCATACTGACTGCGGTGGTCTCCTGCTATGACTACAGCATTGCATGCTGACTGGTGGTTTCCTGCTATGACTACAGTATTGCATGCTGACGGTGGTGGTATCCTGCTATGATTACAGCAGTGCATACTTACTGTGGTACCTGCTATGATTACAGCAGTGCATACTGACTGGTGGTACCTGCTATGATTACAGCAGTGGAAACTGCTGTTGTGGTACCTGCTATGATTACAGCACTGCATATTGTCGTGGTACCTGCTATGATTACAGCAGTGCATACTGACTGTGGTGGGACCTGCTATGATGACAACATTGCATACTGACTGTGGTGGTATCCTGCTATGACTACAGCATTGCATGCTGACTGTGGTTGTATCCTGCTTTGACTACAGCATTGCATGCTGACTGTGGTGGTATCCTGATATGACTACAGCATTGCATGCTGACTGTGGTGGTATCCTGCTATGACTACATCATTGCATACTGACTGCGGTGGTATCCTGCTATGACTACAGCATTGCATGATGACTGTGGTTGTATCCTGCTGTGACTAAAGCATTGCATGCTGACTGTGGTGGTATCCTGCTATGACTACAGCATTGCATGCTGACTGTGATGGTATCCTGCAATGACTACAGCATTGCATGCTGACTGTGGTGGTATCCTGCTATGACTACAGCATTGTGATGCTGACTGTGGTTGTATCCTGCTATGACTACAGCATTGCATGCTGACTGTGGTGGTATCGTGCTATGACTACAGCATTGTATGCTGACTGTGGTGGTATCCTGCTATGACTACAGCATTGCATGCTGACTGTGGTGGTATTCTGCTATGACTACAGCATTGCATACTGACTGCAGTGGTATCCTTCTATAACTTCAGCATTGCATACTGACTGCTGTGGTATCCTGCTATGACTACAGCATTGCATGCTGACTGTAGTTGTATCCTGCTATGACTACAGCATTGCATGCTGACTGTGGTGGTATCCTGCTATGACTATAGCAGTGCATGCTGACTATGGTGGTATCCTGCTATGACTACAGCATTGTGATACTGACTGTGGTGGTATCCTGCTATGACTACAGCATTGCATGCTGACTGTGGTGGTATCCTGCTATGACTACAGCATTGCGTGCTGACTGTGGTGGTATCCTGCTATGACTACAGCATTGCATGCTGACTGTGGTCGTTTCCTGCTATGACTCAAGCATTGCATGCTGACTGTGGTGGTATCCTGCTATGACTACAGCATTGTATGCTGACTGTGGTGGTATCCTGCTATGACTACAGCATTACATGCTGACTGTGGTGGTATCCTGCTATGACTACAGCATTGCATGCTGACTGTGGTGGTATCCTGCTATGACTACAGCATTGCATACTGACGGTGGTGGTATCCTGCTATGACTACAGCATTGCATGCTGACTGTGGTGGTATCCTGCTATGACTACAGCATTGCATACTGACGGTAGTGGTATCCTGCTATGACTACAGCATCGCATGCTGACTGTGGTGGTATCCTGCTATGACTACAGCATTGCATACTGACGGTAGTGGTATCCTGCTATGACTACAGCATTGCATACTGACTGTGGTGGTATCCTGCTATGACTACAGCATTGTGATGCTGACTGTGGTTGTATCCTGCTATGACTACAGCATTGCATGCTGACTGTGGTGGTATTGTGCTATGACTACAGCATTGTATGCTGACTGTGGTGGTATCCTGCTATGACTACAGCATTGCATGCTGACTGTGGTGGTATCCTGCTATGACTACAGCATTGCATACTGACTGCAGTGGTATCCTTCTATAACTTCAGCATTGCATACTGACTGCTGTGGTATCCTGCTATGACTACAGCATTGCATGCTGACTGTAGTTGTATCCTGCTATGACTACAGCATTGCATGCTGACTGTGGTGGTATCCTGCTATGACTATAGCAGTGCATGCTGACTATCGTGGTATCCTGCTATGACTACAGCATTGTGATACTGACTGTGGTGGTATCCTGCTATGACTACAGCATTGCATGCTGACTGTGGTGGTATCCTGCTATGACTACAGCATTGCGTGCTGACTGTGGTGGTATCCTGCTATGACTACAGCATTGCATGCTGACTGTGGTCGTTTCCTGCTATGACTCAAGCATTGCATGCTGACTGTGGTGGTATCCTGCTATGACTACAGCATTGTATGCTGACTGTGGTGGTATCCTGCTATGACTACAGCATTACATGCTGACTGTGGTGGTATCCTGCTATGACTACAGCATTGCATGCTGACTGTGGTGGTATCCTGCTATGACTACAGCATTGCATACTGACGGTGGTGGTATCCTGCTATGACTACAGCATCGCATGCTGACTGTGGTGGTATCCTGCTATGACTACAGCATTGCATACTGACGGTAGTGGTATCCTGCTATGACTACAGCATTGCATACTGACTGCGGTGGTATCCTGCTATGACTACAGCATTGCATGCTGTCTGCCGTTGTATCCTGCTTTGACTTCAGCATTGCATGCTGACTGTGGTTGTATCCTGCAATGACTATAGCAGTGCATGCTGACTATGGTGATATCCTGCTATGACTACAGCATTGCATACTGACTGTGGTGGTATCCTGCTATGATTACAGCATTGCATCCTGACTGTGGTGGTATCCTGCTTTGACTACAGCATTGCATGCTGACTGGTGGTGTCCTGCTATGACTACAGCATTGCATACTGACTGTGGTGGTATCCTGCTATGACTACAGCATTGCATACTGACTGTGGTGGTATCCTGCTATGACTACAGCATTGCATACTGACTGCGGTGGTCTCCTGCTATGACTACAGCATTGCATGCTGACTGGTGGTTTCCTGCTATGACTACAGTATTGCATGCTGACGGTGGTGGTATGATGCTATGATTACAGCAGTGCATACTTACTGTGGTACCTGCTATGATTACAGCAGTGCATACTGACTGGTGGTACCTGCTATGATTACAGCAGTGGAAACTGCTGTTGTGGTACCTGCTATGATTACAGCAGTGCATATTGTCGTGGTACCTGCTATGATTACAGCAGTGCATACTGACTGTGGTGGGACCTGCTATGATGACAGCATTGCATACTGACTGTGGTGGTATCCTGCTATGACTACAGCATTACATGCTGACTGTGGTTGTATCCTGCTTTGACTACAGCATTGCATGCTGACTGTGGTGGTATCCTGCTATGACTACAGCATTGCATACTGACTGTGGTGGTATCCTGCTATGACTACAGCATTGTGATGCTGACTGTGGTTGTATCCTGCTATGACTACAGCATTGCATGCTGACTGTGGTGGTATTGTGCTATGACTACAGCATTGTATGCTGACTGTGGTGGTATCCTGCTATGACTACAGCATTGCATGCTGACTGTGGTGGTATCCTGCTATGACTACAGCATTGCATACTGACTGCAGTGGTATCCTTCTATAACTTCAGCATTGCATACTGACTGCTGTGGTATCCTGCTATGACTACAGCATTGCATGCTGACTGTAGTTGTATCCTGCTATGACTACAGCATTGCATGCTGACTGTGGTGGTATCCTGCTATGACTATAGCAGTGCATGCTGACTATCGTGGTATCCTGCTATGACTACAGCATTGTGATACTGACTGTGGTGGTATCCTGCTATGACTACAGCATTGCATGCTGACTGTGGTGGTATCCTGCTATGACTACAGCATTGCGTGCTGACTGTGGTGGTATCCTGCTATGACTACAGCATTGCATGCTGACTGTGGTCGTTTCCTGCTATGACTCAAGCATTGCATGCTGACTGTGGTGGTATCCTGCTATGACTACAGCATTGTATGCTGACTGTGGTGGTATCCTGCTATGACTACAGCATTACATGCTGACTGTGGTGGTATCCTGCTATGACTACAGCATTGCATGCTGACTGTGGTGGTATCCTGCTATGACTACAGCATTGCATACTGACGGTGGTGGTATCCTGCTATGACTACAGCATCGCATGCTGACTGTGGTGGTATCCTGCTATGACTACAGCATTGCATACTGACGGTAGTGGTATCCTGCTATGACTACAGCATTGCATACTGACTGCGGTGGTATCCTGCTATGACTACAGCATTGCATGCTGTCTGCCGTTGTATCCTGCTTTGACTTCAGCATTGCATGCTGACTGTGGTTGTATCCTGCAATGACTATAGCAGTGCATGCTGACTATGGTGATATCCTGCTATGACTACAGCATTGCATACTGACTGTGGTGGTATCCTGCTATGATTACAGCATTGCATCCTGACTGTGGTGGTATCCTGCTTTGACTACAGCATTGCATGCTGACTGGTGGTGTCCTGCTATGACTACAGCATTGCATACTGACTGTGGTGGTATCCTGCTATGACTACAGCATTGCATACTGACTGTGGTGGTATCCTGCTATGACTACAGCATTGCATACTGACTGCGGTGGTCTCCTGCTATGACTACAGCATTGCATGCTGACTGGTGGTTTCCTGCTATGACTACAGTATTGCATGCTGACGGTGGTGGTATGATGCTATGATTACAGCAGTGCATACTTACTGTGGTACCTGCTATGATTACAGCAGTGCATACTGACTGGTGGTACCTGCTATGATTACAGCAGTGGAAACTGCTGTTGTGGTACCTGCTATGATTACAGCAGTGCATATTGTCGTGGTACCTGCTATGATTACAGCAGTGCATACTGACTGTGGTGGGACCTGCTATGATGACAGCATTGCATACTGACTGTGGTGGTATCCTGCTATGACTACAGCATTACATGCTGACTGTGGTTGTATCCTGCTTTGACTACAGCATTGCATGCTGACTGTGGTGGTATCCTGCTATGACTACAGCATTGCATGCTGACTGTGGTGGTATCCTGCTATGACTACAGCATTGCATACTGACTGTGGTGGTATCCTGCTATGACTGCAGCATTGCATGATGACTGTGGTTGTATCCTGCTATGACTACAGCATTGCATGCTGACTGTGGTTGTATCCTGCTATGACTATAGCAGTGCATGCTCACTGTGGTGGTATCCTGCTGTGACTACAGCATTGCATGCTGACTGTGGTGGTATCCTGCTATGACTACAGCATTGCATGCTGACTGTGGTAGTATCCTGCAATGACTACAGCATTGCATGCTGACTGTGGTGGTATCCTGCTATGACTACAGCATTGCTTGCTGACTGTGGTGGTATCCTGCTATGACTACAGCATTGCATGCTGACTGAGGTCATTTCCTGCTATGACTCAAGCATTGCATGCTGACTTTGGTGGTATCCTGCTATGACTACAGCATTGTATGCTGACTGTGGTGGTATCCTGCTTTGACTACAGCATTACATGCTGACTGTGGTGGTATCCTGCTATGACTACAGCATTGTATGCTGACTGTGGTGGTATCCTGCTATGACTACAGCATTGCATGCTGACTGTGGTGGTATCCTGCTATGACTTCAGCATTGCATACTGACTGCGGTGGTATCCTACTATGACTACAGCATTGCATGCTGACTGCCGTTGTATCCTGCTATGACTTCAGCATTGCATGCTGACTGTGGTTGTATCCTGCTATGACTATAGCAGTGCATGCTGACTATGGTAATATCCTGCTATGACTACAGCATTGCATCCTGACTGGTGTTATCCTGCTATGACTACAGCATTGCATGCTGACTGGTGGTGTCCTGCTATGACTACAGCATTGCATACTGACTGTGGTGGTATCCTGCTATGACTACAGCATTGCATACTGACAGTGGTGGTATCCTGCTATGACTACAGCATTGAATACTGACTGCGGTGGTCTCCTGCTATAACTACAGCATTGGATGCTGACTGGTGGTTTCCTGCTATGACTACAGTATTGCATGCTGACGGTGGTGGTATCCTGCTATGATTACAGCAGTGCATACTGACTGTGGTACCTGCTATGATTACAGCAGTGCATACTGACTGGTGGTACCTGCTATGATTACAGCAGTGCATATTGTTGTGGTACCTGCTATGATTACACCAGTGCATACTGACTGTGGTGGGACCTGCTATGATGACAGCATTGCATACTGACTGTGGTGGTATCCTGCTAGGACTACAGCATTGCATTCTGACTGTGGTGGTATCCTGCTATGATTACAGCAGTGCATACTGACTGTGGTACCTGCTATGATTACATCAGTGCATAGTGACTGGTGGTACCTGCTATGATTACAGCAGTGCATATTGTTGTGGTACCTGCTATGATTACACCAGTGCATACTGACTGTGGTGGGACCTGCTATGATGACAGCATTGCATACTGACTGTGGTGGTATCCTGCTATGACTACAGCATTGCATTCTGACTGTGGTGGTATCCTGCTATGACTACAGCATTGCTTGCTGACTGTGGTGGTATCCTGCTATGACTACAACATTGCATGCTGACTGTGGTGGTATTCTGCTATGACTACAGCATTGCATGCTGACTGTGGTTGTATCCTGCTATGACTATAGCAGTGCATGCTGACTATGGTGGTATCCTGCTATGACTACAGGATTGCATACTGACTGTGGTGGTATTCTGCTATGACTACAGCATTGCATACTGACTGTGGTGGTATCCGGCTATGACTACAGCATTGCATGCTGACTGGTCGTATCCTGCTATGACTACAGCATTGTGATGCTGACTGTGGTTGTATCCTGCTATGACTACAGCATTGCATGCTGACTGTGGTGGTATCGTGCTATGACTACAGCATTGCTTGCTGACTGGTGGTATCCTGCTATGACTACAGCATTGCATGCTGACTGTGGTGGTATCCTGCTATGACTACAGCATTGCATACTGACTGTAGTGGTATCCTGCTATGACTACAGCATTGCATGCTGACTGTTGTGGTATCCTGCTATGACTACAGCATTGCATACTGACTGCAGTGGTATCCTGCTATGACTTCAGCATTGCATACTGACTGCGGTGGTATCCTGCTATGACTACACCATTGCATTGCTCGGGGCTGGTGCAGGAAGTGGAATCCCCGTCATGGTTGTTCAAGACCATTGTCATCGCCATCTCGTCGTCATCACCATGTCCTCATTGTCGTCTCCGTCTTCACCATCCCGGGGTGCGGACATTATTTCCCCCTCTATCAGCCCATGGGGGGCTTCCATTTTATGGGAGTCTGCGATTTTGCATTGATTTCCGCAAGCAGAACACATTTTCTGTGGCGGACGCATATCCACTCCCTTGGATGGATGACTCCTTGGATGCTTTGTTGTGTACACGGTTCTTTTTAACCCTCGATTTGTTGTCCGGGTTTTGGCACTTGCCTTTGGATGAAGAATCCAAGCCTAAAACCATGTGACTTTACCGAAAAAACTAAGAATATACCCCAAGGATTGTTCCAAGTTAATTGCCTCCCTATGGGGCTGCAATCGGCTTCTGCCACATTCCAGCAGCTTATGGAAATGGTCTTGGCAGGTCTTCAATGGGACTTGTGCCTCATTTACCTGGACGATGGCATTGTATTCGGGGACACATTTCAGGAGCATATTCTTGGTTCTTTTGGTAAAATCACGTAGATAGAAAAATATAAATAAGAAAATTTTAATACATTTTTTAAAAAAATAATAAAAATAATGATGAATTAAATATTATGAAAGCAAAAAAACACAATGAAAATAAAAAATAAAAATAGTAAAATAAAATTATAAATAAATTAAAAAGAATAAATACAAAAAACCTAAGACGTTTCGATCACAATACAAGTGTTCTTCATCAGGCGGAGAGAAAAGAGGCGGCAAGCCTCCAAATGTATAAGGGTTCCAAAGTGAGTGGGCGGGGGACGAGAGCTGCGCAAGCAACACGCTAATGCAGGAGCTTGTGCAGCGCAACCAGCATGGGCGGGGTAGCCAGTCAGCCAGCGGTAATGTAGGAGCAGACAATGGGGGGGAGGAAGGGGGCAGAGATAGGGGGAGAGGATGGTGGAGGGGGGGTCAGAAATAGGGGGGGAGCAGGGGGTAGAGATGGGGGGGGCATTTCAACTCGCTCCACACATCCACACTACTGACGGTAAAGGTTGACAAGAAAACACAAGTCATGACCCAAAGTGGTTGATGACATCTTTCCAATGATTGCTGGGTTTAAAACCGTCGTCTCGGTTGAAATTGTGACTGTGTCTGTATATATGGATGGCTTCGTGAACGAATCTTTGTTGATAGTCAGTCGGCTTGGAAAGTACCATTGTCTTAGAGAAATCAATTTCATGTGAGCCAGCTGCATTAAAGTAATGATCAGCCACGACAGAAGTATTGGTCCTGTCGTGTTTGAGATCTGCCTTATGTTCAAGAACACGGTCAGAGACATGTTGCTTAGTTTCCCCAATGTAACTGCTGCTACAAATACAGCTTAGTTTGTAGACGTCGGGATATTGCATGTCAGGAATTTTGTCCTTCACAGATGGGATCAGGTCACAAATTTTATGCACTGTGTTAAATCGAACCTGGATCTTGTGTTTGTTCATTATTTTGGAAATATTTTTGGTTACCCCTGCTATGTATGGCAAGGTGATGGTTTTGATTGGATCCTCAGATGGCTCCTTCACGGTTGGGGTGATGGCTTTGTGGATAGTGTAGTCAGAATATCCATTCGCCTTGAGAGCTTGGTGTACGTGCTTGAGTTCACTGGTCAGGTGTTCATGGTCGGGGATACATTGAGCTCTATGGTGTAGCGTTTTGATGAGGGCATTTTTCTGGGATGGATGGTGGTGGGAATCAGGTTTACTTTCGTGTAGACAGAGTGGCTCATTGAGCCATCTGGTCTCATGCCATCTTTTTCTATCTCCATAGTGAATTTGTTTGCTGGGTGTATGGAATTGATGTGGTTGAGGAATTATTTCAGAGCTGGTCGGCCATGTGGCCAGATGACAAACGTGTCATCCACGTACGTCTTCCACAAAGACGGGCGTAGAGTGGATGCCTGGATGGCGTCCGTCTAAAATTTTTCCATTCAAATGTTGGCCACAACCGGAGATGAGGGAGAACCCATTGGGGTGCCTTCAGTTTGTTTGTAGAATGGTCCATTCCAAGTGAAGACTGTATTGGTGAGGCAGTGTCTCATCAGGGCTGTTACATCAGCATTCAGTCCTTGTTGGACCAAATCTTCAATTATTGCAATGGTATCGGGCACAGGAACTTTGGTGAACAAAGAAACTACATTGAAACTAACGAGCAAATCACCTGGGGACAGTGAAACCAGGTGAGCTGAGTTAAGAATAGAAGAGGTGGTCTTGCCAGTGAATGGTGCAAGGTCTCCGACAGATATCGGGCCAGTTTGTAGGTGCGTGAGTCAATGGTGGAGACGATGAGACGAAGGGGTATACCTTCTTCATGGATTTTTAGTAAGCCATATTTTAATTTGTAATTTACATTTAATTTTACAATTTTAACTTTTTATTTTTATTGTTTTTTTCTTTCTTTTATTATTATTATTATTTTTTTTTATTTCTTTTTGTTTCTATATACGTGATTTTACCGAAAGAACCAAGAATATGAATTCCTGCAGTCA
This sequence comes from Petromyzon marinus, assembly GCF_048934315.1. Taxonomy (NCBI): domain Eukaryota; kingdom Metazoa; phylum Chordata; class Hyperoartia; order Petromyzontiformes; family Petromyzontidae; genus Petromyzon; species Petromyzon marinus. The sequence goes on along the minus strand of NW_027423068.1, from coordinate 157,690 downwards.
CGAACGTTTTAAGTCAAAGTTTCAGGAGCATTTATAAGCATCTGCGGTTCGTGTTTGTCTCAGAGTCCGTAAAACTTTGCTAATGCTGAAGCGTGACTTCTATTGGCCCGGTATGATGGATCATGTATACTACATGGTGAAATGTTGTACTGACTGCACACGCCACAAGCCACTATCACAAATATCACGGTGTCTCAAATTAACGAGCTAGTCAAATTAGATGTTCTCGGGCCATTCCCACTACTCAGAGGGGAAAACATTTCTCCTGGTCGGGGTGGAATATCTTTCCCGGTGGCCGATGGCATGGCCTCTGCCAGACCAGTCGGCCACATCCATTGCGGACAAATTTCTGCACGTCTACGTAATGGATAAAGGAGCTCCTGAACAACTTATTACAGATCAGGGGTGGAATTTTTCTTCTAAATTGTTATGGGAGGTGTGTGACTCGCTGGGTACAAGAAAAATTAGAACTTCGCTCTACCATCCTCAGACGGATGGGATGGTGGAACGCTTGCACAGGACTCTTATGTCCATGTTGTGCCAAAGAGTTAATGAGGTGCAGTTGGACTGGAATTTGCACATCCCCGGTGTCCTGGCTGCATATAGATTGGCCCATCATGCTTTAACAGGATTCTCCCCGTTTAATATCATGTACAGGAGGGAGAGTGATCCCCCCATGGAAGCACAGTTGGGCATGGACTTGGGTAAAAAGAGGGCCGTCATGCCCATGCCCATGCAGGTCATGCTTAGGCGTTTGAAGGAGGCGCGGGAGGCGTCTCAGGAAAATTCGGCCACACGGCAGCATGCAAATGAGAAGCTCGTGGGGCAACGGGAGTCCGGGGCCCCATGGACAACTGGGGACAAGGCGTCGTTGCATTGTCCCCAGGTGTCCCTGGGTATGTCCCCTAAATTATACTGGCCGTTGCAGGGCCCTGTTGAGGTGATCAAGGTCAAGAGGCCGCAGTTTGTGTATATACAGGTCGGTCGCCATCGCTATTTTGTGCACCCGTCACGGTTAAAACCCTATGTTCCACCCTATTAGATAGTTCATCTCCATCTCCAGAGCGGCGGGCGTCGGATGTGTCCGACGAGTCGGGGCGACTGAGCCCAGAAGCTGAAGTCCAGGGATCCCCCGGCAGCGCTTCCGTGTGAAGGACCGTGCATGGAAGCCCAGTTGCCATCTTCTTCTCCCAGGGAGGAGCCGCACCCTTTAGGCCATTTGTGATGTTCCGGTGGTTCCCAGCGCGCAAGTTCCTGCTCGTGGTGGGGGACTGGCGTCGAGGACTCGCTCCAAGAGTGCTTCGTTTGCGCTGAACAGCTCCCTTCCCATCATGACAATTGTGTTCCGACGTCATCCGGCTGGTGGCCACCACCGCAAGCCAGACTGCAGCTTCCGTTTGATCTGGGATCCACCCTAATGCTCGTGACTGCGGCGTGCCTGCGGACGTCATGAATTGTTGCACTTCCCTCACGGTTCTGGTTAAATAATTACGGGGTCTTGTTGCTGATGTCCGCTAACCCCTGTTAAAGTAATTATGTTAGCCGAGACAGCTGTTTTTTTTTTTTCATGGGGGAGGGGTGATGTAGGGGTATAGCTCTGGCTGCTGGTGGCCACCCGCGTGCGCGGGCGAAACAACCACTGGTTCCCGCGTGGGCGCGGCGGTGGAAGGCGACCCATCCGCCTGCAGCCCCTGCGCTGCGGATCCTCCGGCGGGTGCAGCCAGCCCAATTTGGATGACCAGCTGTGCAGCAGAGGAGAACAGTTGTCCGAGGCACCCGGTGAGTTCGCGTGATCCCTCGTCGGCCGCTGCCTCAGGACACATGGCCGGGTTCCCGGATTCCGGGGCTGTTAAGGGGATAACGTTTCTGTTATCATCGTCCTCTGAGGACACTACACGTGGGTTCTTCCACGTCGCTGCTTTCAATATCAATATTTTTTTTCTTTCCGTTTCTAGCACCAAATGTAGTGACTCAATTCGGAGACAGTAAGACTTTGAGGCACTTATTTTATTTCAAAAGGACCTTCAGGATGACACACACCTGACGTGGGTGAACACTATTATTATTAAGTCTGTCTATTGTCAGCAACCACTACTCAGTTAGAACTGTTGGTAGGCTGTCTGACTAGCCGCGCCCCATGATGGTGAAGATGGAGACGACGACGAGGAGATGGTGATGACGACGAGATGGTGACGACGATGTACTTGAGAAGCACGATGGGGATCCCACTTCCAGCAACAGCCCCGAGGTCCAGCTGAGAGAATGACGATGTGCTCTATCTTTTTGAATTGAGAAAGCTCAAAGTGCTCATCCTTACCGATGTTGCTAGTAGGTGACTTAGCGTTTTTAAGGATTGCAGCGATTTCCGATCTTGCCACGTCTGCAGTAATATGTCCCAAACCCTTAAGGTCTCCTTAGACCTGGGCAATGATATCATCAACTGGGATGTGTTTAGGGGTGACTGCAAAATTCAACCCTTTGGCTAGAACCGATTTTAGGCTGTCGGAAATTGGACTGTTACTCTGAATGATAACAATCGTGTCAACCTCTAACTTTGTTGTAGCTGATGTTTTCACGGAAAAATTTGTTACAGATGCCATACATGCATGCACTGTATGTCCGTCCTTGTGGAAGAGGTACGCAGATGACACGTTCGTCATCTGGCCATGTGACCGACCAGCTCTGAACCAGTTCCTCAACCAATTCCATACACCCAGCCATCAAATTCACCATGGAGGTGGAAAAGGATGGCAAGTTACCATTCTTGGATGTTTTAATCGAAAAGAGACCAGATGACTCAATGGGACACTGTCTACAGGAAAGCCACCCATATGAATGCCTACCTAAAACCTGACTCCCACCACCATCCATCCCAGAAGAATTCCCTCATCAAAACTCACACCATAGAGCTCGATGTATTTCCGACCATCATCTCCTAGCCAGTGAACTGGAACACGTACACCAAGCTCTCAAGATGAATGGATATTCAGACTACACAATGCTTAAAGCTATCACCCCAACCGCTGAGAAAGAACCATCTGAGGACCCAATCAATACCGTCACCTTGCCATACATAGCAGGGGTCACCAAAAATATTTCCAAAATCATTCATAATCTGCGAAGGATGTGATCTCTGACATGCAATACCCCGGCGTCTACAAACTAAGCTGTGTCTGTGGCAGTAGTTACATTGGGGAAACTAAGCGACATGTCTCGGACCGTGTTCGGGAACATAAGGCAGATCTGAAACATGGTAGGACCAATACCTCGGCTGTGGCTGATCACTGTTTAAATGCGATGAGCTCACACGAAATTGATTTATCCAAAACGAAAGTACTTTGCAAACCCACCGGCTATCACCAAAGATTCGTTCATGAAGCCATCCAGATATATAGACACAGACACAATTTCAACCGAGAATATGGGTACAAACTGAGCAATCATTTGAAGGACGTTATTAACCAGTTCAAGTCATAACTGGCTGTGATGTTTCCATCCTACCTTCCGATGTTAGTTGTTATTTTCGACTTTCTGATTTTACATTAATAGGTTAAATGTCTCACACTAACACAGCCACCATCGCTCACGTCCTCGACATCGCGGCGGCTTTGCAATCTTACATTAACATGCTAATCTCTCACATTACAATAGCCACCTCTGTGCCCTCGGCGTTGAAGTCGCCCTCCCATCTTACATTAACATGCAAATTTCTCATTTAACATCACTAGCCCTGCCCACTTTGTTTATGACCCTTGGGCTACACCCATTTCAAACCTATAAAAAGTCTGCCTCAGCAGCTTTCCCCCTCCTTTTTCCTCCTGATGACGATTGCTTATGTTGCGATCGAAACGTCATAGTTTTTTGTTTTATAATTTTGTTCTGCGTGACTTTACCAAAAGATACTCTTTGGTTCTTTCGAAAAGGAACGTAGGTATAAAAATAAAAAAATAAAAATTATATATCACGACGTTTCGATTGCAACACAATCGGTCATTCTCAGACAGAAAAAAATAATCCAGCAATGGAACTGAAGAACCACCGGGCCATACCTACGTAACTTTTACCCAAATAACCAAAAAGTATGGATTCCTGCAGTCACGAAAGCTTTAAGCCATGGTTTATGCTCCTTAATAAATGAAGACACCAAAACGTCTTGACCGCTTACGACGTATGGTGCCTCGTCAGCAGCATCGGGCTCCCTTGAATCAGTGTTGGTGAACTGCCGATATTACACAGACTCTCGTCTTGAAATGGGGGATGAGTTGAGAAAATCTAGAAATCCACGTGGAGGACAAATAGAGTGGACTTTGAACGTTGGAATGTAAGCTCGTGGATTATTGCATTGCGCGGGTGCATGGGGATATTGCGGGGACAGTGGCTTCCACACAGAACTTCGATGTGGGGTCTATCTCCGTTAGATTATTGGGCAAGTTGTAACACAGGGGCGCGTTGAATATGGAAGACTACATACTCTAATCTCCGCTAACAGATTATATCCTCATGTTTGCGTCAGGATAAACAATTCATACATTACAGCCTATGGTGCTACACATTTCAGGTTGCGGTAGTGCTATGGTTAACGTGCTGTGATACAAACCCGGCAATCCAGGTTCGATTCCCGTTCACGGTCAACACCTGCGATGGTTATCTGAACCGGTCCCAGGCCTCCCCTTGGTCGACTTAGCCTTAAATGAGTACCTAGTGCGGTTTGTAGTAAGCTTCGCCACCGAGGAGACAAAGGCGGCTGGGAATGGTGCTGTTAAGGCTTCAGCGGGGATCTTTGTCTTTGTTTGCTACACAGCATAGGTCGGCCTCTGTAGAGGAGGCAGAGGAGCAGGCTCGTGAAGGACGCTACTGGGCAGTGCCAGGGTAGGTGCACTGTGAGTCTATTGGGCAGTTGGAGGCCGTCACCCTCTAACAACAGCAGAGGTTGGAGGAGCAACGCTCAGAACTAGCATCATCAGGCGGCAGCAAGCATTGTGTATAAATTCACCTGTTTTGGTCTTAAGGAAAATCGTGCAAAATATAGAAAAGGTAAGAAAGTCACAAAACATAAATACATAACCAAACAAATTATGAAGTCCAAATTTGCAACACTGAATGCATTCTTGGGGCAAGGCAGCAAAACAAAAAACAATAGTCCCAGATTTCAATTTAAAGCTTTCATGACTGCAATGATTCATCTTCTTTGGTTCTTTCGGTAAAGTCACGTAGAATGAGAATAAAATAATAAATTGATAAAATAAAATGACGCAATAATATTCTCATCAGAAGGCCGATGTGTTGTGGCCGAAACGTCGTGAGAATATTATTGTGTTATTTTATTTTTCGATTTAAAGCTTTCGTGACTGCAATGATTCATCTTCTTTGGTTCTTTCGGTAAAGTCACGTAGAATGAGAATAAAATTATAAATTGATAAAATAAAATAACACAATAATATTCTCACGACGTTTCGGCCACAACACAAGCGGCCTTCATCAGGTGAAGGGAGCGAGACTGTCTGGTAGGACAGCGCTGGAGTGAGAGAGCCACGTTCAGATCACGGCTTTTAAGCTGTGTGAGAGGAACAAAGAGCCCTCAAATTTCCGTACCACGGATAGCTACGGGCCCCGTTCAGACGGACGAGTTCGTCCATGGTCGGAACAGAGGAGGGGGAGAGAGACAGCTGCGAAGCCCTAGTATACTCCATGTTGTAAACCATACCATTAACCGTGGTGTGAGAGGTATTAAGAGGCAATGCTGGCGAAAGAGCTGCGGTCTGAAGGTCATCGTAAAATTACAATTAATTAAGAACAGAAATGATTTAACACATCTTTCCAGTGGTTACTAAGCCTGAATCCATCTTCTCGGTTGAAATTGTCTCTGTGCTTGTATATGTGAATGGCCTCATGAACGAATCTCTCATGGTAGCCAGTTGGTTTGCAAAGAACCTCCGTCTTGGAGAAGTCAATGTCATGTGAGCCCACTGAATTGTAACAGTGATCTGCCACGGCAGAGGAGTTCGTCTTACCGTGTTTCAAGTCTGCTTTATGTTCGCGGATGCGGTCCGAGATATGTCTTTTGGTTTCTCCAATGTAGCTACTACCACAGAGGCACTTTAGTTTGTAAACGCCCGGGTACTGTATGTCTGGAAGAGCATCTTTTACAGATGGAACTAAATCACGGATTTTGTGTACTGTGTTGAATCGGACCTGGATCTTGTGTTTATTCAGGATTTTGGAGATCTTTTTAGTGACCCCTGCAATGTAGGGTAAGGTGATGGTTTTGAGTGGCTCCACAAGAGGATCCTTCTTCATGACTGGAGTGATGGCTTTGCGGATTGTGTAGTCGGAGTAGCCATTAGCCCTGAGAGCCTGGTGTACGTGCTTGAGTTCACTGGTAATGTGTTCCTGGTCGGAAATGCATTGGACTCTATGGTATAGAGTCTTGATGAGGCAGTTCTTCTGGGATGGATGGTGGTGGGAATCTGGTTTCAAGTAAGCATCTGTATGGGTAGCTTTCCTGTAGACAGAGTGGCTCATTGAACCATCATGTCTCCTTTTAATTAAGACATCCAGAAAGGGTAGTTTGCCATCTTTTTTATCAATTTATTATTTTATTCTCATTCTACGTGACTTTACCGAAAGAACCAAAGAAGAATAGTCCCAGACTTCACCAAAACAACAACACACTGCACATGAACATTGAACTATCGATGCATGAGGGGCAAGGATCAAGGATACAAATCACATCTGCAATTTCTTTTGTGTCCAGCAACTCCGATTATAACGTTTGGTTCCGTACTATGCAAAATTAGTTAAATGTACAACAGTTATAGTCTGCAACGTCAAAGGCTTGGTCACCTATTCATATTTTTGTTTGAGGAAGAGTTAAATGGAAATTTGATGCACGTCTTATGTTTCTTGGGTTAATGAATTAGCTAAGTGCAACACAGATTTGCCAATACGGGTTTTATGAATGACCAGGGCCCACTTTAGATGTCTTCTTGCATCAAGGCGATGTGAGACTGGATTGTAAGATGTTTAAGTCGAGGGAACACCTAGCCTGGCATGCAATCGGTGTGTTTGGTAGCTGCACGACTATCTGATGAGCTCTCGGGTTGGAAAACGCGTGGCACATCGTGCCAATGCGCGACGTTTCGCCTGCCCAGTTCCTCAGGAAGCTCGCTCGCTCCAGGCACGTGGGGCGCAACATTCATGCGGTACAACAAATAAAAGATCCCCCGCGTAGGCTTAACAGACCGTTGGGGCAAGTGCTGTTACGGAGCACCGCCTATGAAGGCCAGCACGGCACGTGGGGTTGGGTGGCCAGCTCCACCCCCGGCCGCCTTTGTCTCTCCCGAGTGGCGATGTTTACACATCGCACCAGGTACTCATTTGAGGCTGAGTCGACCTAGAAGAGGCCCAGGACCGGTTCACATAATCGAACTCGGGTCGCCAGGATCTTAGCGCAAAATACACTATTTTCAAATGAATATGAGTTTTAGTCCATGTTAATTTATGGCCATATGTATGCCTATATATATTGATAAATATTAATAATGTTGTTCATTTACAGAGATGCAGAGTTAAATTGAGACTATATGGATGAATAAAACAAGATACAGAGAAGTCAGCAAAGTGACATTCTATCAGCAATGCCATCCATTCAGAGCATCGGCTCGATAACCGATGTGCCACCGCTCCCCACACGCGGTACAACGCACACCTGTGAACATCGATCGGAGAATTCGTAGCCTCTTTGTAGATGCCATTCCGGATAAAGCCCTCTCTCCATGAGTGTTACTGTGTTCTTTACTTTGCCACGGTTCGGTAAAGGGGTCGGTGCCTCAGGGACCGGCCGTTCAAGTACTCACTACTGACGTTAGCATTGCGCTCTCTTGCTCGTCACTAAGCGAGCATTGGATCCAGCAGCGGATTGACGAGATTGCCGGTGCGCCTCTCATTGCTGCCTCGGGTGTAACTGCTGCTGCATTCCCCATCCCAGTAAAAAGTCATTATCTTTGTTCAATCTATAACTATAGACTTAAAAGTTACAATGTAAATTCTAGATTTAAAGCTTTCGTGACTGCTAGGATCCATACTCTTTGGTTCTATTGGGTAAAGTCACGTAGGTGAAAATAAAATAACAAAAAATCACGACGTTTCGGCCACGACACAAGCGGCCTTCATCAGGTGAAGGGACGAGACTGTCTGGAGGACAGCGCTGGAGTGGAAGAAGCCACGCTTAGATCGCGATCTTTAAGCTGTGTGAGAAGAAAAAAGGCCAAGTGCCTTGACAAAGGAATTGGCATATAATTTAGCATTGAAATGGCTCATTGAAATAGCTAAGTTAAAGTATACACATCCGCAGAGGTACCCCTTGACAAAGGAATTAGCATCGAATTTAGCATTGAAATGGCTGAGTGATTAGCTTGTAACTGGTCACAGAAATAGCTACGTTAAAGTTAGAGCATATACGTTCACCGAGGCACCTAGTACTCATCAAACAGGAGAATTTAGCGAAACACAACCACGCTCAGACATCGGACCTGTGTGCGAGCAAACAAGGTGTTCTGACAAAGAAATTAGCATAAAAATTAGCATTTGATTGTCGGATTTTAGGAAAGAGGTGGTGTACGTGCCGGTGGACTCGCAGTTTTGCGCGGGGGGGGGAAGGGGGGAGGGGGGAGTTTACCTATTGACGGTGTGAAAAGGGGGAATTTATAAGAGCTGCGAAAGTTTGGGGTACCACTACTTGAAAAATATACTGTACCATTGAAATTAGTTTAATGTTTAGTTCGATTTAGAACATCTTTCCAATGGATGCTTAATTTGAAACCATCCTCTCGGTTGAAATTGTGTCTGCGTTTGTAGATCTGAATTTCTTCATGAACAAATCTCTGATAAAAGCCCGTGGGTTTGCAAAGAACCTTGGTATCGGAGAAAATTATATCGTGATCCCCCACAGCGTTGTAACATTGATCAGCCACGGCAGAAGAATTCGTTTTGCCGTGTTTCAAATCTGATTTGTGCTCGCGAATTTGGTCAGAGACATGTCGCTTTGTCTCACCGATGTAGCAATCACCGCAGGTACAACTCAATTTGTAAACCCGGGGTACTGTAAATCAGGAATGACATCCTTCACGGATGGGATCAGATCACGAATTTTGTGTACTGTATTTAACCGGACCTGGATCTTGTGTTTGTTTAGAATTTTGGAAATCTTTTTAGTAACGCCTGCTATATATGAAGTGTGATGGTTTTGACCGGAGTATCAAGTGGTTGTTTCTGTATGGAGGGAGAGACAGCTTGGCGGATGGTACGGTCAGAGTAACCATTCCTTTTGAGGGCCAGGTGTACATGTTTTAATTCACAGGTCAGGTGGTGTTGGTCCGAAATGCAATGGGGGTGGGGGGGGGAGGGGGTGGGGGGGGGAGGGGGTGGGGGGGGGAGGGGGTGGGGGGGGGAGGGGGTGCCGCAAGCGTTCAGTGGCCCTCTCCTCAGTCGCTCGACAGCACGTTCGCGGGGAAGCTGTGTGGCAAATCATTCGTAAACGACCTGGTTCTGGCTCGGGGTTTCGTAAGTAGCAGAGCAGCTTTCTCGCTGCGATCTACTGAAAGTCAGCCCTCGAGACAAGGCTTTGTCCTGGCGCCACCCATGGGCACCGCGGCTCCTAAAAGAACCCATACGCACTCATGTGACAATTATTCTTCGTCCTAAAAGAGCACGCCGACATCCCCGTGGGATACTGGAGGTCTCGGCGGACTTTGCTCGGTCGGAAAAAAACGGTTAGGGGAGCCGCCTGGCCATGCTCTGGGTGTCTGTCAAAGTGCAATTTTTCACCTGCAAATTCCTATGTCGGGGGTAGCAACGCGAAAATGACCCGTTTTCCCATTCAGAATCAGAATCAGAAAGGGTTTTATTCGCCATGAAAGTTTACACCGACACGGAATTTACTTTGGCGGGATGGTGCATACATTGAACATATAGGAATCTAAAATCTTAAATAAGTTTTAAACAAGTCTTATACTATAATAATAAGGCTTATAAGTCTAACTAACACCAAGGGGCTGAAGTATATAAAATTTAATAAATATCGAATATAAAATAGGTTTAAGATATAATTTTAAAATAAAAAATACAAATAGGTTAGCATAGTTAATATCGGCAAGGTGTCATTATGTAGATAAAATGTTAACAGGCCAGCAGCAGATGGGAAGAAACTGTCTTTATGGCGTGAGGTTTTGGTCCTGATGGACCGAAGCCTTCTGCCGGAGGGGAGTAGCTGAAACAAAGAGTGTCCAGGGTGGGAGGAATCGGCCACAATCTTCCTCGCTCGCCTCATGGTCCTTGTCGTGTGCAGGTCCTCGAGGGTTGGTAGATTGCAGGCAATTACCTTCTCAGCAGTGTGGATGATACGCTGCAGTCTGCTCTTGTCCTTGGCAGTTGCAGCAGCGTACCAGCCGGTTATGGAGGAGGTGAGGATGGATTCAATGATCGCTGTATAGATTTACACCATCATTGTCTTTGGCAGGTTGAATTTCTTCAGCTGCCGTAGAAAGTACATCCTCTGTGGAGCTCTCTTGGTGAGGGAGCTGATGTTCAGTTCCCACTTGAGGTCCCGGGAGAGAATAGTGCCCAGGAAGCGGAAGGACTCTACAATTTTGACTGGGGAGTCTAACAGGGTGATGGGGGTGAGTGGGGCTGTATTCTTCCTGAAGTCCACAACCATCTCAACTGTATTTAGAGCATTTAGCTCTAAGTTGTTCTGGCTACACCAGGTCACCAGGTTGTCAGCTTCCCACCTATAGTCAGACTCATCCCCACCAGAGATCAGCCCAATGAGGGTGGTGTCGTCCGACAAACTTCAAGAGTTTGACGGACAGATGATTGGAGGTGCAGCTGTTGGTATACAGGGAGAAGAGCAGTGGGGAAAGGACGCAGCCCTGAGGAGTTCCGGTGATGATGGACCTGGAGTCAGAGACTTCTGTTCCCAGCTTAACGCACTGCTTCCTGTCAGACAGGAAGTCTGTGATCCACCTGCAGGTGGAGTAGGGCACGTTCAGCTGGAAGAGATTGTCCTGAAGACGGGCAGGGATGATGGTGTTGAAGGCAGAGCTGAAGTCCACAAACAGGATCCTGGCGTAGGATGCTGCGGCGTCCAGATGCCCCCCTCTCTCTCCCCCCGGCCTCCCTCTCTCTCTCCCCGGCCTCCCTCTCTCTCCCGCCGGCCTCCCTCTCTCTGCCCCCGGCCCCCCTCTCTCTGCCCCCGGCCCACCTCTCTCTGCCCCCGGCCCCCCTCTCTCTCCCCCCGGCCCCCCTCTCTATCCCCCCGACCCCCCTCTCTCTGCGCCCGGCCCCCTCTTTCTCCCCCCGGCCCACCTCTCTATCCCCCCGGCCCCCCTCTCTCCCCCTGGCCCCCCTCTCTCTCCCCCCGGCCCCCCTCTCTCTCCCCCCGGCCCCCCTCTCTCTCCCCCCGCACCCCTCTCTCTGCCCCCGGCCCCCCTCTCTCTGCCCCCGGCCCCGCTCTCTCTGCCCCCGGCCCCCCTCTCTCTCCCCCGGCCCCCCTCTCTCTGCCCCCGGCCCCCCTCTCTCTCCCCCCGGCCCCCCTCTCTCGCCCCCCGGCCCCCCTCTCTCTCCACCCGGCCCCCTCTCTCTCCCCCCGGCCACCCTCTCTCACCCCCCGGCCCCCCTCTCTCGCCACCCGGCCCCCCTCTCTCTCCCCTCGGCCCCCATCTCTCTCCCCCCGGCCCCCGTCTCTCTCCCCCCGGCCCCCGTCTCTCTCCCCCCGGCCCCCCTCTCTCTCCCCCCGGCCTCCCTCTCTCTCCCCTCGGCCTCCCTCTCTCTCGCCCCGGCCCCCCTCTCTCTCGCCCCGGCCCCCCTCTCTCTCCCCGCGGCCCCCCTCTCTCTCCCCCCGGCCCCCCTCTCTCTCCCCCCGGCCCCCCTCTCTCTCTCCCCAGCCGCCCTCTCTCTCCCCCCGGCCCCCCTCTCTCTCCCCCCGGCCCCCTCTCTCGCCCCCCGGCCCCCCTCTCTCGCCCCCTGGCCCCCCTCTCTCGCCCCCCGGCCCCCCTCTCTCGCCCCCCGGCCCCCCTCTCTCGCACCCCGGCCCCCTTCTCTCAACCACCGGCCCCCCTCTCTCGCCCCCCGGCCTCCTCTCTCGCCCCCCGGCCCCCCTCTCTCGAACCCCGGCCCCCCTCTCTCGCCCTCCCCGGCCCCCCTCTCTCACCCACCGGCCCCCCTCTCTCGCCCCCCGGCCCCCCTCTCTCTCCCCCCGGCCCCCCTCTTTCTCCCCCCAGCCCCCCTCTCTCGCCCCCCGGCCCCCCTCTCTCTCCCCCCGGCCCCCCTCTCTCTCCCCCCGGCCCCCCTTTCTCTCCCCCCGGCCCCCCTCTCTCTCCCCCTGGCCCCCCTCTCTCTCGCCCCGGCCCCCCTCTATCTCCCCCCGGCCCCCCTCTCTCTCCCCGCGGCCCCCCTCTCTCTTCCCCCGGCCCCCCTCTCTCTGCCCCCGCCCCCCTCTCTCTGCCCCCGGCCCCCCTCTCTCTGCCCCCGGCCCCCCTCTCTCTTCCCCCGGCCCCCCTCTCTCTCCCCCCGGCCCCCCTCTCTCTCCCCCCGGCCCCCCTCTCTCTGCCCCGGCCCCCCTCTCTCTCCCCCCGGCCCCCCTCTCTCTCCCCCCGTCCTCCCTCTCTCTCCCCCCGGCCCCCTTCTCTCTCCCCCCGGCCCCCCTCTCTCTGCCCCCGGCCCCCCTCTCTCTGCCCCCGCCCCCCCCTCTCTCTCCCCCCGGCCCCCCTCTCTCTCCCCCCGGCCCCCCTCTCTCTCCCGCCAAACCCCCTCTCTCTCCCCCCGGCCCCCCTCTCTCTCCCCCCGGCCCCCCTCTCTCTCCCCCCGGCCCGCCTCTCTCTCCCCCCGGCCCCCCTCTCTCTCCCCCCGGCCCCCCTCTCTCTCCCGCCGGCCCCCCTCTCTCTCCCGACTCCCTCTCTCTCCCCCCGGCCCTCCTGTCTCTCCCCCCGGCCCACCTCTCTCTCCCCCCGGCCCCCCTCTCTCTCCCCCCGGCCCCCCTCTCTCTGCCCCCGGCACCCCTCTCTATCCCCCCGGCCCCCCTCTCTCTCCCCCCGGCCCCCCCCTCTCTCTCCCCCCGGCCCGCCTCTCTCTTCCCCCGGCTCCCCTCTCTCTCGCCCCGGCCCCCCTCTCTCTGCCCCCGGCCCCCCTCTCTATCCCCCCCGGCCCCCCTCTCTCTCCCCCCAGCCCCCCTCTCTCTCCCCCCGGCCCACCTCTCTGTCCCCCCGGCCCCCCTCTCTCTGCCCCCGGCCCCCCTCTCTCTCCCCCCGGCCCCCCTCTCCCTCCCCCCGGCCCCCCTCTCTCTCAACCCGGCCCCCCTCTCTTTCCCACGGCCCCCCTCTCTCTCCCCCCGGCCCCCCTCTCTCTCCCCCCGGCCCCCCTCTCTCTCCCCCCGGCCCCCCTCTCTCTCCCCCCGGCCCGCCTCTCTCTCCCCCCGGGCCCCCTCTCTCTCCCCCCGGCCCCCCTCTCTCTCCCGCCGGCCCCCCTCTCTCTCCCCCCGCCCCCCCTCTCTCTCCCGCCGGCCCCCCTCTCACTCCCCCTGGCCCTCCTCTCTCTCCCCCCGGCCCCCCTCTCTCTCCCCCCGGCCCCCCCCTCTCTCCCCCCGGCCCCCCTCTCTCTGCTCCTGGCCCACCTCTCTATCACCCGGCCCCCCTCTCTCTCCCCCCGGACCCCCTCTCTCTCCCCCCGGCCCGCCTCTCTCTCCCCCCGGCCCCCCTCTCTCTCCCCCCGGCCCCCCTCTCTCTCCCCCCGGCCCCCCTCTCTCTTTCCCCGGCCCCCCTCTCTATCCCCCCCGGCCCCCCTCTCTCTCCCCCGGCCCCCCTCTCTCTCCCCCTGGCCCGCCACTCTGTCCCCCCGGCCCCCCTCTCTCTGCCCCCGGCCCCCCTCTCTCTCTCCCCGGCCCCCCTCTCTTTCCCACCTCCCCCCTCTCTCTCCCCCCGGCCCCCCTCTCTCTCCCCCCGGCCCCCCTCTCTCTCCCCACGGCCTCCCTCTCTCTCCCCACGGCCCCCCTCTCTCTCCCCCCGGCCCCCCTCTCTCTCCCCCCTGCCCCCCTCTCTCTGCCCCCTCTCTCTACCCCCGGCCCCTCTCTCTCTCCCCCCGGCCCCCCTCTCTCTCACCCCGGCCCCCCTCTCTCTCCCGCCGGCCCCCCTCTCTCTCCCACCGGCCCCCCTCTCTCTCCCCCCGGCCCCCCTCTCTCTCCCCCCGGCCCCCCTCTCTCTTTCCCCGGCCCCCCTCTCTATCCCCCCCGGCCCCCCTCTCTCTCCCCCGGCCCCCCTCTCTCTCCCCCTGGCCCGCCACTCTGTCCCCCCGGCCCCCCTCTCTCTGCCCCCGGCCCCCCTCTCTCTCTCCCCGGCCCCCCTCTCTTTCCCACCTCCCCCCTCTCTCTCCCCCCGGCCCCCCTCTCTCTCCCCCCGGCCCCCCTCTCTCTCCCCACGGCCTCCCTCTCTCTCCCCACGGCCCCCCTCTCTCTCCCCCCGGCCCCCCTCTCTCTCCCCCCTGCCCCCCTCTCTCTGCCCCCTCTCTCTACCCCCGGCCCCTCTCTCTCTCCCCCCGGCCCCCCTCTCTCTCACCCCGGCCCCCCTCTCTCTCCCGCCGGCCCCCCTCTCTCTCCCACCGGCCCCCCTCTCTCTCGCCCCGGCCCCCCTCTATCTCCCCCCGGCCCCCCTCTCTCTCCCCGCGGCCCCCCTCTCTCTTCCCCCGGCCCCCCTCTCTCTGCCCCCGCCCCCCTCTCTCTGCCCCCGGCCCCCCTCTCTCTGCCCCCGGCCCCCCTCTCTCTTCCCCCGGCCCCCCTCTCTCTCCCCCCGGCCCCCCTCTCTCTCCCCCCGGCCCCCCTCTCTCTGCCCCGGCCCCCCTCTCTCTCCCCCCGGCCCCCCTCTCTCTCCCCCCGTCCTCCCTCTCTCTCCCCCCGGCCCCCTTCTCTCTCCCCCCGGCCCCCCTCTCTCTGCCCCCGGCCCCCCTCTCTCTGCCCCCGCCCCCCCCTCTCTCTCCCCCCGGCCCCCCTCTCTCTCCCCCCGGCCCCCCTCTCTCTCCCGCCAAACCCCCTCTCTCTCCCCCCGGCCCCCCTCTCTCTCCCCCCGGCCCCCCTCTCTCTCCCCCCGGCCCGCCTCTCTCTCCCCCCGGCCCCCCTCTCTCTCCCCCCGGCCCCCCTCTCTCTCCCGCCGGCCCCCCTCTCTCTCCCGACTCCCTCTCTCTCCCCCCGGCCCTCCTGTCTCTCCCCCCGGCCCACCTCTCTCTCCCCCCGGCCCCCCTCTCTCTCCCCCCGGCCCCCCTCTCTCTGCCCCCGGCACCCCTCTCTATCCCCCCGGCCCCCCTCTCTCTCCCCCCGGCCCCCCCCTCTCTCTCCCCCCGGCCCGCCTCTCTCTTCCCCCGGCTCCCCTCTCTCTCGCCCCGGCCCCCCTCTCTCTGCCCCCGGCCCCCCTCTCTATCCCCCCCGGCCCCCCTCTCTCTCCCCCCAGCCCCCCTCTCTCTCCCCCCGGCCCACCTCTCTGTCCCCCCGGCCCCCCTCTCTCTGCCCCCCGGCCCCCCTCTCTCTCCCCCCGGCCCCCCTCTCCCTCCCCCCGGCCCCCCTCTCTCTCAACCCGGCCCCCCTCTCTTTCCCACGGCCCCCCTCTCTCTCCCCCCGGCCCCCCTCTCTCTCCCCCCGGCCCCCCTCTCTCTCCCCCCGGCCCCCCTCTCTCTCCCCCCGGCCCCCCTCTCTCTGCCCCCGGCACCCCTCTCTATCCCCCCGGCCCCCCTCTCTCTCCCCCCGGCCCCCCCCTCTCTCTCCCCCCGGCCCGCCTCTCTCTTCCCCCGGCTCCCCTCTCTCTCGCCCCGGCCCCCCTCTCTCTGCCCCCGGCCCCCCTCTCTATCCCCCCCGGCCCCCCTCTCTCTCCCCCCAGCCCCCCTCTCTCTCCCCCCGGCCCACCTCTCTGTCCCCCCGGCCCCCCTCTCTCTGCCCCCGGCCCCCCTCTCTCTCCCCCCGGCCCCCCTCTCCCTCCCCCCGGCCCCCCTCTCTCTCAACCCGGCCCCCCTCTCTTTCCCACGGCCCCCCTCTCTCTCCCCCCGGCCCCCCTCTCTCTCCCCCCGGCCCCCCTCTCTCTCCCCCCGGCCCCCCTCTCTCTCCCCCCGGCCCGCCTCTCTCTCCCCCCGGGCCCCCTCTCTCTCCCCCCGGCCCCCCTCTCTCTCCCGCCGGCCCCCCTCTCTCTCCCCCCGCCCCCCCTCTCTCTCCCGCCGGCCCCCCTCTCACTCCCCCTGGCCCTCCTCTCTCTCCCCCCGGCCCCCCTCTCTCTCCCCCCGGCCCCCCTCTCTCTCCCCCCGGCCCCCCTCTCTCTGCTCCTGGCCCACCTCTCTATCACCCCGGCCCCCCTCTCTCTCCCCCCGGACCCCCTCTCTCTCCCCCCGGCCCGCCTCTCTCTCCCCCCGGCCCCCCTCTCTCTCCCCCCGGCCCCCCTCTCTCTCCCCCCGGCCCCCCTCTCTCTTTCCCCGGCCCCCCTCTCTATCCCCCCGGCCCCCCTCTCTCTCCCCCGGCCCCCCTCTCTCTCCCCCTGGCCCGCCACTCTGTCCCCCCGGCCCCCCTCTCTCTGCCCCCGGCCCCCCTCTCTCTCTCCCCGGCCCCCCTCTCTTTCCCACCTCCCCCCTCTCTCTCCCCCCGGCCCCCCTCTCTCTCCCCCCGGCCCCCCTCTCTCTCCCCACGGCCTCCCTCTCTCTCCCCACGGCCCCCCTCTCTCTCCCCCCGGCCCCCCTCTCTCTCCCCCCTGCCCCCCTCTCTCTGCCCCCTCTCTCTACCCCCGGCCCCTCTCTCTCTCCCCCCGGCCCCCCTCTCTCTCACCCCGGCCCCCCTCTCTCTCCCGCCGGCCCCCCTCTCTCTCCCACCGGCCCCCCTCTCTCTCCCCCCGGCCCCCCTCTCTCTCCCCCCGGCCCCCCTCTCTCTCCCCCCAGCCCCCCTCTCTCTCCCCCCGGCCCCCCTCTCTCTCCCCCCGGCCCCCATCTCTCTCCCCACGGCCCCCCTCTCTCTCCCCCCGGCCCGCCTCTCTGTCCCCCCGGCCCCCCTCTCTCTCCCCCCGGCCCCCCTCTCTTCTGTCCCCCCGGCCCCCCTCTCTCTCCCCCCGGCCCCCCTCTCTCTCCCCCCGGCCCCCCTCTCTCTCCCCCCGGCCCCCCCTCTCTCTCCCCCCGGCCCCCCTCTCTCTCCCCCCGGCCCCCGTCTCTCTCCCCACGGCCCCCCTCTCTCTCCCCACGGCCCCCCTCTCTCTCCCCACGGCCCCCCTCTCTCTCCCCCCGGCCCCCCTCTCTCTCCCCATTGCCCCCCTCTCTCTGCCCCCTCTCTCTGCCCCCCGCCCCTCTCTCTCCCCCCCGGCCCCCCTCTCTCTCCCCCCGGCCCCCCTCTCTCTCCCGCCGGCCCCCCTCTCTCTCCCACCGGCCCCCCTCTCTCTCCCCCCGGCCCCCCTCTCTCTCCCCCCGGCCCCCCTCTCTCTCCCCCCGGCCCCCCTCTCTCTCCCCCCGGCGCCCCTCTCTCTCCCCCCGGCCCCCCTCTCTCTCCCCCACGGCCCCCGTCTCTCTCCCCACGGCCCCCCTCTCTCTCCCCCCGGCCCGCCTCTCTGTCCCCCCGGCCCCCCTCTCTCTGCCCCCGGCCCCCCTCTCTCTCCCCCCGGCCCCCCTCTCTCTCCCCCCGGCCCCCCTCTCTCTCCCCCCGGCCCCCCTCTCTCTCCCCCCGGCCCGCCTCTCTCTCCCCCCGGCCCCCCTCTCTCTCCCGCCGGCCCCCCTCTCTCTCCCCCCGGCCCCCCTCTCTCTCCCGCCCGGCCCCCCTCTCACTCCCCCTGGCCCTCCTCTCTCTCCCCCCGGCCCCCCTCTCTCTCCCCCCGGCCCCCCCTCTCTCCCCCCGGCCCCCCTCTCTCTGCCCCCGGCCCCCCTCTCTATCACCCCGGCCCCCCTCTCTCTCCCCCCGGCCCCCCTCTCTCTCCCCCCGGCCCGCCTCTCTCTCCCCCCGGTTCCCCTCTCTCTCCCCCGGCCCCCTCTCTCTCCCCCCGGCCCCCCTCTCTCTGCCCCCGGCCCCCCTCTCTATCCCCCCCGGCCCCCTCTCTCTCCCCCCGGCCACCCTCTCTCTCCCTCTGGCCCGCCACTCTGTCCCCCCGGCCCCCCTCTCTCTGCCCCCGGCCCCCCTCTCTCTCCCCCCGGCCCCCCTCTCTCTCCCACCGGCCCCCCTCTCTCTCTCCCCCCGGCCCCCCTCTCTCTCTCCCCGGCCCCCCTCTCTTTCCCACCTCCCCCCTCTCTCTCCCCCCGGCCCCCCTCTCTCTCCCCCCGGCCCCCCTCTCTCTCCCCACGGCCTCCCTCTCTCTCCCCACGGCCCCCCTCTCTCTCCCCACGGCCCCCCTCTCTCTCCCCACGGCCCCCCTCTCTCTCTCCCCGGCCCCCCTCTCTCTCCCCCCTGCCCCCCTCTCTCTCCCCCCTCTCTCTGCCCCCGGCCCCTCTCTCTCTCCCCCCGGGCCCACTCTCTCTCCCCCGGCCCCCCTCTCTCTCCCGCCGGCCCCCCTCTCTCTCCCCCCGGCCCCCCTCTCTCTCCCCCCGGCCCCCCTCTCTCTCCCCCCGGCCCCTCTCTCTCTCCCCCCGGTCCCCCTCTCTCTCCCACGGCCCCCCTCTCTCTCCCCACGGCCCCCTCTCTCTCCCCACGGCCCCCCTCTCTTTCCCCCCGGCCCCCTTCTCTCTTCTTCCTGCCCCCTCTCTTTCTCCCCACTGCCCCCCTCTCTCTCCCGCCGGCCCCCCTCTCTCTACCCCCGGCTCCCCTCTCTCCCCCACGGCCCCCCTCTCTCTCCCCACGGCCCCCCTCTCTCTACCCCCGACCCCCTCTCTCTCCCCCCAGCCCCCCTCTCTCTCCCCCCGGCCCCCCTCTCTCTCTCCCCGGCCCCCCTCTCTCTGCCCCCGGCCCCCCTCTCTCTGCCCCCGGCCCCCCTCTCTCTGCCCCCGGCCCCCCTCTCTCTCCCCACGGCCCCCTCTCTCTCCCCACGGCCCCCTCTCTCTCTCCACGGCCCCCTTCTCTCTCCCCACGGCCCCCCTCTCTCTCCCACCGGCCCCCCTCTCTCTCACCCTGGCCTCCCTCTCTCTCCCCCCGGCCCCCCTCTCTCTCCCCCCGGCCCCCCTCTCTCTCCCCCCGGCCCCCCTCTCTCTCCCCCCGGCCCCCCTCTCTCTGCCCCCGGCCCCCCTCTCTATCCCCCCGGCCCCCCTCTCTCTCCCCCCGGCCCCCCTCTCTCTGCCCCCGGCCCTCCTCTCTCTCCCCCCAGCCCCCCTCTTTTTTTACACGGCCACCCTCTCTCTCCACACGGCCCCTTTCTCTCTCCCCACGGCCCCCCTCTCTCTCCCCACGGCCCCCCTCTCTCTCCCCACGGCCCCCCTCTCTCTCCCCACGGCCCCCCTCTCTTTCCCCCCGGCCCCCCTCTCTCTCCCCCCGTCCTCCCTCTCTCTCCCCCCGGCCCCCTTCTCTCTCCCCCCGGCCCCCCTCTCTCTGCCCCCGGCCCCCCTCTCTCTGCCCCCGCCCCCCCCTCTCTCTCCCCCCGGCCCCCTCTCTCTCCCCCCGGCCCCCCTCTCTCTCCCGCCAAACCCCCTCTCTCTCCCCCCGGCCCCCCTCTCTCTCCCCCCGGCCCCCCTCTCTCTCCCCCCGGCCCGCCTCTCTCTCCCCCCGGCCCCCCTCTCTCTCCCCCCGGCCCCCCTCTCTCTCCCGCCGGCCCCCCTCTCTCTCCCGCCGGCCCCCCTCTAACTCCCCCCCGGCCCTCCTGTCTCTCCCCCCGGCCCCCCTCTCTCTCCCCCCGGCCCCCCTCTCTCTCCCCCCGGCCCCCCTCTCTCTGCCCCCGGCACCCCTCTCTATCCCCCCGGCCCCCCTCTCTCTCCCCCCGGCCCCCCTCTCTCTCCCCCCGGCCCCCCTCTCTCTCCCCCCGGCCCCCGTCTCTCTCCCCACGGCCCCCCTCTCTCTCCCCACGGCCCCCCTCTCTCTCCCCACGGCCCCCCTCTCTCTCCCCCCGGTCCCCCTCTCTCTCCCCACTGCCCCCCTCTCTCTGCCCCCTCTCTCTGCCCCCGGCCTCTCTCTCTCTCCCCCCGGCACCCCTCTCTCTCCCCCCGGCCCCCCTCTCTCTCCCGCCGGCCCCCCTCTCTCTCCCACCGGCCCCCCTCTCTCTCCCCCCGGCCCCCCTCTCTCTCCCCCCGGCCCCCCTCTCTCTCCCCCCGGCACCCCTCTCTCTCCCCCCGTCCCCCCTCTCTCTCCCCACGGCCCCCGTCTCTCTCCCCACGGCCCCCCTCTCTCTCCCCCCGGCCCGCCTCTCTGTCCCCCCGGCCCCCCTCTCTCTGCCCCCGGCCCCCCTCTCTCTCCCCCAGGCCCCCCTCTCTCTCCCCCCGGCCCCCCTCTCTCTCCCCCCGGCCCCCCTCTCTCTCCCCCCGGCCCGCCTCTCTCTCCCCCCGGCCCCCCTCTCTCTCCCCCCGGCCCCCCTCTCTCTCCCGCCGGCCCCCCTCTCTCTCCCCCCGGCCCCCCTCTCTCTCCCGCCGGCCCCCCTCTCACTCCCCCTGGCCCTCCTCTCTCTCCCCCCGGCCCCCCTCTCTCTCCCCCCGGCCCCCCTCTCTCTCCCCCCGGCCCCCCTCTCTCTGCCCCCGGCCCCCCTCTCTATCACCCCGGCCCCCCTCTCTCTCCCCCCGGCCCCCCTCTCTCTCCCCCCGGCCCGCCTCTCTCTCCCCCCGGCTCCCCTCTCTCTCCCCCGGCCCCCTCTCTCTCCCCCCGGCCCCCCTCTCTCTGCTCCCGGCCCCCCTCTCTATCCCCCCCGGCCCCCCTCTCTCTCCCCCCGGCCACCCTCTCTCTCCCTCTGGCCCGCCACTCTGTCCCCCCGGCCCCCCTCTCTCTGCCCCCGGCCCCCCTCTCTCTCCCCCCGGCCCCCCTCTCTCTCCCACCAGCCCCCCTCTCTCTCTCCCCCCGGCCCCCCTCTCTCTCTCCCCGGCCCCCCTCTCTTTCCCACCTCCCCCCTCTCTCTCCCCCCGGCCCCCCTCTCTCTCCCCCCGGCCCCCCTCTCTCTCCCCACGGCCTCCCTCTCTCTCCCCACGGCCCCCCTCTCTCTCCCCACGGCCCCCCTCTCTCTCCCCACAGCCCCCCTCTCTCTCTCCCCGGCCCCCCTCTCTCTCCCCCCTGCCGCCCTCTCTCTCCCCCCTCTCTCTGCCCCCGGCCCCTCTCTCTCTCCCCCCCGGGCCCCCTCTCTCTCCCCCCGGCCCCCCTCTCTCTCCCGCCGGCCCCCCTCTCTCTCCCCCCGGCCCCCCTCTCTCTCCCCCCGGCCCCCCTCTCTCTCCCCCCGGCCCCTCTCTCTCTCCCCCCGGTCCCCCTCTCTCTCCCCACGGCCCCCCTCTCTCTCCCCACGGCCCCCCTCTCTCTCCCCACGGCCCCCCTCTCTTTCCCCCTGGCCCCCTTCTCTCTCCCCCCTGCCCCCTCTCTTTCTCCCCACGGCCCCCCTCTCTCTCCCGCCGGCCCCCCTCTCTCTACCCCCGGCTCCCCTCTCTCCCCACGGCCCCCCTCTCTCTCCCCACGGCCCCCCTCTCTCTACCCCCGGACCCCCTCTCTCTCCCCCCAGCCCCCCTCTCTCTCCCCCCGGCCCCCCTCTCTCTCTCCCCGGCCCCCCTCTCTCTGCCCCCGGCCCACCTCTCTGCCCCCGGCCCCCCTCTCTCTCCCCACGGCCCCCCTCTCTCTCCCCACGGCCCCCCTCTCTCTCTCCACGGCCCCCTTCTCTCTCCCCACGGCCCCCCTCTCTCTCCCACCGGCCCCCCTCTCTCTCGCCCTGGCCTCCCTCTCTTTCCCCCCGGCCCCCCTCTCTCTCCCCCCTGCCCCCCTCTCTCTCCCCCCGGCCCCCCTCTCTCTCCCCCCGGCCCCCCTCTCTCTGCCCCCGGCCCCCCTCTCTATCCCCCCGGCCCCCCTCTCTCTCCCCCCGGCCCCCCTCTCTCTGCCCCCGGCCCTCCTCTCTCTCCCCCCAGCCCCCCTCTTTTTTTACACGGCCACCCTCTCTCTCCACACGGCCCCTTTCTCTCTCCCCACGGCCCCCCTCTCTCTCCCCACGGCCCCCCTCTCTCTCCCCACGGCCCCCCTCTCTCTCCCCACGGCCCCCCTCTCTTTCCCCCCGGCCCCCCTCTCTCTCCCCCAGGCCCCCCTCTTTCTCCCCACGGCCCCTCTCTCTCGCCCGCCCGCCCCCCTCGCTCTCCCCCCGGCTGCCCTCTTTCTCCCCACGGCCCCCCTCTCTCTCCCCACGGCCCCCCTCTCTCTCCCCCCGGCCCCCCTCTCTCTCCCCCCGGCCCCCCTCTCTCTCCCCCCAGCCCTCCTCTCTCTCCCCCCGGCCTCCCTCTCTCTGTCCCCGGCCCCCCTCTCTATTCCCCCGGCCCCCCTCTCTCTGCCCTCGGCCCCCCTCTCTCTGCCCCCGGCCCCCCTCTCTCTGCTCCCGGGCCCCCTCTCTCTCCCCCCGGCCCCCCTCTCTCTCCCCACGGCCCCCCTCTCTCTCCCCACGGCCCCCCTCTCTCTCTCCACGGCCCACTTCTCTCTCCCCATGGCCCCCCTCTCTCTCCCACCGGCCCCCCTCTCGATCCCCCCCGGCCCCCCTCTCTCTGCCCCCGGCCCCCCTCTCTATCCCCCCGGCCCCCTCTCTCTCCCCCCGGCCTCCCGCTCTCTGCCCCCGGCCCCCCTCTCTCTCCCCCCGGCCCCCCTCTCTCTTCACACGGCCCCCCTCTCTCTCCACACGGCCCTTTTCTCTCTCCCCACGGCCCCCCTCTCTCCCCCCAAGGCCCCCCTCTCTCTCCCCACGGCCCCCCTCTCTCTCCCCACGGCCCCCCTCTCTCTCCCCACGGCCCCCCTCTCTTTCCCCCCGGCCCCCTTCTCTCTCCCCCCTGCCCCCTCTCTTTCTCCCCACGGCCCCCCTCTCTCTCCCGCCGGCCCCCCTCTCTCTTCCCCCGGCTCCCCTCTCTCCCCACGGCCCCCCTCTCTCTCCCCACGGCCCCCCTCTCTCTACCCCCGGACCCCCTCTCTCTCCCCCCGGCCCCCCTCTCTCTCCCCCCGGCCCCCCTCTCTCTGCCCCCGGCCCCCCTCTCTCTGCCCCCGGCCCCCCTCTCTCTGCCCCCGGCCCCCCTCTCTCTGCCCCCGGCCCCCCTCTCTCTCCCCCCGGCCCCCCTCTCTCTCCTCACGGCCCCCCTCTCTCTCCCCACGGCCCCCCTCTCTCTCCCCACGGCCCCCCTCTCTCTCTCCACGGCCCCCTTCTCTCTCCCCACGGCTCCCCTCTCTCTCCCACCGGCCCCCCTCTCTCTCCCCCCGGCCCCCCTCTCTCTCCCCCCGGCCCCCCTCTCTCTCCCCCCGGCCCCCCTCTCTTTGCCCCCGGCCCCCCTCTCTATCCCCCCGCCCCCCTCTCTCTCCCCCCGGCCCCCCTCTCTCTGCCCCCGGCCCCCTTCTCTCTCCCCCCGGCCCCCCTCTTTTTTACACGGCCCCCCTCTCTCTCCACACGGCCCCTTTCTCTCTCCCCACGGCCCCCCTCTCTCTACCCACGGCCCCCTCTCTCTCCCCACGGCCCCCCTCTCTCTCCCCACGGCCCCCCTGTCTTTCCCCCCGGCCCCCCCTCTCTCTCCCCCCGGCCCCCCTCTTTCTCCCCACGGTCCCCCTCTCTCGCCCGCTGGCCCCCCTCTCTCTCCCCCCGGCTCCCCTCTCTCTCCCCACGGCCCCCCTCTCTCTCCCCATGGCCCCCCTCTCTCTTCCCCCGGCCCCCCTCTCTCTCCCCCCGGCCCACCTCTCTCTCCCCCCAGCCCTCCTCTCTCTCCCCCCGGCCCCCCTCTCTCTGCCCCCGGCCCCCCTCTCTCTTCCCCCGGCCCCCCTCTCTCTGCCCTCGGCCCCCCTCTCTCTGCCCCCGGCCCCCCTCTCTCTGCTCCCGGCCCCCCTCTTTCTCCCCCCGGCCCCCCTCGCTCTCCCCACGGCCCCCCTCTCTCTCCCCACGGCCCCCCTCTCTCTCCCACCGGCCCCCCTCTCGATCCCCCCGGCCCCCCTCTCTCTGCCCCCGGCCCCCCTCTCTATCCCCCCGGCCCCCTCTCTCTCCCCCAGGCCTGCTGCTCTCTGCCCCCGCCCCCCCTCTCTCTCCCCCCGGCCGCCCTCTCTCTTCACACGGCCCCCTCTCTCTCCACACGGCCCTTTTCTCTCTCCCCACGGCCCCCTCTCTCTCCCCAAGGCCCCCCTCTCTCTCCCCACGGCCCCCCTCTCTCTCCACACGGCCCCCTCTCTTTCCCCCCGGCCCCCCTCTCTCTCCCCCCGGCCCCCCTCTTTCTCCCTACGGCCCCCCTCTCTCTCCCGCCGGCCCCCCTCTCTCTCCCCCCGGCTCCCCTCTCTCTCCCCACGGCCCCCCTCTCTCTCCCCACGGCCCCCCTCTCTCTCCCCCGGCCCCCCTCTCTCTCCCCCCGGCCCCCCTCTCTCTCCCCCCGGCCCCCCTCTCTCTGCCCCCGGCCCCCCTCTCTCTGCCCCCGGCCCCACTCTCTCTGCCCTCGGCCCCCCTCTCTCTGCCCCCGGCCCCCCTCTCTCTGCCCCCGGCCCCCCTCTCTCTCCCCCCGGCCCCCCTCGCTCTCCCCCCGGCCCCCCTCTCTATCCCCCCGGCCCTCCTCTCTCTCCCCCCGGCCCCCCTCTCTCTGCCCCCGGCCCCCCTCTCTATCCCCCTGGCCCCCCTCTCTCTCCCCCCGGCCCCCCTCTCTCTGCCCCCGGCCCTCCTCTCTCTCCCCCCGGCCCCCCTCTTTTTTTACACGGCCCCCCTCTCTCTCCACACGGCCCCTTTCTCTCTCCCCACTGCCCCCCTCTCTCTCCCCACGGCCCCCCTCTCTCTCCCCACGGCCCCCCTCTCTCTCCCCACGGCCCCCCTCTCTTTCCCCCCGGCCCCCCTCTCTCTCCCCCAGGCCCCCCTCTTTCTCCCCACGGCCCCTCTCTCTCGCCCGCCGGCCCCCCTCTCTCTCCCCCCGGCTGCCCTCTTTCTCCCCACGGCCCCCCTCTCTCTCCCCACGGCCCCCCTCTCTCTCCCCCCGGCCCCCCTCTCTCTCCCCACGGCCCCCCTCTATCTCCTCCCAGCCCTCCTCTCTCTCCCCCCGGCCTCCCTCTCTCTGCCCCCGGCCCCCCTCTCTATTCCCCCGGCCCCCCTCTCTCTCCCCACGGCCCCCCTCTCTCTCCCCACGGCCCCCCTCTCTCTCTCCACGGCCCACTTCTCTCTCCCCATGGCCCCCCTCTCTCTCCCACCGGCCCCCCTCTCGATCCCCCCCGGCCCCCCTCTCTCTGCCCCCGGCCCCCCTCTCTATCCCCCCGGCCCCCTCTCTCTCCCCCCGGCCTCCCGCTCTCTGCCCCCGGCCCCCCTCTCTCTCCCCCCGGCCCCCCTCTCTCTTCACACGGCCCCCCTCTCTCTCCACACGGCCCTATTCTCTCTCCCCACGGCCCCCCTCTCTCTCCCCAAGGCCCCCCTCTCTCTCCCCACGGCCCCCCTCTCTCTCCCCACGGCCCACCTCTCTCTCCCCACGGCCCCCCTCTCTCTCCCCACGGCCCCCCTCTCTCTCCCCACGGCCCCCCTCTCTTTCCCCCCGGCCCCCTTCTCTCTCCCCCCTGCCCCCTCTCTTTCTCCCCACGGCCCCCCTCTCTCTCCCGCCGGCCCCCCTCTCTCTCCCCCCGGCTCCCCTCTCTCCCCACGGCCCCCCTCTCTCTCCCCACGGCCCCCCTCTCTCTACCCCCGGACCCCCTCTCTCTCCCCCCGGCCCCCTCTCTCTCCCCCCGGCCCCCCTCTCTCTCTCCCCGGCCCCCCTCTCTCTGCCCCCGGCCCCCCTCTCTCTGCCCCCGGCCCCCCTCTCTCTGCCCCCGGCCCCCTTCTCTCTCCCCCCGGCCCCCCTCTCTCTGCTCACGGCCCCCCTCTCTCTCCCCACGGCCCCCCTCTCTCTCCCCACGGCCCCCCTCTCTCTCTCCACGGCCCCCTTCTCTCTCCCCACGGCCCCCCTCTCTCTCCCACCGGCCCCCCTCTCTCTCCCCCCGGCCCCCCTCTCTCTCCCCCCGGCCCCCCTCTCTCTCCCCCCGGCCCCCCTCTCTTTGCCCCCGGCCCCCCTCTCTATCCCCCCGGCCCCCCTCTCTCTCACCCCAGCCCCCCTCTCTCTGCCCCCGGCCCCCCTCTCTCTCCCCCCGGCCCCCCTCTTTTTTACACGGCCCCCCTCTCTCTCCACACGGCCCCTTTCTCTCTCCCCACGGCCCCCCTCTCTCTACCCACGGCCCCCCTCTCTCTCCCCACGGCCCCCCTCTCTCTCCCCACGGCCCCCCTGTCTTTCCCCCCGGCCCCCCTCTCTCTCCCCCCGGCCCCCCTCTTTCTCCCCACGGTCCCCCTCTCTCGCCCGCTGGCCCCCCTCTCTCTCCCCCCGGCTCCCCTCTCTCTCCCCACGGCCCCCCTCTCTCTCCCCATGGCCCCCCTCTCTCTTCCCCCGGCCCCCCTCTCTCTCCCCCCGGCCCACCTCTCTCTCCCCCCAGCCCTCCTCTCTCTCCCCCCGGCCCCCCTCTCTCTGCCCCCGGCCCCCCTCTCTCTTCCCTCGGCCCCCCTCTCTCTGCCCTCGGCCCCCCTCTCTCTGCCCCCGGCCCCCCTCTCTCTGCTCCCGGCCCCCCTCTTTCTCCCCCCGGCCCCCCTCGCTCTCCCCACGGCCCCCCTCTCTCTCCCCACGGCCCCCCTCTCTCTCTCCACGGCCCCCTTCTCTCTCCCCATGGCCCCCCTCTCTCTCCCACCGGCCCCCCTCTCGATCCCCCCGGCCCCCCTCTCTCTGCCCCCGGCCCCCCTCTCTATCCCCCCGGCCCCCTCTCTCTCCCCCAGGCCTGCTGCTCTCTGCCCCCGGCCCCCCTCTCTCTCCCCCCGGCGCCCTCTCTCTTCACACGGCCCCCTCTCTCTCCACACGGCCCTTTTCTCTCTCCCCACGGCCCCCTCTCTCTCCCCAAGGCCCCCCTCTCTCTCCCCACGGCCCCCCTCTCTCTCCACACGGCCCCCTCTCTTTCCCCCCGGCCCCCCTCTCTCTCCCCCCGGCCCCCCTCTTTCTCCCCACGGCCCCCCTCTCTCTCCCGCCGGCCCCCCTCTCTCTCCCCCCGGCTCCCCTCTCTCTCCCCACGGCCCCCCTCTCTCTCCCCACGGCCCCCCTCTCTCTCCCCCGGCCCCCCTCTCTCTCCCCCCGGCCCCCCTCTCTCTCCCGCCGGCCCCCCTCTCTCTGCCCCCGGCCCCCCTCTCTCTGCCCCCGGCCCCACTCTCTCTGCCCTCGGCCCCCCTCTCTCTGCCCCCAGCCCCCCTCTCTCTGCCCCCGGCCCCCCTCTCTCTCCCCCCGGCCCCCCTCGCTCTCCCCCCGGCCCCCCTCTCTATCCCCCCGGCCCTCCTCTCTCTCCCCCCGGCCCTCCTCTCTCTGCCCCCGGCCCCCCTCTCTCTTCCCCCGGCCCCCCTCTCTCTGCCCTCGGCCCCCCTCTCTCTGCCCCCGGCCCCCCTCTCTCTGCTCCCGGCCCCCCTCTCTTTCCCCCCAGCCCCCCTCTCTCTCCCCACGGCCCCCCTCTCTCTCCCCACGTCCCCCCTCTCTCTCTCCACGGCCCCCTTCTCTCTCCCCACGGCCCCCCTCTCTCTCCCACCGGCCCCCCTCTCTCTCCCCCCGGCCCCAATCTCTCTGCCCCCGGCCCCCCTCTCTATCCCCCCGGCACCCTCTCTCTCCCCCCGGCCCCCCTCTCTCTTCACACGGCCCCCCCCTCTCTCTCCACACGGCCCTTTTCTCTCTCCCCACGGCCCCCCTCTCTCTCGCCACGGCCCCCCTCTCTCTCCCCATGGCCCCCCTCTCTCTCCCCCCGGCCCCCCTCTCTCTCCCCCCGGCCCCCCTCTCTCTCCCCCCAGCCCTCCTCTCTCTCCCCCCGGCGCCCCTCTCTCTGTCCCCGGCCCCCCTCTCTCTTCCCCCGGCCCCCCTCTCTCTGCCCTCGGCCCCCTCTCTCTGCCCCCGGCCCCCCTCTCTCTGCTCCCGGCCCCCCTCTCTCTCCCCCCGGCCACCCTCGCTCTCCCCACGGCCCCCCTCTCTCTCCCCACGGCCCCCCTCTCTCTCTCCACGGCCCCCTTCTCTCTCCCCATGGCCCCCCTCTCTCTCCCACCGGCCCCCCTCTCGATCCCCCCGGCCCCCCTCTCTCTGCCCCCGGCCCCCCTCTCTATCCCCCCGGCCCCCTCTCTCTCCCCCAGGCCTGCTGCTCTCTGCCCCCGGCCCCCCTCTCTCTTCACACGGCCCCCTCTCTCTCCACCAGGCCCTTTTCTCTCTCCCCACGGCCCCCCTCTCTCTCCCGCCGGCCCCCCTCTCTCTCCCTCCGGCTCCCCTCTCTCTCCCCACGGCCCCCCTCTCTCTCCCCACGGCCCCCCTCTCTCTCCCCCGGCCCCCCTCTCTCTCCCCCCGGCCCCCCTCTCTCTCCCCCCGGCCCCCCTCTCTCTGCCCCCGGCCCCCCTCTCTCTGCCCCCGGCCCCACTCTCTCTGCCCTCGGCCCCCCTCTCTCTGCCCCCGGCCCCCCTCTCTCTGCCCCCGGCCCCCCTCTCTCTCCCCCCGGCCCCCCTCTCTCTCCCCCCGGCCCCCCTCTCTATCCCCCCGGCCCTCCTCTCTCTCCCCCCGGCCCTCCTCTCTCTGCCCCCTGCCCCCCTCTCTCTTCCCCCGGCCCCCCTCTCTCTGCCCTCGGCCCCCCTCTCTCTGCCCCCGGCCCCCCTCTCTCTGCTCCCGGCCCCCCTCTCTTTCCCCCCAGCCCCCCTCTCTCTCCCCACGGCCCCCCTCTCTCTCCCCATGGCCCCCCTCTCTCTCTCCACGGCCCCCTTCTCTCTCCCCACGGCCCCCCTCTCTCTCCCACCGGCCCCCCTCTCTCTCCCCCCGGCCCCAATCTCTCTGCCCCCGGCCCCCCTCTCTATCCCCCCGGCCCCCTCTCTCTCCCCCCGGCCCCCCTCTCTCTTCACACGGCCCCCCCCTCTCTCTCCACACGGCCCTTTTCTCTCTCCCCACGGCCCCCCTCTCTCTCGCCACGGCCCCCCGCTCTCTCCCCACGGCCCCCCTCTCTTTCCCCCCGGCCCCCCTCTCTCTCCCCCCGGCCCCCCTCTTTCTCCCCACGGCCCCCCTCTCTCTCCCACCGGCCCCCCTCTCTCTCCCCCCGGCTCCCCTCTCTCTCCCCACTGCCCCCCTCTCTCTCCCCACGGCCCCCCTCTCTCTACCCCGGCCCCCCTCTCTCTCCCCCCGGCCCCCCTCTCTCTCCCCCTGGCCCCCCTCTCTCTGCCCCCGGCCCCCCTCTCTCTGCCCACGGCCCCCCTCTCTCTCCCCACGGCCCCCCTCTCTCTCACCACGGCCCCCCTCTCTCTCCACGGCCCCCTTCTCTCTCCCCACGGCCCCCCTCTCTCTCCACCGGCCCCCCTCTCTCTCGCCCCGGCCCCCCTCTCTCTCCCCCCGGCCCCCCTCTCTCTCCCCCCGGCCCCCCTCTCTCTCCCCCCGGCCCCCTTCTCTCTGCCTCTGGCCCCCCTCTCTATCCCCCCGGCCCTCCTCTCTCTTCCCCCGGCCCCCCTCTCTCTGCCCCCGGCCCCCCTCTCTCTCCCCCCGTCCCCCCTCTCTCTTCACACGGCCCCCTCTCTCTCCACACGGCCCCTTTCTCTCTCCCCACGGCCCACTCTCTCTCCCCACGGCCCCCCTCTCTCTCCCCACGGCCCCCCTCTCTCTCCCCACGGCCCCCCTCTCTTTGCCACCGGCCCCCCTCTCTCTCCACCTGGCCCCCCTCTTTCTCCCCACGGCCCCCCTCTCTCTCCCGCCGGCCCCCCTCTCTTTCCCCCCGGCCCCCCTCTCTCTCCCCCCGGCCCCCCTCTTTCTCCCCACGGCCCCCCTCTCTCTCCCACCGGCCCCCCTCTCTCTCCCCCCGGCTCCCCTCTCTCTCCCCACTGCCCCCCTCTCTCTCCCCACGGCCCCCCTCTCTCTACCCCGGCCCCCCTCTCTCTCCCCCCGGCCCCCCTCTCTCTCCCCCTGGCCCCCCTCTCTCTGCCCCCGGCCCCCCTCTCTCTGCCCACGGCCCCCCTCTCTCTCCCCACGGCCCCCCTCTCTCTCACCACGGCCCCCCTCTCTCTCCACGGCCCCCTTCTCTCTCCCCACGGCCCCCCTCTCTCTCCACCGGCCCCCCTCTCTCTCCCCCCGGCCCCCTTCTCTCTCCCCCCGGCCCCCTTCTCTCTGCCCCTGGCCCCCCTCTCTATCCCCCCGGCCCTCCTCTCTCTTCCCCCGGCCCCCCTCTCTCTGCCCCCGGCCCCCCTCTCTCTCCCCCCGGCCCCCCTCTCTCTTCACACGGCCCCCTCTCTCTCCACACGGCCCCTTTCTCTCTCCCCACGGCCCACTCTCTCTCCCCACGGCCCCCCTCTCTCTCCCCACGGCCCCCCTCTCTCTCCCCACGGCCCCCCTCTCTTTGCCAACGGCCCCCCTCTCTCTGCCCCCGGCCCCCCTCTCTCTGCCCCCGGCCCCCCTGTCTCTCCCCCCGGCCCCCCTCTCTCTGCCCCCGGCCCCCCTCTCTCTACCCCCGGCCCCCCTCTCTCTACCCCCGGGCCCCCCTCTCTCTCCCCCCGGCCCCCCTCTCTCTCCCCCCGGCCCCCCTCTCTCTCCCCCTGGCCCCCATCTCTCTCCCGCCGGTCCCCCTCTCTCTCCCGCCGGCTCCCCTCTCTCTCCCCCCGGCCACCCTCTCTCTCCCCCCGGCCCCCCTCTCTCTCCCCCCGGCCCCCCTCTCTCTCTTCCCGGCCCCCCTCTCTCTGCCCCCGGCCCCCCTCTCTCTGCCCCCCCCCTCTCTCTGCCCCCGGCCCCCCTCTCTCTCCCCCAGCCCCCCTGTCTCTCTCCCCGGTCCCCCTCTCTCCCCCCGGCCCCCCTCTCTTTCCCCCCGGCCGCCCTCTCTCTCCCCCCGGCCCCCCTCTCTCTCCACCCGGCCCCCCTTTCTCTCCCACCGGCCCCCCTTTCTCTCTCCCCGGCCCCCCTCTCTCTCGCCCCGGCCCCCCTCTCTCTGCCCCCGGCCCCCCACTCTCTGCCCCCGGCCCCCCTCTCTCTGCCCCCGGCCCCCCTCTCTCTCCCCCCGGCCCCCCTCTCTCTCCCCCCGGCCCCCCTCTCTATCCCCTCGGCCCCCCTCTCTCTGCCCCCGCCCCCCTCTCTCTGCTCCCGGCCCCCCTCTCTTTCCCCCCGGCCCCCCTCTCTCTCCCCACGGCCCCCCTCTCTCTCCCCACGGCCGCCCTCTCTCTGCCCCCGGCCCCCCTCTCTATCCCCCCGGCCCCCTCTCTCTCCCTCCGGCCCCCCTCTCTCTTCACACGGCCCCCCCTCTCTCTCCACACGGCCCTTTTCTCCCTCCCCACGGCCCCCCTCTCTCTCCCCACGGCCCCCCTCTCTCTCCCCACGGACCCTTCTCTTTCCCCCTGGCTCCCCTCTCTCTCCCCACGGCCCCCCTCTCTCTCCGCATGGCCCCCCTCTCTCTACCCCAGCCCCCCTCTCTCTCCCCCCGGCCCCCCTCTCTCTCCCCCTGGCCCCCCTCTCTCTGCCCCCGGCCCCCCTCTCTCTGCCCTCGGCCCCCCTCTCTCTGCCCCCAGCCCCCCTCTCTCTGCCCCCGGCCCCCCTCTCTCTCCCCCCGGCCCCCTCTCTCTCCCCACGGCCCCCCTCTCTCTCACCACGGCCCCCCTCTCTCTCCACGGCCCCCTTCTCTCTCCCCACGGCCCCCCTCTCTCTCGCCCCGGCCCCCCTCTCTCTCCCCCCGCCCCCCCTCTCTCTGCCCCCGGCCCCCCTCTCTCTGCCCCCGGCCCCCCTCTCTCTGCCCTCGGCCCCCCTCTCTCTTCCCCCGGCCCCCATCTCTCTGGCCCCAGCCCCCCTCTCTCTCCCCCCGGCCCTCCTCTCTCTCCCCACGGCCCCCCTCTCTCTCCCCACGGCCCCCCTCTCTCTCCCCACGGCCCCCTTCTCTCTCTCCACGGCCCCCTTCTCTATCCCCACGGCCCCCCTCTCTCTCCCACCGCCCCCCCCTCTCTCTCGCCCCGGCCCCCCTCTCTCTCCCCCCGGCCCCCTCTCTCTCCCCGCAGCCCACCTCTCTCTCCCCCTGGCCCCCCTCTCTCTGCCCCCGGCCCCCCTCTCTCTACCAACGGCCCCCCTCTCTCTGCCATCGGCCCCCCTCTCTCTGCCCCCGGCCCCCCTCTCTCTGCCCCCGGCCCCCCTGTCTCTCCCCCCGGCCCCCCTCTCTCTGCCC
This sequence comes from Petromyzon marinus, assembly GCF_048934315.1. Lineage (NCBI taxonomy): Eukaryota > Metazoa > Chordata > Hyperoartia > Petromyzontiformes > Petromyzontidae > Petromyzon > Petromyzon marinus. The sequence goes on along the minus strand of NW_027423068.1, from coordinate 125,430 downwards.
CCGGCCCCCCTCTCTCTACCCCCGGCCCCCCTCTCTCTACCCCCGGGCCCCCCTCTCTCTCCCCCCGGCCCCCCTCTCTCTCCCCCCGGCCCCCCTCTCTCTCCCCCTGGCCCCCATCTCTCTCCCGCCGGTCCCCCTCTCTCTCCCGCCGGCTCCCCTCTCTCTCCCCCCGGCCACCCTCTCTCTCCCCCCGGCCCCCCTCTCTCTCCCCCCGGCCCCCCTCTCTCTCTTCCCGGCCCCCCTCTCTCTGCCCCCGGCCCCCCTCTCTCTGCCCCCCCCCCTCTCTCTGCCCCCGGCCCCCCTCTCTCTCCCCCAGCCCCCCTGTCTCTCTCCCCGGTCCCCCTCTCTCCCCCCGGCCCCCCTCTCTCTCCCCCCGGCCGCCCTCTCTCTCCCCCCGGCCCCCCTCTCTCTCCACCCGGCCCCCCTTTCTCTCCCACCGGCCCCCCTTTCTCTCTCCCCGGCCCCCCTCTCTCTCGCCCCGGCCCCCCTCTCTATGCCCCCGGCCCCCCACTCTCTGCCCCCGGCCCCCCTCTCTCTGCCCCCGGCCCCCCTCTCTCTCCCCCCGGCCCCCCTCTCTCTCCCCCCGGCCCCCCTCTCTATCCCCTCGGCCCCCCTCTCTCTGCCCCCGCCCCCCTCTCTCTGCTCCCGGCCCCCCTCTCTTCCCCCCGGCCCCCCTCTCTCTCCCCACGGCCCCCCTCTCTCTCCCCACGGCCCCCCTCTCTCTGCCCCCGGCCCCCCTCTCTATCCCCCCGGCCCCCTCTCTCTCCCCCCGGCCCCCCTCTCTCTTCACACGGCCCCCCCTCTCTCTCCACACGGCCCTTTTCTCTCTCCCCACGGCCCCCCTCTCTCTCCCCACGGCCCCCCTCTCTCTCCCCACGGACCCTTCTCTTTCCCCCTGGCTCCCCTCTCTCTCCCCACGGCCCCCCTCTCTCTCCGCATGGCCCCCCTCTCTCTACCCCAGCCCCCCTCTCTCTCCCCCCGGCCCCCCTCTCTCTCCCCCTGGCCCCCCTCTCTCTGCCCCCGGCCCCCCTCTCTCTGCCCTCGGCCCCCCTCTCTCTGCCCCCAGCCCCCCTCTCTCTGCCCCCGGCCCCCCTCTCTCTCCCCCCGGCCCCCTCTCTCTCCCCACGGCCCCCCTCTCTCTCACCACGGCCCCCCTCTCTCTCCACGGCCCCCTTCTCTCTCCCCACGGCCCCCCTCTCTCTCGCCCCGGCCCCCCTCTCTCTCCCCCCGGCCCCCCTCTCTCTCCCCCCGGCCCCCCTCTCTCTCCCCCCGGCCCCCTTCTCTCTGCCCCTGGCCCCCCTCTCTATCCCCCCGGCCCCCCTCTCTCTGCCCCCGGCCCCCCTCTCTATCCCCCCGGCCCCCTCTCTCTCCCCCCGGCCCCCCTCTCTCTTCACACGGCCCCCCCTCTCTCTCCACACGGCCCTTTTCTCTCTCCCCACGGCCCCCCTCTCTCTCCCCACGGCCCCCCTCTCTCTCCCCACGGACCCTTCTCTTTCCCCCTGGCTCCCCTCTCTCTCCCCACGGCCCCCCTCTCTCTCCGCATGGCCCCCCTCTCTCTACCCCAGCCCCCCTCTCTCTCCCCCCGGCCCCCCTCTCTCTCCCCCTGGCCCCCCTCTCTCTGCCCCCGGCCCCCCTCTCTCTGCCCTCGGCCCCCCTCTCTCTGCCCCCAGCCCCCCTCTCTCTGCCCCCGGCCCCCCTCTCTCTCCCCCCGGCCCCCTCTCTCTCCCCACGGCCCCCCTCTCTCTCACCACGGCCCCCCTCTCTCTCCACGGCCCCCTTCTCTCTCCCCACGGCCCCCCTCTCTCTCGCCCCGGCCCCCCTCTCTCTCCCCCCGGCCCCCCTCTCTCTCCCCCCGGCCCCCCTCTCTCTCCCCCCGGCCCCCTTCTCTCTGCCCCTGGCCCCCCTCTCTATCCCCCCGGCCCCCCTCTCTCTTCCCCCGGCCCCCCTCTCTCTGCCCCCGGCCCCCCTCTCTCTCCCCCCGGCCCCCCTCTCTCTTCCCATGGCCCCTCTCTCTCTCCACACGGCCCCTTTCTCTCTCCCCACGGCCCCCCTCTCTCTCCCCACGGCCCCCCTCTCTCTCCCCATGGCCCCCCTCTCTCTCCCCCCGCCCCCTCTCTCTCCCCCCGGCCCCCCTCTCTCTTCACACGGCCCCCCCCCTCTCTCTCCACACGGCCCTTTTCTCTCTCCCCACGGCCCCCCTCTCTCTCGCCACGGCCCCCCTCTCTCTCCCCATGGCCCCCCTCTCTCTCCCCCCGGCCCCCCTCTCTCTCCCCCCGGCCCCCCTCTCTCTCCCCCCAGCCCTCCCCTCTCTCCCCCCGGCGCCCCTCTCTCTGTCCCCGGCCCCCCTCTCTCTTCCCCCGGCCCCTCTCTCTCTGCCCTCGGCCCCCTCTCTCTGCCCCCGGCCCCCCTCTCTCTGCTCCCGGCCCCCCTCTCTCTCCCCCCGGCCCCCCTCGCTCTCCCCACGGCCCCCCTCTCTCTCCCCACGGCCCCCCTCTCTCTCTCCACGGCCCCCTTCTCTCTCCCCATGGCCCCCCTCTCTCTCCCACCGGCCCCCCTCTCGATCCCCCCGGCCCCCCTCTCTCTGCCCCCGGCCCCCCTCTCTATCCCCCCGGCCCCCTCTCTCTCCCCCAGGCCTGCTGCTCTCTGCCCCCGGCCCCCCTCTCTCTTCACACGGCCCCCTCTCTCTCTCCCGCCGGCCCCCCTCTCTCTCCCCCCGGCTCCCCTCTCTCTCCCCACGGCCCCCGTCTCTCTCCCCACGGCCCCCCTCTCTCTCCCCCAGCCCCCCTCTCTCTCCCCCCGGCCCCCCTCTCTCTCCCCCCGGCCCCCCTCTCTCTGCCCCCGGCCCCCCTCTCTCTGCCCCCGGCCCCACTCTCTCTGCCCTCGGCCCCCCTCTCTCTGCCCCCGGCCCCCCTCTCTCTGCCCCCGGCCCCCCTCTCTCTCCCCCCGGCCTCCCTCTCTCTCCCCCCGGCCCCCCTCTCTATCCCCCCGGCCCTCCTCTCTCTCCCCCCGGCCCTCCTCTCTCTGCCCCCGGCCCCCCTCTCTCTTCCCCCGGCCCCCCTCTCTCTGCCCTCGGCCCCCCTCTCTCTGCCCCCGGCCCCCCTCTCTCTGCTCCCGGCCCCCCTCTCTTTCTCCCCAGCCCCCCTCTCTCTCCCCACGGCCCCCCTCTCTCTCCCCACGGCCCCCCTCTCTCTCTCCACGGCCCCCTTCTCTCTCCCCACGGCCCCCCTCTCTCTCCCACCGGCCCCCCTCTCTCTCCCCCCGGCCCCAATCTCTCTGCCCCCTGCCCCCCTCTCTATCCCCCCGGCCCACTCTCTCTCCCCCCGGCCCCCCTCTCTCTTCACACGGCCCCCCCTCTCTCTCCACACGGCCCTTTTCTCTCTCCCCACGGCCCCCCTCTCTCTCGCCACGGCCCCCCGCTCTCTCCCCACGGCCCCCCTCTCTTTCCCCCCGGCCCCCCTCTCTCTCCCCCCGGCCCCCCTCTTTCTCCCCACGGCCCCCCTCTCTCTCCCCCCGGCTCCCCTCTCTCTCCCCACTGCCCCCCTCTCTCTCCCCACGGCCCCCCTCTCTCTACGCCAGCCCCCCTCTCTCTCCCCCCGGCCCCCCTCTCTCTTCCCCTGGCCCCCCTCTCTCTGCCCCCGGCCCCCCTCTCTCTGCCCACGGCCCCCCTCTCTCTCCCCACGGCCCCCCTCTCTCTCACCACGGCCCCCCTCTCTCTCCACGGCCCCCTTCTCTCTCCCCACGGCCCCCCTCTCTCTCCACCGGCCCCCCTCTCTCTCGCCCCGGCCCCCCTCTCTCTCCCCCCGGCCCCCCTCTCTCTCCCCCCGGCCCCCCTCTCTCTCCCCCCGGCCCCCTTCTCTCTGCCCCTGGCCCCCCTCTCTATCCCCCCGGCCCTCCTCTCTCTTCCCCCGGCCCCCCTCTCTCTGCCCCCGGCCCCCCTCTCTCTCCCCCCGGCCCCCCTCTCTCTTCCCACGGCCCCCTCTCTCTCCACACGGCCCCTTTCTCTCTCCCCACGGGCCCACTCTCTCTCCCCACGACCCCCCTCTCTCTCCCCACGGCCCCCCTCTCTCTCCCCACGGCCCCCCTCTCTTTGCCACCGGCCCCCCTCTCTCTCCCCCTGGCCCCCCTCTTTCTCCCCACGGCCCCCCTCTCTCTCCCGCCGGCCCCCCTCTCTCTCCCCCCGGCTCCCCTCTCTCTCCCCACGGCCCCCTTCTCTCTCCCCACGGCCCCCCTCTCTCTCCCCCCGGCCCCCCTCTCTCTCCCCCCGGCCCCCCTCTCTCTCCCCCCGTCCCCCCTCTCTCTCCCCCCGGCCCCCCTCTCTCTGCCCCCGGCCCCCCTCTCTCTGCCCCCGGCCCCCCTCTCTCTGCCCTCGGCCCCCCTCTCTCTTCCCCCGGCCCCCATCTCTCTGGCCCCAGCCCCCCTCTCTCTCCCCCCGGCCCTCCTCTCTCTCCCCACGGCCCCCCTCTCTCTCCCCACGGCCCCCCTCTCTCTCCCCACGGCCCCCTTCTCTCTCTCCACGGCCCCCTTCTCTATCCCCACGGCCCCCCTCTCTCTCCCACCGGCCCCCCCTCTCTCTCGCCCCGGCCCCCCTCTCTCTCCCCCCGGCCCCCTCTCTCTCCCCGCAGCCCACCTCTCTCTCCCCCTGGCCCCCCTCTCTCTGCCCCCGGCCCCCCTCTCTCTACCAACGGCCCCCCTCTCTCTGCCATCGGCCCCCCTCTCTCTGCCCCCGGCCCCCCTCTCTCTGCCCCCGGCCCCCCTGTCTCTCCCCCCGGCCCCCCTCTCTCTGCCCCCGGCCCCCCTCTCTCTACCCCCGGCCCCCCTCTCTCTACCCCCGGGCCCCCCTCTCTCTCCCCCCGGCCCCCCTCTCTCTCCCCCCGGCCCCCCTCTCTCTCCCCCTGGCCCCCATCTCTCTCTCGCCGGTCCCCCTCTCTCTCCCGCCGGCTCCCCTCTCTCTCCCCCCGGCCACCCTCTCTCTCCCCCCGGCCCCCCTCTCTCTCCCCCCGGCCCCCCTCTCTCTCTTCCCGGCCCCCCTCTCTCTGCCTCCGGCCCCCCTCTCTCTGCCCCCGCCCCCCCTCTCTCTGCCCCCGGCCCCCCTCTCTCTCCCCCAGCCCCCCTGTCTCTCTCCCCGGTCCCCCTCTCTCCCCCCGGCCCCCCTCTCTCTCCCCCCGGCCGCCCTCTCTCTCCCCCCGGCCCCCCTCTCTCTCCACCCGGCCCCCCTTTCTCTCCCACCGGCCCCCCTTTCTCTCTCCCCGGCCCCCCTCTCTCTCGCCCCGGCCCCCCTCTCTCTGCCCCCGGCCCCCCACTCTCTGCCCCCGGCCCCCCTCTCTCTGCCCCCGGCCCCCCTCTCTCTCCCCCCGGCCCCCCTCTCTCTTTCCCCGGCCCCCCTCTCTATCCCCTCGGCCCCCCTCTCTCTGCCCCCGCCCCCCTCTCTCTGCTCCCGGCCCCCCTCTCTTTCCCCCCGGCCCCCCTCTCTCTCCCCACGGCCCCCCTCTCTCTCCCCACGGCCCCCCTCTCTCTCCACGGCCCCCTTCTCTCTCCCCACGGCCCCCCTCTCTCTCCCACCGGCCCCCCTCTCTCTCCCCCCGGCCCCAATCTCTCTGCCCCCGGCCCCCCTCTCTATCCCCCCGGCCCCCTCTCTCTCCCCCCGGCCCCCCTCTCTCTTCACACGGCCCCCCCTCTCTCTCCACACGGCCCTTTTCTCTCTCCCCACGGCCCCCCTCTCTCTCCCCACGGCCCCCCTCTCTCTCCCCACGGACCCTTCTCTTTCCCCCTGGCTCCCCTCTCTCTCCCCACGGCCCCCCTCTCTCTCCGCATGGCCCCCCTCTCTCTACCCCAGCCCCCCTCTCTCTCCCCCCAGCCCCCCTCTCTCTCCCCCTGGCCCCCCTCTCTCTGCCCCCGGCCCCCCTCTCTCTGCCCTCGGCCCCCCTCTCTCTGCCCCCAGCCCCCCTCTCTCTGCCCCCGGCCCCCCTCTCTCTCCCCCCGGCCCCCTCTCTCTCCCCACGGCCCCCCTCTCTCTCACCACGGCCCCCCTCTCTCTCCACGGCCCCCTTCTCTCTCCCCACGGCCCCCCTCTCTCTCGCCCCGGCCCCCCTCTCTCTCCCCCCGGCCCCCCTCTCTCTCCCCCCGGCCCCCCTCTCTCTCCCCCCGGCCCCCTTCTCTCTGCCCCTGGCCCCCCTCTCTATCCCCCCGGCCCCCCTCTCTCTTCTCCCGGCCCCCCTCTCTCTGCCCCCGGCCCCCCTCTCTCTCCCCCCGGCCCCCCTCTCTCTTCACATGGCCCCTCTCTCTCTCCACACGGCCCCTTTCTCTCTCCCCACGGCCCCCCTCTCTCTCCCCACGGCCCCCCTCTCTCTCCCCACGGCCCCCCTCTCTCTCCCCACGGCCCCCATCTCTTTCCCCCCGGCCCCCCTCTCTCTCCCCCTGGCCCCCCTCTTTCTCCCCACGGCCCCCCTCTCTCTCCCGCCGGCCCCCCTCTCTCTCCCCCCGGCTCCCCTCTCTCTCCGCACGGCCCCCTTCTCTCTCCCCACGGCCCCCCTCTCTCTCCCCCCGGCCCCCCTCTCTCTCCCCCCGGCCCCCCTCTCTCTCCCCCCGGCCCCCCTCTCTCTGCCCCCGGCCCCCCTCTCTCTGCCCTCGGCCCCCCTCTCTCTTCCCCCGGCCCCCCTCTCTCTCCCGCCGGCCCCCCTCTCTCTCCCCACGGCCCCCCTCTCTCTCCCCACGGCCCCCCTCTCTCTCCCCACGGCACCCCTCTCTCTCTCCACGGCCCCCTTCTCTATCCCCACGGCCCCCCTCTCTCTCCCACCAGCCCCCCTCTCTTATCGCCCCGGCCCCCCTCTCTCTCCCCCCGGCCCCCTCTCTCTCCCCGCAGCCCCCCTCTCTCTCCCCCTGGCCCCCCTCTCTCTGCCCCCGGCCCCCCTCTCTCTGCCAACGGCTCCCCTCTCTCTGCCCCCGGCCCCCCTCTCTCTGCCCCCGGCTCCCCTGTCTCTCCCCCCGGCCCCCCTCTCTCTGCCCCCGGCCCCCCTCTCTCTGCCCCCGGCCCCCCTCTCTCTACCCCCGGGCCCCCCTCTCTCTCCCCCCGGCCCCCCTCTCTCTCCCCCCGGCCCCCCTCTCTCTCCCCCTGGCCCCCATCTCTCTCCCGCCGGCCCCCCTCTCTCTCCCGCCGGCTCCCCTCTCTCTCCCCCCGGCCCCCCTCTCTCTCCCCCCGGCCCCCCTCTCTCTCCCCCTGGCCCCCCTCTCTCTCTTCCCGGCCCACCTCTCTCTGCCCCCGGCCCCCCTCTCTCTGCCCCCGGCCCCCCTCTCTTTGCCCCCGGCCCCCCTCTCTCTCCACCAGCCCCCTCTCTCTCTCCCCGGTGCCCCTCTCTCCCCCCGGCCCCCCTCTCTCTCCCCCCGGCCGCCCTCTCTCTCCCCCCGGCTCCCCTCTCTCTCCACCCGGCCCCCCTTTCTCTCCCACCGGCCCCCCTTTCTCTCTCCCCGGCACCCCTCTCTCTCGCCCCAGCCCCCCTCTCTCTGCCCCGGGCCCCCCTCTCTCTGCCCCCGGCCCCCCTCTCTCTCCCCCCAGCCCCCCTGTCTCTCTCCCCGGTCCCCCCCTCTCTCCCCCCGGCCCCCCTCTCTCTCCCCCCGGCCGCCCTCTCTCTCCCCCCGGCCCCCCTCTCTCTGCCCCCGGGCCCCCTCTCTCTGCCCCCGGCCCCCCTCTCTCTGCCCCCGGCCCCCCTCTCTCTGCCCTCGGCCCCCCCTCTCTGCCCCCGGCCCCACCCTCTCTGCCCCCGGCCCCCCTCTCTCTCCCCCCGGCCCCCCTCTCTCTCCCCACGGCCCCCCTCTCTCTCCCCACGGCCCCCCTCTCTCTCCCCACGGCCCCCCTCTCTCTCCACGGCCCCCTTCTCTCTCCCCACGGCCCCCTTTCTCTCCCACCGGCCCCCCTCCCTCTCGCCCCGGCCCCCCTCTCACTCCCCCCGGCCCCCTCTCTCTCCACGCAGCCCCCCTCTCTCTCCCCCTGGCCCCCCTCTCTCTGCCCCCGGCCCCCTCTCTCCACCCCCGGCCCCCCTCTCTCTGCCCCCGGCCCCCCTCTCTCTGCCCACGGCCCCCCTCTCTCTGCTCCCGGCCCCCCTGTCTCTCCCCCCGGCCCCCCTCTCTCTGCCCCCGGCCCCACTCTCTCTGCCCCCGGCCCCCCTACTCTGCCCCCGGGCCCCCCTCTTTCTCCCCGCGGCCCCCCTCTCTCTCCCCCCAGCCCCCCTCTCTCTCCCCCTGGCCGACCTCTCTCTCCCACCGGCCCACCTCTCTATCCCGCCGGCCCCCTTCTCTCTCCCCCCGGCCCCCCTCTCTCTCACCCCGGCCCCCCTCTCTCTCTTCCCGGCCCCCCTCTCTCTACCCCCGGCCCCCCTCTCTCTGCCCCCGGCCCCCCTCTCTCGGCCCCCGGCCCCCCTCTCTCTCCCTCCGGCCCCCCTCTCTCTGCCCCCGGGCCCCCTCTATCTGCCCTGTCCCCCCTCTCTCTGCCCTCGGCCCCCCTCTCTCTGCCCCCGGCACCCCTCTCTATCCCCACGGCCCCCCTCTCTCTCCCCCCGGCCCCCCTCTCTCTGCCCCCGGCACCCCTCTCTCTCCCCCCGGCCCCCCTCTCTCTTCACCCGGCCCCCCTCTCTCTCCCCCTGGCCGACCTCTCTCTCCCGCCGCCCCCCCTCTCTCTCCCGCCGGCCCCCCTCTCTCTCACCCTGGCCCCCCTCTCTCTCCCCCCGGCCCCCTTCTCTCTCCCCCCGGCCCCCCTCTCTCTCACCCCGGCCCCCCTCTCTCTCTTCCCGGCCCCCCTCTCTCTACCCCCGGCCCCCCTCTCTCTGCCCCTGGCCCCCCTCTCTCGGCCCCCGGCCCCCCTCTCTCTCCCTCCGGCCCCCCTCTCTCTGCCCCCGGGCCCCCTCTATCTGCCCTATCCCCCCTCTCTCTGCCCTCGGCCCCCCTCTCTCTGCCCCCAGCCCCCCTCTCTATCCCCACGGCCCCCCTCTCTCTCCCCCCGGCCTCCCTCTCTCTGCCCCCGGCCCCCCTCTCTCTCCCCCCGGCCCCCCTCTCTCTTCACACGGCCCCCCTCTCTCTCCACACGGCCCCTTTCTCTCTCCCCACGGCCCCCCTCTCTCTTACCACGGCCCCCCTCTCTCTCCACGGCCCCCTTCTCTCTCCCCACGGCCCCCATCTCTCTCGCCCCGGCCCCCCTCTCTCTCCCCCCGGCCCCCCTCTCTCTCCCCCCGGCTCCCCTCTCTCTCCCCCCGACCCCCTTCTCTCTGCCCCTGGCCCCCCTCTCTATCCCCCCGGCCCCCCTCTCTCTTCCCCCGGCCCCCCTCTCTCTGCCCCCGGCCCCCCTCTCTCTCCCCCCGGCCCCCCTCTCTCTTCACATGGCCCCTCTCTCTCTCCACACGGCCCCTTTCTCTCTCCCCACGGCTCCCTTCTCTCTCCCCACGGCCCCCCTCTCTCTCCCCACGGCCCCCCTATCTCTCCCCACGGCCCCCCTCTCTCTCCCCCTGGCCCCCCTCTTTCTCCCCACGGCCCCCCTCTCTCTCCCGCCGGCCCCCCTCTCTCTCCCCCCGGCTCCCCTCTCTCTCCGCACGGCCCCCTTCTCTCTCCCCACGGCCCCCCTCTCTCTCCCCCCGGCCCCCCTCTCTCTCCCCCCGGCCCCCCTCTCTCTCCCCCCGGCCCCCCTCTCTCTGCCCCCGGCCCCCCTCTCTCTGCCCTCGGCCCCCCTCTCTCTTCCCCCGGCCCCCCTCTCTCTCCCCCCGGCCCCCCTCTCTCTCCCCACGGCCCCCCTCTCTCTCCCCACGGCCCCCCTCTCTCTCCGCACGGCACCCCTCTCTCTCTCCACGGCCCCCTTCTCTATCCCCACGGCCCCCCTCTCTCTCCCACCAGCCCCCCTCTCTTATCGCCCCGGCCCCCCTCTCTCTCCCCCCGGCCCCCTCTCTCTCCCCGCAGCCCCCCTCTCTCTCCCCCTGGCCCCCCTCTCTCTGCCCCTGGCCCCCCTCTCTCTGCCCCCGGCCCCCCTCTCTCTGCCAACGGCTCCCCTCTCTCTGCCCCCGGCCCCCCTCTCTCTCCCCCTGGCCCCCCTCTCTCGGCCCCCGGCCCCCCTCTCTCTGCCCCCGGCCCCCCTCTCTCTACCCCCGGGCCCCCCTCTCTCTCCCCCCGGCCCCCCTCTCTCTCCCCCCGGCCCCCCTCTCTCTCCCCCTGGCCCCCATCTCTCTCCCGCCGGCCCCCCTCTCTCTCCCGCCGGCTCCCCTCTCTCTCCCCCCCGGCCCCCCTCTCTCTCCCCCCGCCCCCCCTCTCTCTCCCCCCGGCCCCCCTCTCTCTCTTCCCGGCCCACCTCTCTCTGCCCCCGGCCCCCCTCTCTCTGCCCCCGGCCCCCCTCTCTCTGCCCCCGGCCCCCCTCTCTCTCCACCAGCCCCCTCTCTCTCTCCCCGGTCCCCCTCTCTCCCCCCGGCCCCCCTCTCTCTCCCCCCGGCCGCCCTCTCTCTCCCCCCGGCCCCCCTCTCTCTCCACCCGGCCCACCTTTCTCTCCCACCGGCCCCCCTTTCTCTCTCCCCGGCCCCCCTCTCTCTCGCCCCGGCCCCCCTCTCTCTGCCCCCGGCCCCCCTCTCTCTGCCCCCGGCCCCCCTCTCTCTCCCCCCAGCCCCCCTGTCAATCTCCCCGGTCCCCCCCTCTCTCCCCCCGGCCCCCCTCTCTCTCCCCCCGGCCGCCCTCTCTCTCCCCCCGGCCCCCCTCTCTCTGCCCCCGGCCCAACTCTCTCTGCCCCCGGCCCCCCTCTCTCTGCCCCCGGCCCCCCTCTCTCTGCCCCCGGCCCCACCCTCTCTGCCCCCGGCCCCCCTCTCTCTCCCCCCGGCCCCCCTCTCTCTCCCCACGGCCCCCCTCTCTCTCCCCACGGCCCCCCTCTCTCTCCCCACGGCCCCCCTCTCTCTCCACGGCCCCCTTCTCTCTCCCCACGGCCCCCTTTCTCTCCCACCGGCCCCCCTCCCTCTCGCCCCGGCCCCCCTCTCACTCCCCCCGGCCCCCTCTCTCTCCCCGCAGCCCCCCTCTCTCTCCCCCTGGCCCCCCTCTCTCTGCCCCCGGCCCCCTCTCTCCACCCCCGGGCCCCCTCTCTCTGCCCCCGGCCCCCCTCTCTCTGCCCAAGGCCCCCCTCTCTCTGCACCCGGCCCCCCTGTCTCTCCCCCCTGCCCCCCTCTCTCTGCCCCCGGCCCCACTCTCTCTGCCCCCGGCCCCCCTCTCTCTGCCCCCGGGCCCCCCTCTTTCTCCCCCCGGCCCCCCTCTCTCTCCCCCCAGCCCCCCTCTCTCTCCCCCTGGCCGACCTCTCTCTCCCACCGGCCCCCCTCTCTATCCCGCCGGCCCCCCTCTCTCTCACCCCGGCCCCCCTCTCTCTCCCCCCGGCCCCCTTCTCTCTCCCCCCGGCCCCCCTCTCTCTCACCCCGGCCCCCCTCTCTCTCTTCCCGGCCCCCCTCTCTCTACCCCCGGCCCCCCTCTCTCTGCCCCCGGCCCCCCTCTCTCGGCCCGCGGCCCCCCTCTCTCTCCCTCCGGCCCCCCTCTCTCTGCCCCCGGGCCCCCTCTATCTGCCCTGTCCCCCCTCTCTATGCCCTCGGCCCCCCTCTCTCTGCCCCCGGCCCCCCTCTCTATCCCCACGGCCCCCCTCTCTCTCCCCCCGGCCCCCCTCTCTCTGCCCCCGGCCCCCCTCTCTATCCCCACGGCCCCCCTCTCTCTCCCCCCGGCCCCCCTCTCTCTGCCCCCAGACCCCCTCTCTCCCCCCGGCCCCCCTCTCTCTGCCCCCGGCCCCCCTCTCTCGGCCCGCGGCCCCCCTCTCTCTCCCTCCGGCCCCCCTCTCTCTGCCCCTGGGCCCCCTCTATCTGCCCTATCCCCCCTCTCTCTGCCCTCGGCCCCCCTCTCTCTGCCCCCGGCCCCCCTCTCTATCCCCACGGCCCCCCTCTCTCTCCCCCCGGCCCCCCTCTCTCTGCCCCCGGCCCCCCTCTCTCTCCCCCCGGCCCCCCTCTCTCTTCACACGGCCCCCCTCTCTCTCCACACGGCCCCTTTCTCTCTCCCCACGGCCCCCCTCTCTCTCCCCACGGCCCCCCTCTCTTCCCCCACGGCCCCCCTCTCTCTCCCCACGTCCCACCTCTCTTTCCCCCCGGCCCCCCTCTCTCTCCCCCCGGCCCCCCTCTCTCTCCCCCCGGCCCCCCTCTATCTCCCCCGGCCCCCCTCTCTCTCCCCCCGGCCCCTCTCTCTCTCCCCACAGCACCCCTCTCTCTCCCCCCGGCCCCCCTCTCTCTGCCCCCGACCCCCCTCTCTCTGCCCCCGGCTCCCCTCTCTCTCCCCACGGCCCCAATTTCTCTCCCCCCGGCCCCCCTCTCTCTGCCCCCGGCCCCCCTCTCTCTGCCCCCGGCCCCCCTCTCTCTGCCACCGGCCCCCCTCTCTCTCCCCCCGGCCCCCCTCTCTCTGCCCCCGACCCCCCTCTCTCTGCCCCCGGCCCCCCTCTCTCTGCCCCCGGCCCCCTTCTCTCTGCCCCCGGCCCCCCTCTCTCTGCCCCCGGGCCCCCCTCTCTCTCCCCCAGGCCCCCCTCTCTCTCCCCCCGGCCCCCCTCTCTCTCCCCCTGGCCCCACTCTCTCTCCCGCCGTCCCCCCTCTCTCTGCCCCCGGCCCCCCTCTCTCTGCCCCAGGCCCCCCTCTCTCTGCCCCCGGCCCCCCTCTCTCTCCCTCGACCCACCTCTCTCTGCCCCCGGGCCCCCTCTATCTGCCCCGTCCCCCCTCTCTCTGCCCTCGGCCCCCCTCTCTCTGCCCCTGGCCCCCTCTCTATCCCCCGGCCCCCCTCTCTCTCCCCCCGGCCCCCCTCTCTCTCCCCCCGGCCCCCCTCTCTCTTCACACGGCCCCCCTCTCTCTCCACACGGCCCCTTTCTCTCTCCCCACGGCCCCCCTCTCTCTCCCCACGGCCCCCCTCTCTTCCCCCACGGCCCCCCTCTCTCTCCCCACGTCCCCCCTCTCTTTCCCCCCGGCCCCCCTCTCTCTCCCCCCGGCCCCCTCTCTCTCCCCCCGGCCCCCCTCTATCTCCCCCCGGCCCCCCTCTCTCTGCCCCCGGCTCCCCTCTCTCTCCCCATGGCCCCAATTTCTCTCCCCCCGGCCCTCCTCTCTCTGCCCCCGCCCCCCCTCTCTCTGCCCCCGGCCCCCCTCTCTCTGCCCCCGGCCCCCCTCTCTCTCCCCCCGGCCCCCCTCTCTCTGCCCCCGGCCCCCCTCTCTCTGCCCCCGGCCCCCCTCTCTCTGCCCCCGTCCCCCCTCTCTCTGCCCCCGGGCCCCCCTCTTTCTCCCCCCGGCCCCCCTCTCTCTCCCCCCAGCCCCCCTCTCTCTCCCCCTGGCCGACCTCTCTCTCCCACCGGCCCCCCTCTCTATCCCGCCGGCCCCCCTCTCTCTCACCCCGGCCCCCCTCTCTCTCCCCCCGGCCCCCTTCTCTCTCCCCCCGGCCCCCCTCTCTCTCACCCCGGCCCCCCTCTCTCTCTTCCCGGCCCCCCTCTCTCTACCCCCGGCCCCCCTCTCTCTGCCCCCGGCCCCCCTCTCTCGGCCCGCGGCCCCCCTCTCTCTCCCTCCGGCCCCCCTCTCTCTGCCCCCGGGCCCCCTCTATCTGCCCTGTCCCCCCTCTCTCTGCCCTCGGCCCCCCTCTCTCTGCCCCCGGCCCCCCTCTCTATCCCCACGGCCCCCCTCTCTCTCCCCCCGGCCCCCCTCTCTCTGCCCCCGGCCCCCCTCTCTCTCCCCCCGGCCCCCCTCTCTCTTCACACGGCCCCCCTCTCTCTCCCCCTGGCCGACCTCTCTCTCCCGCCGGCCCCCCTCTCTCTCCCGCCGGCCCCCCTCTCTCTCACCCTGGCCCCCCTCTCTCTCCCCCCGGCCCCCTTCTCTCTCCCCCCGGCCCCCCTCTCTCTCACCCCGGCCCCCCTCTCTCTCTTCCCGGCCCCCCTCTCTCTACCCCCGGCCCCCCTCTCTCTGCCCCCGGCCCCCCTCTCTCGGCCCCCGGCCACCCTCTCTCTCCCTCCGGCCCCCCTCTCTCTGCCCCTGGGCCCCCTCTATCTGCCCTATCCCCCCTCTCTCTGCCCTCGGCCCCCCTCTCTCTGCCCCCGGCCCCCCTCTCTATCCCCACGGCCCCCCTCTCTCTCCCCCCGGCCCCCCTCTCTCTGCCCCCGGCCCCCCTCTCTCTCCCCCCGGCCCCCCTCTCTCTTCACACGGCCCCCCTCTCTCTCCACACGGCCCCTTTCTCTCTCCCCACGGCCCCCCTCTCTCTCCCCACGGCCCCCCTCTCTTCCCCCACGGCCCCCCTCTCTCTCCCCACGTCCCACCTCTCTTTCCCCCCCGGCCCCCCTCTCTCTCCCCCCGGCCCCCTCTCTCTCCCCCCGGCCCCCCTCTATCTCCCCCCGGCCCCCCTCTCTCTCCCCCCGGCCCCTCTCTCTCTCCCCACAGCACCCCTCTCTCTCCCCCCGGCCCCCCTCTCTCTGCCCCCGACCCCCCTCTCTCTGCCCCCGGCTCCCCTCTCTCTCCCCACGGCCCCAATTTCTCTCCCCCCGGCCCCCCTCTCTCTGCCCCCGGCCCCCCTCTCTCTGCCCCCGGCCCCCCTCTCTCTGCCACCGGCCCCCCTCTCTCTCCCCCCGGCCCCCCTCTCTCTGCCCCCGACCCCCCTCTCTCTGCCCCCGGCCCCCCTCTCTCTGCCCCCGGCCCCCTTCTCTCTGCCCCCGGCCCCCCTCTCTCTGCCCCCGGGCCCCCCTCTCTCTCCCCCAGGCCCCCCTCTCTCTCCCCCCGGCCCCCCTCTCTCTCCCCCTGGCCCCACTCTCTCTCCCGCCGTCCCCCCTCTCTCTGCCCCCGGCCCCCCTCTCTCTGCCCCAGGCCCCCCTCTCTCTGCCCCCGGCCCCCCTCTCTCTCCCTCGACCCACCTCTCTCTGCCCCCGGGCCCCCTCTATCTGCCCCGTCCCCCCTCTCTCTGCCCTCGGCCCCCCTCTCTCTGCCCCTGGCCCCCTCTCTATCCCCCGGCCCCCCTCTCTCTCCCCCCGGCCCCCCTCTCTCTCCCCCCGGCCCCCCTCTCTCTTCACACGGCCCCCCTCTCTCTCCACACGGCCCCTTTCTCTCTCCCCACGGCCCCCCTCTCTCTCCCCACGGCCCCCCTCTCTTCCCCCACGGCCCCCCTCTCTCTCCCCACGTCCCCCCTCTCTTTCCCCCCGGCCCCCCTCTCTCTCCCCCCGGCCCCCCTCTCTCTCCCCCCGGCCCCCCTCTCTCTGCCCCCGGCCCCCCTCTCTCTGCCCCCGGCCCCCCTCTCTCTGCCCCCGTCCCCCCTCTCTCTGCCCCCGGCCCCCCTCTCTCTGCCCCCGGGCCCCCCTCTCTCTCCCCCCGGCCCCCCTCTCTCTGCCCCCGGGCCCCCCTCTCTCTCCCCCAGGCCCCCCTCTCTCTCCCCCCGGCCCCCCTCTCTCTCCCCCTGGCCCCCCTCTCTCTTCCCCCGGCCCCCCTCTCTCTCCCCCCGGCCCCCCTCTCTCTCCCCCCGGCCCCCCTCTATCTCCCCCCGGCCCCCCTCTCTCTGCCCCCGGCTCCCCTCTCTCTCCCCATGGCCCCAATTTCTCTCCCCCCGGCCCTCCTCTCTCTGCCCCCGCCCCCCCTCTCTCTGCCCCCGGCCCCCCTCTCTCTGCCCCCGGCCCCCCTCTCTCTCCCCCCGGCCCCCCTCTCTCTGCCCCCGGCCCCCCTCTCTCTGCCCCCGGCCCCCCTCTCTCTGCCCCCGTCCCCCCTCTCTCTGCCCCCGGCCCCCCTCTCTCTGCCCCCGGGCCCCCCTCTCTCTCCCCCAGGCCCCCCTCTCTCTCCCCCCGGCCCCCCTCTCTCTCCCCCTGGCCCCCCTCTCTCTTCCCCCGGCCCCCCTCTATCTCCCCCCGGCCCCCCTCTCTCTCCCCCCGGCCCCTCTCTCTCTCCCCACGGCCCCCTTCTCTCTCCCCCCGGCCGCCCTCTTTCTGCCCCCGGCCCCCCTCTCTCTGCCCCCGGCTCCCCTCTCTCTCCCCACGGCCCCAATTTCTCTCCCCCCGGCCCCTTCTCTCTCTGCCCCCGCCCCCCCTCTCTCTGCCCCCGGCCGCCCTCTCTCTGCCCCCGGCCTCCCTCTCTCTCCCACCGGCCCCCCTCTCTCTGCCCCCGGCCCCCCTCTCTCTGCCCCCGGCCCCCCTCTCTCTGCCCCCGGCCCCCCTCTCTCTGCCCCCGGCCCCCCTCTCTCTGCCCCCGGGCCCCCCTCTCTCTCCCCCAGGCCCCCCTCTCTCTCCCCCCGGCCCCCCTCTCTCTCCCCCTGGCCCCACTCTCTCTCCCGCCGTCCCCCCTCTCTCTCCCGCCGGCCCCCCTCTCTCTCCCCCCGGCCCCCCTCTCTCTCCCCCCGGCCCCCCTCTCTCTCCCCCCGGCCCCCCTCTCTCTCCCCCCGGCCCCCCTCTCTCTCTTCCCGGCCCCCCTCTCTCTGCCCCCGGCCCTCCTCTCTCTGCCCCGGCCCCCCTCTCTCTGCCCCCGGCCCCCCTCTCTCTCCCCCCGGCCCCCCTCTCTCTGCCCCCGGCCCCCATCTCTCTCCCCCAGCCCCCCTGTCTCTCTCCCCAGTCCCCCTCTCTCCCCCCGGCCCCCCCTCTCTCTCCCCCCGGCCGCCCTCTCTCTCCCCCCGTCCCCCCTCACTCTCCCCCCGGCCCCCCTCTTTCTGCCCCCGGCCCCCCTCTCTCTCCCCCCAGCCCCCCTGTCTCTCTCCCCGATCCCCCCCTCTCTCCCCCCGGCCCCCCTCTCTCTCCCCCCGGCCGCCCTCTCTCTCCCCCCGGCCCCCCTCTCTCTGCCCCCGGCCCCCCTCTCTCTGCCCCCGGCCCCCCTCTCTCTGCCCCCGGCCCCCCTCTCTCTGCCCTCGGCCCCCCTCTCTCTGCCCCCGGCCCCACCCTCTCTGCCCCCGGCCCCCCTCTCTCTCCCCCCGGCCCCCCTCTCTCTCCCCACGGCCCCCCTCTCTCTCTCCACGGCCCCCTTCTCTCTCCCCACGGCCCCCTCTCTCTCCCACCGGCCCCCCTCCCTCTCGCCCCGGCCCCCTTCTCACTCCCCCCGGCCCCCTCTCTCTCCCCGCAACCCCCCTGTCTCTCCCCCCGGCCCCCCTCTCTCTGCCCCCGGCCCCTCTCTCTCTGCCCCCGGCCCCCCTCTCTCTGCCCCCGGGCCCGCCTCTCTCTCCCCCCGGCCCCCCTCTCTCTCCCCCCGGCCCCCCTCTCTCTCCCCCTGGCCCCCCTCTCTCTCCCGCCGGCCTCCCTCTCTCTCCCGCCGGCCCCCCTCTCTCTCACCCCGGCCCCCTCTCTCTCCCCCCGGCCCCCTTCTCTCTCCCCCCGGCCCCCCTCTCTCTCCCCCCGGCCCCCCTCTCTCTCTTCCCGGCTCCCCTCTCTCTACCCCCGGCCCCCCTCTCTCTGCCCCCGGCCCCCCTCTCTCTGCCCCCGGCCCCCCTCTCTCTCCCTCCGGCCCCCCTCTCTCTGCCCCCGGGCCCCCTCTATCTGCCCCGTCCCCCCTCTCTCTGCCCTCGGCCCCCCTCTCTCTGCCCCCGGCCCCCCTCTCTATCCCCCCGGCCCCCCTCTCTCTGCCCCCGGCCCCCCTCTCTCAGCCCCCGGCTCCCCTCTCTCTCCCCACGGCCCCAATTTCTCTCCCCCCGGCCCCCCTCTCTCTGCCCCCGCCCCCCCTCTCTCTGCCCCCGGCCCTCCTCTCTCTGTCCCCGGCCCCCCTCTCTCTCCCCCCGGCCCCCCTCTCTCTGCCCCCGGCCCCCCTCTCTCTGCCCCCGGCCCCCCTCTCTCTGCCCCCGGCCCCCCTCTCTCTGCCCCCGGGCCCCCCTCTCTCTCCCCCAGGCCCCCCTCTCTCTCCCCCCGGCCCCCCTCTCTCTCCCCCTGGCCCCCCTCTCTCTCCCCCCGGCCCCCCTCTATCTCCCCCCGGCCCCCCTCTCTCTCCCCCCGGCCCCTCTCTCTCTCCCCATGGCCCCCCTCTCTCTCCCCCCGGCCCCCCTCTCTCTGCCCCCGGCCCCCCTCTCTCTGCCCCCGGCTCCCCTCTCTCTCCCCACGGCCCCAATTTCTCTCCCCCCGGCCCCCCTCTCTCTGCCCCCGCCCCCCCTCTCTCTGCCCCCGGCCCCCCTCTCTCTGCCCCCGGCCCCCCTCTCTCTCCCCCCGGCCCCCCTCTCTCTGCCCCCGCCCCCCCTCTCTCTGCCCCCGGCCCCCCTCTCTCTGCCCCCGGCCCCCCTCTCTCTCTTCCCGGCCCCCCTCTCTCGGCCCCCGCCCCCCCTCTCTCTCCCCCTGGCCCCCCTCTCTCTGCCCCCGGCCCCCTCTCTCCACCCCCGGCCCCCCTCTCTCTGCCCCCGGCCCCCCTCTCTCTGCCCAAGGCCCCCCTCTCTCTGCACCCGGCCCCCCTGTCTCTCCCCCCTGCCCCCCTCTCTCTGCCCCCGGCCCCACTCTCTCTGCCCCCGGCCCCCCTCTCTCTGCCCCCGGGCCCCCCTCTTTCTCCCCCCGGCCCCCCTCTCTCTCCCCCCAGCCCCCCTCTCTCTCCCCCTGGCCGACCTCTCTCTCCCACCGGCCCCCCTCTCTATCCCGCCGGCCCCCCTCTCTCTCACCCCGGCCCCCCTCTCTCTCCCCCCGGCCCCCTTCTCTCTCCCCCCGGCCCCCCTCTCTCTCACCCCGGCCCCCCTCTCTCTCTTCCCGGCCCCCCTCTCTCTACCCCCGGCCCCCCTCTCTCTGCCCCCGGCCCCCCTCTCTCGGCCCGCGGCCCCCCTCTCTCTCCCTCCGGCCCCCCTCTCTCTGCCCCCGGGCCGCCTCTATCTGCCCTGTCCCCCCTCTCTCTGCCCTCGGCCCCCCTCTCTCTGCCCCCGGCCCCCCTCTCTATCCCCACGGCCCCCCTCTCTCTCCCCCCGGCCCCCCTCTCTCTGCCCCCGGCCCCCCTCTCTCTCCCCCCGGCCCCCCTCTCTCTTCACACGGCCCCCCTCTCTCTCCCCCTGGCCGACCTCTCTCTCCCGCCGCCCCCCCTCTCTCTCCCGCCGCCCCCCCTCTCTCTCCCGCCGGCCCCCCTCTCTCTCACCCTGGCCCCCCTCTCTCTCCCCCCGGCCCCCTTCTCTCTCCCCCCGGCCCCCCTCTCTCTCACCCCGGCCCCCCTCTCTCTCTTCCCGGCCCCCCTCTCTCTACCCCCGGCCCCCCTCTCTCTGCCCCCGGCCCCCCTCTCTCGGCCCCCGGCCCCCCTCTCTCTCCCTCCGGCCCCCCTCTCTCTGCCCCTGGGCCCCCTCTATCTGCCCTATCCCCCTCTCTCTGCCCTCGGCCCCCCTCTCTCTGCCCCCGGCCACCCTCTCTATCCCCACGGCCCCCCTCTCTCTCCCCCCGGCCCCCCTCTCTCTGCCCCCGGCCCCCCTCTCTCTCCCCCCGGCCCCCCTCTCTCTTCACACGGCCCCCCTCTCTCTCCACACGGCCCCTTTCTCTCTCCCCACGGCCCCCCTCTCTCTCCCCACGGCCCCCCACTCTTCCCCCACGGCCCCCCTCTCTCTCCCCACGTCCCACCTCTCTTTCCCCCCGGCCCCCCTCTCTCTCCCCCCGGCCCCCCTCTCTCTCCCCCCGGCCCCCCTCTATCTCCCCCCGGCCCCCCTCTCTCTCCCCCCGGCCCCTCTCTCTCTCCCCACAGCACCCCTCTCTCTCCCCCCAGCCCCCCTCTCTCTGCCCCCGACCCCCCTCTCTCTGCCCCCGGCTCCCCTCTCTCTCCCCACGGCCCCAATTTCTCTCCCCCCGGCCCCCCTCTCTCTGCCCCCGGCCCCCCTCTCTCTGCCCCCGGCCCCCCTCTCTCTGCCACCGGCCCCCCTCTCTCTCCCCCCGGCCCCCCTCTCTCTGCCCCCGACCCCCCTCTCTCTGCCCCCGGCCCCCCTCTCTCTGCCCCCGGCCCCCTTCTCTCTGCCCCCGGCCCCCCTCTCTCTGCCCCCGGGCCCCCCTCTCTCTCCCCCAGGCCCCCCTCTCTCTCCCCCCGGCCCCCCTCTCTCTCCCCCTGGCCCCACTCTCTCTCCCGCCGTCCCCCCTCTCTCTGCCCCCGGCCCCCCTCTCTCTGCCCCAGGCCCCCCTCTCTCTGCCCCCGGCCCCCCTCTCTCTCCCTCGACCCCCCTCTCTCTGCCCCCGGGCCCCCTCTATCTGCCCCGTCCCCCCTCTCTCTGCCCTCGGCCCCCCTCTCTCTGCCCCTGGCCCCCTCTCTATCCCCCGGCCCCCCTCTCTCTCCCCCCGGCCCCCCTCTCTCTCCCCCCGGCCCCCCTCTCTCTTCACACGGCCCCCCTCTCTCTCCACACGGCCCCTTTCTCTCTCCCCATGGCCCCCCTCTCTCTCCCCACGGCCCCCCTCTCTTCCCCCACGGCCCCCCTCTCTCTCCCCACGTCCCCCCTCTCTTTCCCCCCGGCCCCCCTCTCTCTCCCCCCGGCCCCCCTCTCTCTCCCCCCGGCCCCCCTCTATCTCCCCCCGGCCCCCCTCTCTCTGCCCCCGGCTCCCCTCTCTCTCCCCATGGCCCCAATTTCTCTCCCCCCGGCCCCCCTCTCTCTGCCCCCGTCCCCCCTCTCTCTGCCCCCGGCCCCCCTCTCTCTGCCCCCGGCCCCCCTCTCTCTCCCCCCGGCCCCCCTCTCTCTGCCCCCGGCCCCCCTCTCTCTGCCCCCGGCCCCCCTCTCTCTGCCCCCGGCCCCCCTCTCTCTGCCCCCGGCCCCCCTCTCTCTGCCCCCGGGCCCCCCTCTCTCTCCCCCAGGCCCCCCTCTCTCTCCCCCCGGCCCCCCTCTCTCTCCCCCTGGCCCCCCTCTCTCTCCCCCCGGCCCCCCTCTATCTCCCCCCGGCCCCCCTCTCTCTCCCCCCGGCCCCTCTCTCTCTCCCCACGGCCCCCTTCTCTCTCCCCCCGGCCGCCCTCTCTCTGCCCCCGGCCCCCCTCTCTCTGCCCCCGGCTCCCCTCTCTCTCCCCACGGCCCCAATTTCTCTCCCCCCGGCCCCCCTCTCTCTGCCCCCGCCCCCCCTCTCTCTGCCCCCGGCCCCCCTCTCTCTGCCCCCGGCCTCCCTCTCTCTCCCCCCGGCCCCCCTCTCTCTGCCCCCGGCCCCCCTCTCTCTGCCCCCGGCCCCCCTCTCTCTGCCCCCGGCCCCCCTCTCTCTGCCCCCGGGCCCCCCTCTCTCTCCCCCAGGCCCCCCTCTCTCTCCCCCCGGCCCCCCTCTCTCTCCCCCTGGCCCCACTCTCTCTCCCGCCGTCCCCCCTCTCTCTCCCGCCGGCCCCCCTCTCTCTCCCCCCGGCCCCCCTCTCTCTCCCCCCGGCCCCCCTCTCTCTCCCCCCGGCCCCCCTCTCTCTCCCCCCGGCCCCCCTCTCTCTCTTCCCGGCCCCCCTCTCTCTGCCCCCGGCCCTCCTCTCTCTGCCCCGGCCCCCCTCTCTCTGCCCCCGGCCCCCCTCTCTCTCCCCCCGGCCCCCCTCTCTCTGCCCCCGGCCCCCCTCTCTCTCCCCCAGCCCCCCTGTCTCTCTCCCCAGTCCCCCTCTCTCCCCCCGGCCCCCCCTCTCTCTCCCCCCGGCCGCCCTCTCTCTCCCCCCGTCCCCCCTCTCTCTCCACCCGGCCCCCCTTTCTCTCCCACCGGCCCCCCTTTCTCTCTCCCCTGCCCCCCTCTCTCTCGCCCCGGCCCCCCTCTCTCTGCCCCCGGCCCCCCTCTTTCTGCCCCCGGCCCCCCTCTCTCTCCCCCCATCCCCCCTGTCTCTCTCCCCGGTCCCCCCCTCTCTCCCCCCGGCCCCCCTCTCTCTCCCCCCGGCCGCCCTCTCTCTCCCCCCGGCCCCCCTCTCTCTGCCCCCGGCCCCCCTCTCTCTGCCCCCGGCCCCCCTCTCTCTGCCCCCGGCCCCCCTCTCTCTGCCCTCGGCCCCCCTCTCTCTGCCCCCGCCCCACCCTCTCTGCCCCCGGCCCCCCTCTCTCTCCCCCCGGCCCCCCTCTCTCTCCCCACGGCCCCCCTCTCTCTCTCCACGGCCCCCTTCTCTCTCCCCACGGCCCCCTCTCTCTCCCACCGGCCCCCCTCCCTCTCGCCCCGGCCCCCCTCTCACTCCCCCCGGCCCCCTCTCTCTCCCCGCAGCCCCCCTGTCTCTCCCCCCGGCCCCCCTCTCTCTGCCCCCGGCCCCTCTCTCTCTGCACCCGGCCCCCCTCTCTCTGCCCCCGGGCCCGCCTCTCTCTCCCCCCGGCCCCCCTCTCTCTCCCCCCGGCCCCCCTCTCTCTCCCCCTGGCCTCCCTCTCTCTCCCGCCGGCCCCCTTCTCTCTCACCCCGGCCCCCTCTCTCTCCCCCCGGCCCCCTTCTCTCTCCCCCCGGCCCCCCTCTCTCTCCCCCCGGCCCCCCTCTCTCTCTTCCCGGCTCCCCTCTCTCTACCCCCGGCCCCCCTCTCTCTGCCCCCGGCCCCCCTCTCTCTGCCCCCGGCCCCCCTCTCTCTCCCTCCGGCCCCCCTCTCTCTGCCCCCGGGCCCCCTCTATCTGCCCCGTCCCCCCTCTCTCTGCCCTCGGCCCCCCTCTCTCTGCCCCCGGCCCCCCTCTCTATCCCCCCGGCCCCCCTCTCTCTGCCCCCGGCCCCCCTCTCTCAGCCCCCGGCTCCCCTCTCTCTCCCCACGGCCCCAATTTCTCTCCCCCCGGCCCCCCTCTCTCTGCCCCCGCCCCCCCTCTCTCTGCCCCCGGCCCCCCTCTCTCTGTCCCCGGCCCCCCTCTCTCTCCCCCCGGCCCACCTCTCTCTGCCCCCGGCCCCCCTCTCTCTGCCCCCGGGCCCCCCTCTCTCTCCCCCAGGCCCCCCTCTCTCTCCCCCCGGCCCCCCTCTCTCTCCCCCTGGCCCCCCTCTCTCTCCCCCCGGCCCCCCTCTATCTCCCCCCGGCCCCCCTCTCTCTCCCCCCGGCCCCTCTCTCTCTCCCCATGGCCCCCCTCTCTCTCCCCCCGGCCCCCCTCTCTCTGCCCCCGGCCCCCCTCTCTCTTCCCCCGGCTCCCCTCTCTCTCCCCACGGCCCCAATTTCTCTCCCCCCGGCCCCCCTCTCTCTGCCCCCGCCCCCCCTCTCTCTGCCCCCGGCCCCCCTCTCTCTGCCCCCGGCCCCCCTCTCTCTCCCCCCGGCCCCCCTCTCTCTGCCCCCGGCCCCCCTCTCTCTGCCCCGGCTCCCCTCTCTCTGCCCCAGGCCCCCCTCTCTCTGCCCCCGGCCCCCCTCTCTCTGCCCCCGGGCCCCCCTCTCTCTCCCCCAGGCCCCCCTCTCTCCCCCCCGGCCCCCCTCTCTCTCCCCCTGGCCCCACTCTCTCTCCCGCCGTCCCCCCTCTCTCTCCCGCCGGCCCCCCTCTCTCTCCCCCCGGCCTCCCTCTCTCTCCCCCCGGCCCCCCTCTCTCTCTTCCCGGCCCCCCTCTCTCTGCCCCCGGCCCTCCTCTCTCTGCCCCGGCCCCCCTCTCTCTGCCCCCGGCCCCCCTCTCTCTCCCCCCGGCCCCCCTCTCTCTGCCCCCGGCCCCCCTCTCTCTCCCCCAGCCCCCCTGTCTCTCTCCCCGGTCCCCCTCTCTCCCCCCGGCCCCCCTCTCTCTCCCCCGGCCGCCCTCTCTCTCCCCCCGGCCCCCCTCTCTCTCCACCCGGCCCCCCTTTCTCTCCCACCGGCCCCCCTTTCTCTCTCCCTGGCCCCCCTCTCTCTCGCCCCGGCCCCCCTCTCTCTGCCCCCGGCCCCCCTCTCTCTGCACCCGGCCCCCCTCTCTCTCCCCCCAGCCCCCCTGTCTTTCTCCCCGGTCCCCCCCTCTCTCCCCCCGGCCCCCCTCTCTCTCCCCCCGGCCGCCCTCTCTCTCCTCCCGGCCCCCCTCTCTCTGCCCCCGGCCCCCCTCTCTCTGCCCCCGGCCCCCCTCTCTCTGCCCCCGGCCCCCCTCTCTCTGCCCTCGGCCCCCCTCTCTCTGCCCCCGGCCCCACCCTCTCTGCCCCCGGCCCCCCTCCCTCTCGCCCCGGCCCCCCTCTCACTCCCCACGGCCCCCCTCTCTCTCCCCACGGCCCCCCTCTCTCTCCCCACGGCCCCCTCTTTCTCCCACCGTCCCCCCTCCCTCTCGCCCCGGCCCCCCTCTCTCTGCCCCCGGCCCCCTCTCTCTACCCCCGGCCCCCCTCTCTCTGCCCCCGGCCCCCCACTCTCTGCCCACGGCCCCCCTCTCTCTGCCCCCGGCCCCCCTGTCTCTCCCCCCGGCCCCCCTCTCTCTGCCCCCGGCCCCCCTCTCTCTGCCCCCGGCCCCCCTCTCTCTGCACCCCGGGCCCCCCTCTCTCTCCCCCCGGCCCCCCTCTCTCTCCCCCCGGCCCCCCTCTCTCTCCCCCTGGCCCCCCTCTCTCTCCCGCAGGCCCCCCTCTCTCTCCCGCTGGCCCCCCTCTCTCTCACCCCGGCCCCCCTCTCTCTCCCCCCGGCCCCCTTCTCTCTCCCCCCGGCCCCCCTCTCTCTCCCCCCGGCCCCCCTCTCTCTCTTCCCGGCTCCCCTCTCTCTACGCCCGGCCCCCCTCTCTCTGCCCCCGGCCCCCTTCTCTCTGCCCCCGGCCCCCCTCTCTCTCCCTCCGGCCCCCCTCTCTCTGCCCCCGGGCCCCCTCTATCTGCCCCGTCCCCCCTCTCTCTGCCCTCGGCCCCCCTCTCTCTGCCCCCAGCCCCCCTCTCTATCCCCCCGGCCCCCCTCTCTCTCCCCCCGGCCCCCCTCTCTCTGCCCCCGGCCCCCCTCTCTCTCCCCCCGGCCCCCCTCTCTCTTCACACGGCCCCCCTCTCTCTCCACACGGCCCCTTTCTCTCTCCCCACGGCCCCCCTCTCTCTCCCCACGGCCCCCCTCTCTTCCCCCACGGCCCCCCTCTCTCTCCCCACGTCCCCCCTCTCTTTCCCCCCGGCCCCCCTCTCTCTCCCCCCGGCCCCCCTCTCTCTCCCCCCGGCCCCCCTCTATCTCCCCCCGGCCCCCCTCTCTCTCCCCCCGGCCCCTCTTTCTCTCCCCACGGCCCCCCTCTCTCTCCCCCCGGCCCCCCTCTCTCTGCCCCCGGCCCCCCTCTCTCTGCCCCCGGCTCCCCTCTCTCTCCCCACGGCCCCAATTTCTCTCCCCCCGGCCCCCCTCTCTCTGCCCCCGGCCCCCCTCTCTCTGCCCCCGGCCCCCCTCTCTCTGTCCCCGGCCCCCCTCTCTCTCCCACCGGCCCCCCTCTCTCTGCCCCCGGCCCCCCTCTCTCTGCCCCCGGCCCCCCTCTCTCTGCCCCCGGCCCCCCGTTCTCTGCCCCCGGCCCCCCTCTCTCTGCCCCCGGGCCCCCCTCTCTCTCCCCCAGGCCCCCCTCTCTCTGCCCCCGGCCCCCCTCTCTATCCCCCCGGCCCCCCTCTCTCTCCCCCCGGCCCCCCTCTCTCTGCCCCCGGCCCCCCTCTCTCTCCCCCCGGCCCCCCTCTCTCTTCACACGGCCCCCCTCTCTCTCCACACGGCCCCTTTCTCTCTCCCCACGGCCCCCCTCTCTCTCCCCACGGCCCCCCTCTCTTCCCCCACGGCCCCCCTCTCTCTCCCCACGTCCCCCCTCTCTTTCCCCCCGGCCCCCCTCTCTCTTCCCCCGGCCCCCCTCTCTCTCCCCCCGGCCCCTCTCTATCTCCCCCCGGCCCCTCTCTCTCTCCCCCCGGCCCCTCTCTCTCTCCCCACGGCCCCCCTCTCTCTCCCCCCGGCCCCCCTCTCTCTGCCCCCGGCCCCCCTCTCTCTGCCCCCGGCTCCCCTCTCTCTCCCCACGGCCCCAATTTCTCTCCCCCCGGCCCCCCTCTCTCTGCCCCCGCCCCCCCTTTCTCTGCCCCCGGCCCCCCTCTCTCTGCCACCGGCCCCCCTCTCTCTCCCCCCGGCCCCCCTCTCTCTGCCCCCGGCCCCCCTCTCTCTGCCCCCGGCCCCCCTCTCTCTGCCCCCGGCCCCCTCTCTCTGCCCCCGGCCCCCCTCTCTCTGCCCCCGGGCCCCCCTCTCTCTCCCCCAGGCCCCCCTCTCTCTCCCCCCGGCCCCCCTCTCTCTGCCCCCGGCCCCCCTCTCTCTGCCCCCGGGCCCCCCTCTCTCTCCCCCACGGCCCCCCTCTCTCTCCCCACGTCCCCCCTCTCTTTCCCCCCGGCCCCCCTCTCTCTCCCCCCGGCCCCCCTCTCTCTCCCCCCGGCCCCCCTCTATCTCCCCCC
Organism: Petromyzon marinus; assembly: GCF_048934315.1. Taxonomy (NCBI): domain Eukaryota; kingdom Metazoa; phylum Chordata; class Hyperoartia; order Petromyzontiformes; family Petromyzontidae; genus Petromyzon; species Petromyzon marinus. The sequence goes on along the minus strand of NW_027423068.1, from coordinate 99,320 downwards.
GGCCCCCCTCTCTCTCCCCCCGGCCCCTCTCTCTCTCCCCACGGCCCCCCTCTCTCTCCCCCCAGCCCCCCTCTCTCTGCCCCCGGCCCCCCTCTCTCTGCCCCCGGCTCCCCTCTCTCTCCCCACGGCCCCAATTTCTCTCCCCCCGGCCCCCCTCTCTCTGCCCCCGCCCCCCCCTCTCTCTGCCCCCGGCCCCCCTCTCTCTGCCCCCGGCCCCCCTATCTCTCCCCCCGGCCCCCCTCTCTCTGCCCCGCCCCCCCCTCTCTCTGCCCCCGGCCCCCCTCTCTCTGCCCCCGGCCGCCCTCTCTCTGCCCCCGGCCCCCCTCTATCTGCCCCCGGGCCCCCCTCTCTCTCCCCCAGGCCCCCCTCTCTCTCCCCCCGCCGCCCTCTCTCTCCCCCCGGCCCCCCTCTCTCTGCCCCCGGCCCCCCTCTCTCTGCCCCCGGCCCCCCTCTCTCTGCCCCCCGGCCCCCCTCTCTCTGCCCTCGGCCCCCCTCTCTCTGCCCCCGGCCCCACCCTCTCTGCCCCCGGCCCCCCTCCCTCTCGCCCCGGCCCCCCTCCTCACTCCCCACGGCCCCCCTCTCTCTCCCCACGGCCCCCTCTCTCTCCCACCGGCCCCCCTCCCTCTCGCCCCGGCCCCCCTCTCTCTGCCCCCGGCCCCCTCTCTCTACCCCCGGCCCCCCTCCGCTCTGCCCCCGGCCCCCCTCTCTCTGCCCACGGCCCCCCTCTCTCTGCCCCCGGCCCCCCTGTCTCTCCCCCCGGCCCCCCTCTCTCTGCCCCCGGCCCCCCTCTCTCTGCCCCTGGCCCCCCTCTCTCTCCACCCCGGGCCCCCCTCTCTCTCCCCCCGGCCCCCCTCTCTCTCCCCCCGGCCCCCCTCTCTCTCCCCCTGGCCCCCCTCTCTCTCCCGCCGGCCCCCCTCTCTCTCCCGCCGGCCCCCCTCTCTCTCACCCGGCCCCCCTCTCTCTCCCCCCGGCCCCCTTCTCTCTCCCCCCGGCCCCCCTCTCTCTCCCCCCGGCCCCCCTCTCTCTCTTCCCGGCTCCCCTCTCTCTACGCCCGGCCCCCTCTCTCTGCCCCCGGCCCCCCTCTCTCTGCCCCCGGCCCCCCTCTCTCTCCCTCCGGCCCCCCTCTCTCTGCCCCCGGGCCCCCTCTATCTGCCCCGTCCCCCCTCTCTCTGCCCTCGGCCCCCCTCTCTCTGCCCCAGCCCCCCTCTCTATCCCCCCGGCCCCCCTCTCTCTCCCCCCGGCCCCCCTCTCTCTGCCCCCGGCCCCCTCTCTCTCCCCCGGCCCCCCTCTCTCTTCACACGGCCCCCCCTCTCTCTCCACACGGCCCCTTTCTCTCTCCCCACGGCCCCCCTCTCTCTCCCCACGGCCCCCCCTCTCTTCCCCCACGGCCCCCCTCTCTCTCCCAACGTCCCCCCTCTCTTTCCCCCCGGCCCCCTCTCTCTCCCCCCGGCCCCCCTCTCTCTCCCCCCGGCCCCCCTCTATCTCCCCCCGGCCCCCCTCTCTCTCCCCCCGGCCCCTCTCTCTCTCCCCCGGTCCCCCTCTCTCTGCCCCCGGCCCCCTCTCTCTGCACCCCGGGCCCCCCTCTCTCTCCCCCCGGCCCCCCTCTCTCTCCCCCCGGCCCCCCTCTCTCTCCCCCTGGCCCCCCTCTCTCTCCCGCAGGCCCCCCTCTCTCTCCCGCCGGCCCCCCTCTCTCTCACCCCGGCCCCCTCTCTCTCCCCCCGGCCCCCTTCTCTCTCCCCCCGGCCCCCCTCTCTCTCCCCCCGGCCCCCCTCTCTCTCTTCCCGGCTCCCCTCTCTCTACGCCCGGCCCCCCTCTCTCTGCCCCTGGCCCCCTTCTCTCTGCCCCCGGCCCCCCTCTCTCTCCCTCCGGCCCCCCTCTCTCTCCCCCCCGGCCCCCCTCTCTCTGCCCCCGGCCCCCCTCTCTCTCCCCCCGGCCCCCCTCTCTCTTCACACGGCCCCCCTCTCTCTCCACACGGCCCCTTCTCTCTCCCCACGGCCCCCCTCTCTCTCCCCACGGCCCCCTCTCTTCCCCCACGGCCCCCCTCTCTCTCCCCCCGGCCCCCTCTCTCTCTTCCCGGCTCCCCTCTCTCTACGCCCGGCCCCCCTCTCTCTGCCCCCGGCCCCCCTCTCTCTGCCCCCGGCCCCCTCTCTCTCCCTCCGGCCCCCCTTCTCTGCCCCCGGGCCCCCTCTATCTGCCCCGTCCCCCCTCTCTCTGCCCTCGGCCCCCCTCTCTCTGCCCCAGCCCCCCTCTCTATCCCCCCGGCCCCCCTCTCTCTCCCCCCCGGCCCCCCTCTCTCTGCCCCCGGCCCCCCTCTCTCTCCCCCCGGCCCCCCTCTCTCTTCACACGGCCCCCCTCTCTCTCCACACGGCCCTTTCTCTCTCCCCACGGCCCCCCTCTCTCTCCCCACGGCCCCCCTCTCTTCCCCCACGGCCCCCTCTCTCTCCCAACGTCCCCCTCTCTTTCCCCCCGGCCCCCCTCTCTCTCCCCCGGCCCCCCTCTCTCTCCCCCCGGCCCCCCTCTATCTCCCCCCGGCCCCCCTCTCTCTCCCCCCGGCCCCTCTCTCTCTCCCCCCGGTCCCCCTCTCTCTGCCCCCGGCCCCCTCTCTCTGCACCCCGGGCCCCCCTCTCTCTCCCCCGGCCCCCCTCTCTCTCCCCCCGGCCCCCCTCTCTCTCCCCCTGGCCCCCCTCTCTCTCCCGCAGGCCCCCCTCTCTCTCCCCGCCCGGCCCCCCTCTCTCTCACCCCGGCCCCCCTCTCTCTCCCCCCGGCCCCCTTCTCTCCCCCCCGGCCCCCCTCTCTCTCCCCCCGGCCCCCCCTCTCTCTCTTCCCGGCTCCCCTCTCTCTACGCCCGGCCCCCCTCTCTCTGCCCCCGGCCCCCTTCTCTCTGCCCCCGGCCCCCCTCTCTCTCCCTCCGGCCCCCCTCTCTCTGCCCCCGGGCCCCCTCTATCTGCCCCGTACCCCCCTCTCTCTGCCCTCGGCCCCCCTCTCTCTGCCCCCAGCCCCCCTCTCTATCCCCCCGGCCCCCCTCTCTCTCCCCCCGGCCCCCCTCTCTCTGCCCCCGGCCCCCCTCTCTCTCCCCCCGGCCCCCCTCTCTCTTCACACGGCCCCCCTCTCTCTCCACACGGCCCCTTTCTCTCTCCCCACGGCCCCCCTCTCTCTCCCCACGGCCCCCCTCTCTTCCCCCACGGCCCCCCTCTCTCTCCCCACGTCCCCCCTCTCTTTCCCCCCGGCCCCCCTCTCTCTCCCCCCGGCCCCCCTCTCTCTCCCCCCGGCCCCCCTCTATCTCCCCCCCGGCCCACCTCTCTCTCTCCCCCGGCCCCTCTTTCTCTCCCCACGGCCCCCCTCTCTCTCCCCCCCGGCCCCCCTCTCTCTGCCCCCGGCCCCCCTCTCTCTGCCCCCGGCTCCCCTCTCTCTCCCCACGGCCCCAATTTCTCTCCCCCCGGCCCCCCTCTCTCTGCCCCCGGCCCCCCTCTCTCTGCCCCCAGCCCCCCTCTCTCTGTCCCCGGCCCCCCTCTCTCTCCCACCGGCCCCCTCTCTCTGCCCCCGGCCCCCCTCTCTCTGCCCCCGGCCCCCCTCTCTCTGCCCCCGGCCCCCCGTTCTCTGCCCCCGGCCCCCCTCTCTCTGCCCCCGGCCCCCCTCTCTCTCCCCCAGGCCCCCCTCTCTCTGCCCCCGGCCCCCCTCTCTATCCCCCCGGCCCCCCTCTCTCTCCCCCCGGCCCCCCTCTCTCTGCCCCCGGCCCCCCTCTCTCTCCCCCCGGCCCCCCTCTCTCTTCACACTGCCCCCCTCTCTCTCCACACGGCCCCTTTCTCTCTCCCCACGGCCCCCCTCTCTCTCCCCACGCCCCCCCTCTCTTCCCCCACGGCCCCCCTCTCTCTCCCCACGTCCCCCCTCTCTTTCCCCCCGGCCCCCCTCTCTCTTCCGCCGGCCCCCCTCTCTCTCCCCCCGGCCCCCCTCTATCTCCCCCCGGCCCCCCTCTCTCTCCCCCCGGCCCCTCTCTCTCTCCCCACGGCCCCCCTCTCTCTCCCCCCGGCCCCCCTCTCTCTGCCCCCGGCCCCCCTCTCTCTGCCCCCGGCTCCCCTCTCTCTCCCCACGGCCCCAATTTCTCTCCCCCCGGCCCCCCTCTCTCTGCCCCGCCCCCCCTCTCTCTGCCCCCGGCCCCCCTCTCTCTGCCCCCGGCCCCCCTCTCTCTCCCCCCGGCCCCCCTCTCTCTGCCCCCGGCCCCCCTCTCTCTGCCCCCGGCCCCCCTCTCTCTGCCCCCGGCCCCCCTCTCTCTGCCCCCGGCCCCCCTCTCTCTGCCCCCGGGCCCCCCTCTCTCTCCCCCAGGCCCCCCTCTCTCTCCCCCCGGCCCCCCTCTCTCTGCCCCCGGCCCCCCTCTCTCTGCCCCCGGGCCCCCCTCTCTCTCCCCCACGGCCCCCCTCTCTCTCCCCACGTCCCCCCTCTCTTTCCCCCCGGCCCCCCTCTCTCTCCCCCCGGCCCCCCTCTCTCTCCCCCCCGGCCCCCCTCTATCTCCCCCCGGCCCCCCTCTCTCTCCCCCCGGCCCCTCTCTCTCTCCCCACGGCCCCCCTCTCTCTCCCCCCGGCCCCCCTCTCTCTGCCCTCGGCCCCCCTCTCTCTGCCCCCGGCTCCCCTCTCTCTCCCCACGGCCCCAATTTCTCTCCCCCCGGCTCCCCTCTCTCTGCCCCCGCCCCCCCTCTCTCTGCCCCCGGCCCCCCTCTCTCTGCCCCTGGCCCCCCTATCTCTCCCCCCGGCCCCCCTCTCTCTGCCCCCGGCCCCCCTCTCTCTGCCCCCGGCCCCCCTCTCTCTGCCCCCGGCCGCCCTCTCTCTGCCCCCGGCCCCCCTCTCTCTGCCCCCGGGCCCCCTCTCTCTCCCCCAGGCCCCCCTCTCTCTCCCCCCGGCCGCCCTCTCTCTCCCCCCGGCCCCCCTCTCTCTGCCCCCGGCCCCCCTCTCTCTGCCCCCGGCCCCCCTCTCTCTGCCCCCGGCCCCCCTCTCTCTGCCCTCGGCCCCCCTCTCTCTGCCCCCGGCCCCACCCTCTCTGCCCCCGGCCCCCCTCCCTCTCGCCCCGGCCCCCCTCTCACTCCCACGGCCCCCCTCTCTCTCCCCACGGCCCCCTTCTCTCTCCCCACGGCCCCCTCTCTCTCCCACCGGCCCCCCTCCCTCTCGCCCCGGCCACCCCTCTCTCTGCCCCCGGCCCCCCTCTCTCTACCCCCGGCCCCCCTCTCTCTGCCCCCGGCCCCCCTCTCTCTGCCCACGGCCCCCCTCTCTCTGCCCCCGGCCCCCCTGTCTCTCCCCCCGGCCCCCTCTCTCTGCCCCCGGCCCCCCTCTCTCTGCCCCTGGCCCCCTCTCTCTGCACCCCGGGCCCCCCTCTCTCTCCCCCCGGCCCCCCTCTCTCTCCCCCCGGCCCCCCTCTCTCTCCCCCTGGCCCCCCTCTCTCTCCCGCCGGCCCCCCTCTCTCTCCCGCCGGCCCCCCTCTCTCTCACCCCGGCCCCCCTCTCTCTCCCCCTGGCCCCCTTCTCTCTCCCCCCGGCCCCCCTCTCTCTCCCCCCGGCCCCCCTCTCTCTCTTCCCGGCTCCCCTCTCTCTACGCCCGGCCCCCCTCTCTCTGCCCCCGGCCCCCCTCTCTCTGCCCCCGGCCCCCTCTCTCTCCCTCCGGCCCCCCTCTCTCTGCCCCCGGGCCCCCTCTATCTGCCCCGTTCCCCCTCTCTCTGCCCTCGGCCCCCCTCTCTCTGCCCCCAGCCCCCCTCTCTATCCCCCCGGCCCCCCTCTCTCTCCCCCCGGCCCCCCTCTCTCTGCCCCCGGCCCCCCTCTCTCTCCCCCCGGCCCCCCTCTCTCTTCACACGGCCCCCCTCTCTCTCCACACGGCCCCTTTCTCTCTCCCCACGGCCCCCCTCTCTCTCCCCACGGCCCCCCTCTCTTCCCCCACGGCCCCCCTCTCTCTCCCCACGTCACCCCTCTCTTTCCCCCCCGGCCCCCCTCTCTCTCCCCCCGGCCCCCCTCTCTCTCCCCCCCGGCCCCCCTCTATCTCCCCCCGGCCCCCCTCTCTCTCCCCCCGGCCCCTCTCTCTCTCCCCCACGGCCCCCCTCTCTCTCCCCCCGGCCCCCCTCTCTCTGCCCCCGGCCCCCCTCTCTCTGCCCCCGGCTCCCCTCTCTCTCCCCACGGCCCCAATTTCTCTCCCCCCGGCCCCCCTCTCTCTGCCCCCGGCCCCCCTCTCTCTGCCCCCGGCCCCCCTCTCTTTGCCCCCGGCCCCCCTCTCTCTCCCACCGGCCCCCCTCTCTCTGTCCCCGGCCCCCTCTCTCTGCCCCCGGCCCCCCTCTTTCTGCCCCCGGCCCCCCGTTCTCTGCCCCCGGCCCCCCTCTCTCTACCCCGGGCCCCCTCTCTCTCCCCCAGGCCCCCCTCTCTCTCCCCCCGGCCCCCCTCTCTCTCCCCCTGGCCCCACTCTCTCTCCCGCCGTCCCCCCTCTCTCTGCCCCCGGCCCCCCTCTCTCTGCCCCCGGCCCCCTCTCTCTGCCCCCGGCCCCCCTCTCTCTCCCTCCGGCCCCCCTCTCTCTGCCCCCGGGCCCCTCTATCTGCCCCGTCCCCCCTCTCTCTGCCCTCGGCCCCCCTCTCTCTGCCCCCGGCCCCCCTCTCTATCCCCCGGCCCCCCTCTCTCTCCCCCCGGCCCCCCTCTCTCTGCCCCCGGCCCCCCTCTCTCTCCCCCCAGCCCCCCTCTCTCTTCACACGGCCCCCCTCTCTCTCCACACGGCCCCTTTATCTCTCCCCACGGCCCCCCTCTCTCTCCCCACGGCCCCCCTCTCTTCCCCCCACGGCCCCCCTCTCTCTCCCCACGTCCCCCCTCTCTTTCCCCCCGGCCCCCCTCTCTCTCCCCCCGGCCCCCCTCTCTCTCCCCCCGGCCCCCCTCTATCTCCCCCCGGCCCCCCTCTCTCTCCCCCCGGCCCCTCTCTCTCTCCCCACGGCCCCCTCTCTCTCCCCCCGGCCCCCCTCTTTCTGCCCCCGGCCCCCCTCTCTCTGCCCCGGCTCCCTCTCTCTCCCCACGGCCCCAATTTCTCTCCCCCGGCCCCCCTCTCTCTCCCCCCGGCCCCCCTCTCTCTCTTCCCGGCTCCCCTCTCTCTACGCCCGGCCCCCCTCTCTCTGCCCCCGGCCCCCCTCTCTCTGCCCCCGGCCCCCCTCTCTCTCCCTCCGGCCCACCTCTCTCTGCCCCCGGGCCCCCTCTATCTGCCCCGTCCCCCCTCTCTCTGCCCTCGGCCCCCCTCTCTCTGCCCCAGCCCCCCTCCCTATCCCCCCGGCCCCCCTCTCTCTTCCACCCGGCCCCCCTCTCTCTGCCCCCGGCCCCCCTCTCTCTCCCCCCGGCCCCCCTCTCTCTTCACACGGCCCCCCTCTCTCTCCACACGGCCCCTTCTCTCTCCCCACGGCCCCCCTCTCTCTCCCCACGGCCCCCCTCTCTTCCCCCACGGCCCCCCTCTCTCTCCCCACGTCACCCCTCTCTTTCCCCCCGGCCCCCCTCTCTCTCCCCCCGGCCCCCCTCTCTCTCCCCCCGGCCCCCCTCTATCTCCCCCCGGCCCCCCTCTCTCTCCCCCCAGCCCCTCTCTCTCTCCCCACGGCCCCCCTCTCTCTCCCCCCGGCCCCCCTCTCTCTGCCCCCGGCCCCCCTCTCTCTGCCCCCGGCTCCCCTCTCTCTCCCCACGGCCCCAATTTCTCTCCCCCCGGCCCCCCTCTCTCTGCCCCCGGCCCCCCTCTCTCTGCCCCCGGCTCCCCTCTCTTTGCCCCCGGCCCCCCTCTCTCTCCCACCGGCCCCCCTCTCTCTGTCCCCGGCCCCCCTCTCTCTGCCCCCGGCCCCCCTCTTTCTGCCCCCGGCCCCCCGTTCTCTGCCCCCGGCCCCCCTCTCTCTGCCCCCGGGCCCCCCTCTCTCTCCCCCAGGCCCCCCTCTCTCTCCCCCCGGCCCCCCTCTCTCTCCCCCTGGCCCCACTCTCTCTCCCGCCGTCCCCCCTCTCTCTGCCCCCGGCCCCCCTCTCTCTGCCCCCGGCCCCCCTCTCTCTGCCCCCGGCCCCCCTCTCTCTCCCTCCGGCCCCCCTCTCTCTGCCCCCGGGCCCCCTCTATCTGCCCCGTCCCCCCTCTCTCTGCCCTCGGCCCCCCTCTCTCTGCCCCCGGCCCCCCTCTCTATCCCCCCGGCCCCCCTCTCTCTGCCCCCGGCCCCCCTCTCTCTCCCCCCAGCCCCCCTCTCTCTTCACACGGCCCCCCTCTCTCTCCACACGGCCCCTTTCTCTCTCCCCACGGCCCCCCTCTCTCTCCCCACGGCCCCCCTCTCTTCCCCCACGGCCCCCCTCTCTCTCCCCACGTCCCCCCTCTCTTTCCCCCCGGCCCCCCTCTCTCTCCCCCCGGCCCCCCTCTCTCTCCCCCCGGCCCCCCTCTATCTCCCCCCGGCCCCCCTCTCTCTCCCCCCGGCCCCTCTCTCTCTCCCCACGGCCCCCCTCTCTCTCCCCCCGGCCCCCCTCTCTCTGCCCCCGGCCCCCCTCTCTCTGCCCCCAGGCCCCCCTCTCTCTCCCCCAGGCCCCCCTCTCTCTCCCCCCGGCCCCCCTCTCTCTCCCCCTGGCCCCACTCTCTCTCCCGCCGTCCCCCCTCTCTCTCCCGCCGGCCCCCTCTCTCTCCCCCCGGCCCCCCTCTCTCTCCCCCCGGCCCCCCTCTCTCTCCCCCCGGCCCCCCTCTCTCTCCCCCCGGCCCCCCTCTCTCTCCCCCCGGCCCCCCTCTCTCTCTTCCCGGCCCCCCTCTCTCTGCCCCCGGCCCTCCTCTCTCTGCCCCGGCCCCCCTCTCTCTGCCCCCGGCCCCCCTCTCTCTCCCCCTGGCCCCCCTCTCTCTCTCCCCGGCCCCTCTCTATCTCCCCCCGGCCCCCATCTGTCTCGCCCAGGCCGCCCTCTCTCTACCCCCGGCCCCCCTCTCCCTCCCCCCCAGCCCCCTTTCTCTCCCACCGGCCCCCCTCTCTCTCGCCCCGGCCCCCCTCTCTCTCCCCCCGGCCCAGTCTCTCTCCCCGCGGCCCCCCTCTCTCTCCCCCCGGCCCCCCTCTCTCTGCCCCCGGGCCCCCTCTATCTGCCCCCGTCCCCTCTCTCTCTGCCCCCGGCCCCCCTCTCTCTGCCCCCGGCCCCCCTCTCTCTCCCCCTGGCCCCCCTCTCTCTGCCCCCTGCCCCCCTCTCTCTGCCCCCGGCCCCCCTCTCTCTGCCCCCGGCCCTCCTCTCTCTCCCCCCGGCCCCCGTCTCTCTCCCCCCGGCCCCCCTCTCTCTCCCGCCAGCCCCCCTCTCTCTCCCGCCGGCCCCGCTCTCTCTACCCCCGGCCCCCCTCTCTCTGCCCCCGGGCCCCCTCTATCTGCCCCCGTCCCCCCTCTCACTGCCCTCGGCCCCCCTCTCTCTGCCCCGGCCCCCCTCTCTATCACCCCGGCCCCCCTCTCTCTCCCCCCGGCCAACCTCTCTCTGTCTACGCCCCCCCACTCTCTCCCCCCGGCCCCCCTCTCTCTTCACATGGCCCCGCTCTCTCTCGACACGGCCCCTTTCTCTCTCCCCACGGCCCCCCTCTCTCTCCCCACGGCCCCCCTCTTTCTCCCCACGGCCCCCCTCTCTTTCCCCCCGGCCCCCTTCTCTCTCCCCCCGGCCCCCCTCTCTCTCCCCACGGCCCCCCTCATTTCCCCCACGGCCCCCCTCTCTCTCCCCACGGCCCCCTTCTCTTTCCCCACGGCCCCCCTCTCTCTCCCCACGTCCCCCCTCTCTTTCTCCCCGGCCCACCTCTCTCTCCCCCCGGCCCCCCTCTCTCTCCCCCCGGCCCCCCTCTATCTCCCCCCGGCCCCCCTCTCTCTCCCCCCGGCCCCTCTCTCTCTCCCCACGGCCCCCCTCTCTCTCCCCCCGGCCCCCCTCTCTCTGCCCCCGGCCCCCCTCTCTCTGCCCCCGGCTCCCCTCTCTCTCCCCACGGCCCCAATTTCTCTCCCGCCGGCCCCCCTCTCTCTGCCCCCGCCCCCCCTCTCTCTGCCCCCGGCCCCCCTCTCTCTGCCCCCGGCCCCCCTCTCTCTCCTCCCGGCCCCCCTCTCTCTGCCCCCCGGCCCCCCTCTCTCTGCCCCCGGCCCCCCTCTCTGTGCCCCCGGCCCCCCTCTCTCTGCCCCCGGCCCCCCTCTCTCTGCCCCCGGGCCCCCCTCTCTCTCCCCCAGGCCCCCCTCTCTCTCCCCCCGGCCCCCCTCTCTCTCCCCCTGGCCCCACTCTCTCTCCCGCCGTCCCCCCTCTCTCTCCCGCCGGCCCCCCTCTCTCTCCCCCCGGCCCCCCTCTCTCTCCCCCCGGCCCCCCTCTCTCTCCCCCCGGCCCCCCTCTCTCTCCCCCCGGCCCCCCTCTCTCTGCCCCCGGCCCTCCTCTCTCTGCCCCGGCCCCCCTCTCTCTGCCCCCGGCCCCCCTCTCTCTCCCCCTGGCCCCCCTCTCTCTCTCCCCGGCCCCTCTCTCTCTCCCCCCGGCCCCCATCTCTCTCGCCCAGGCCGCCCTCTCTCTACCCCCGGCCCCCCTCTCTCTCCCCCCCGGCCCCCTTTCTCTCCCACCGGCCCCCCTCTCTCTCGCCCCGGCCCCCCTCTCTCTTCCCCCGCCCCAGTCTCTCTCCCCGCGGCCCCCCTCTCTCTCCCCCCGGCCCCCCTCTCTCTGCCCCCGGGCCCCCTCTATCTGCCCCCGTCCCCTCTCTCTCTGCCCCCGGCCCCCCTCTCTCTGCCCCCGGCCCCCCTCTCTCTCCCCCTGGCCCCCCTCTCTCTGCCCCCGGCCCCCCTCTCTCTGCTCCCGGCCCCCCTCTCTCTGCCCCCGGCCCTCCTCTCTCTCCCCCCGGCCCCCCTCTCTCTCCCGCCAGCCCCCCTCTCTCCCCCGCCGGCCCCGCTCTCTCTACCCCCGGCCCCCCTCTCTCTCCCCCCTGCCCCCCTCTCTCTGCCCCCGGGCCCCCTCTATCTGCCCCCGTCCCCCCTCTCTCTGCCCTCGGCCCCCCTCTCTCTGCCCCGGCCCCCCTCTCTATCACCCCGGCCCCCCTCTCTCTCCCCCCGGCCCCCCTCTCTCTGTCTACGCCCCCCCACTCTCTCCCCCCGGCCCCCCTCTCTCTTCACACGGCCCCGCTCTCTCTCGACACGGCCCCTTTCTCTCTCCCCACGGCCCCCGTCTCTCTCCCCACGGCCCCCCTCTCTCTCCCCACGGCCCCCTTCTCTCTCCCCACGGCCCCCTCTCTTTCCCCCCGGCCCCCTTCTCTCTCACCCCGGCCCCCCTCTTTCTCCCCACGGCCTCCCTCTCTCTCCCGCTGGCCCCCCTCTCTCTCCCCCCGGCTCCCCTCTCTCTCCCCACGGCCCCCCTTTCTCTCCCCCCGGCCCCCCTCTCTCTCCCCCCGGCCCCCCTCTCTCTCCCCCCGGCCCCCCTCTCTCTCCCCCCGCCCCCCCTCTCTCTGCCCCCGGCCCCCCTCTCTCTGCCCCCGGCCCCCCTCTCTCTGCCCTCGGCCCCCCTCTCTCTGCCCCCGGCCCCCCTCTCTCTCCCCCCGGCCCCCCTCTCTCTCCCCACGGCCCCCCTCTCTCTCCCCACGGCCCCCCTCTCTCTCCCCATGGCCCCCCTCTCTCTCTCCACGGCCCCCTTCTCTCTCCCCACGGCCCCCCTCTCTCTCCCACCGGCCCCCCTCCCTCTCGCCCCGGCCCCCCTCTCTCTCCCCCCGGCCCCCTCTCTCTCCCCGCAGCCCCCCTCTCTCTCCCCCTGGCCCCCCTCTCTCTGCCCCCGGCCCCCCTCTCTCTACCCCCGGCCCCCCTCTCTCTGCCCCCGGCCCCCCTCTCTCTGCCCACGGCCCCCCTCTCTCTGCCCCCGGCCCCCCTGTCTCTCCCCCCGGCCCCCCTCTCTCTGCCCCCGGCCACCCTCTCTCTGCCCCCGGCCCCCCTCTCTCTGCCCCCGGGCCCCCCTCTCTCTCCCCCCGGCCCCCCTCTCTCTCCCCCCGGCCCCCCTCTCTCTCCCCCTGGCCCCCTCTCTCTCCCGCCGACCCCCCTCTCTCTCCCGCCGGCCCCCCACTCTCTCACCCCGGCCCCCCTATCTCTCCCCCCGGCCCCCCTCTCTCTCCCCCCGGCCCCCCTCTCTCTCCCCCCGGCCCCCCTCTCTCTCTTCCCGGCCCCCCTCTCTCTGCCCACGGCCCCCTCTCTCTGCCCTCGGCCCCCCTCTCTATCCCCCCGGCCCCCCTCTCTCTCCCCCCGACCCCCCTCTTTCTGCCCCCGGCCCCCCTCTCTCTCCGCCCGGCCCCCCTCTCTCTTCACACGGCCCCCCTCTCTCTCCACACGGCCCCTTTCTCTCTCCCCACGGCCCCCCTCTCTCTCCCCACGGCCCCCCTCTCTTCCCCCACGGCCCCCCTCTCTCTCCCCACGGCCCCCCTCTCTTTCCCCCCGGCCCCCCTCTCTCTCGCCCTGGCCGCCCTCTCTCTCCCCCGGCCCCCTCTCTCTCCCCACAGCCCCCCTCTCTCTCCCCCCGGCCCCCCTCTCTCTGCCCCCGGCCCCCCTCTCTCTGCCCCCGCCCCCCTCTCTCTCTGCCCCCGGCCCCCCTCTCTCTGCCCCCGGCCCCCCTCTCTCTGCCCCCGGCTCCCCTCTCTCTGCCCCCGGCCCCCCTCTCTCTCCCCCCGGCCCCCCTCTCTCTCCCCGGCCCCCCTCTCTCTCCCCCCGGCCCCCCTCTCTCTCCCCCCGGCCGCCCTCTCTCTCCCCCCGGCCCCCCTCTCTCTCCCCCCAGCCCCCCTTTCTCTCCCACCGGCCCCCCTCTCTCTCGCCCCGGCCCCCCTCTCTCTCCCCCCGGCCCCCTCTCTCTCCCTGCGGCCCCCCTCTCTCTCCCCCTGGCCCCCCTCTCTCTGCCCCCGGGCCCCCTCTATCCGCCCCCGTCCCCCCTCTCTCTGCCCCCAGCCCCCCTCTCTCTGCCCCCGGCCCCCCTCTCTCTCACCCCGGCCCCCCTCTCTCTCGCCCCGGCCGCCCTCTCTCTCCCCCCGGCCCCCTCTCTCTCCCCACAGTCCCCCTCTCTCTCCCCCCGGCCCCCCTCTCTCTGCCCCCGGCCCACCTCTCTCTGCCCCCGGCCCCTTCTCTCTCTGCCCCCGGCCCCCCTCTCTCTCCCCCCGGCACCCCTCTCTCTGCCCCCGGCCCCCCTCTCTCTGCCCCCGGCTCCCCTGTCTCTGCCCCCGAGCCCCCCTCTCTCTCCCCCCGGCCCCCCTCTCTCTCCCCCCGGCCCCCCTCTCTCTCCCCTGGCCCCCCTCTCTCTCCTGCCGGCCCCCCTCTCTCTCCTGCCGGCCCCCTCTCTCTCCCCCCGGCCCCCCTCTCTCTCCCCCCGGCCCCCCTCTATCTCCCCCCGGCCCCCTTCTCTCTCCACCCGGCCCCCCTCTCTCTCTTCCCGGCCCCCCTCTCTTTGCCCCCGGCCCCCATCTCTCTGCCCCGGCCCCCCTCTCTCTGCCCCCGGCCCCCCTCTCTCTCCCCCCGGCCCCCCTCTCTCTCTCCCCGGCCCCCTCTCTCTCCCACCGGCCCCCCTCTCTCTCCCCCCGGCCGCCCTCTCTCTCCCCCCGGCCCCCCTCTCTCTCTCCCCGGCCCCCCTTTCTCTCCCACCGGCCCCCCTCTCTCTCGCCCCGGCCCCCCTCTCTCTCCCCCCGGCCCCCTCTCTCTCCCTGCGGCCCCCCTCTCTCTCCCCCTGGCCCCCCTCTCTCTGCCCCCGGGCCCCCTCTATCTGCCCCCGTCCCCCCTCTCTCTGCCCCCAGCCCCCCTCTCTCTGCCCCCGGCCCCCCTCTCTCTCCCCCTGGCCCCCCTCTCTCTGCCCCCGGCCCCCCTCTCTCTGCCCCCGGCCCCCCTCTCTCTGCCCCCGGCCCTCCTCTCTCTCCCCCCGGCCCCCCTCTCTCTCCCCCCGGCCCCCTCTCTCTCCCGCCTGCCCCCCTCTCTCTCCCGCCGGCCCCCCTCTCTCTCCCCCCGGCCCCCCTCTCTTTCCCCCCGGCCCCCCTCTCTCTGCCCTCGGCCCCCCTCTCTCTGCCCCCGGCCGCCCTCTCTCTCCCCCCGGCCCCCCTCTCTCTCCCCCCGGCCCCCCTCTCTCTCCCTCCGGCCCCCCTCTCTCTGCCCCCGGGCCCCCTCTATCTGCCCCCGTCCCCCCTCTCTCTGCCCTCGGCCCCCCTCTCTCTGCCCCCGGCCCCCTCTCTATCCCCCCGGCCCCCCTCTCCCTCCCCCCGGCCCCCCTCTCTCTGCCCCCGGCCCCCCTCTCTCTCCCCCCGGCCCCCCTCTCTCTTCACACGGCCCCCCTCTCTCTCCACACGGCCCCTTCCTCTCTCCCCAAGGCCCCCCTCTCTCTCCCCACGGCCCCCCTCTCTTCCCCCACGGCCCCCCTCTCTCTCCCCACGGCCCCCCTCTCTTTCCCCCCGGCCCCCCTCTCTCTCCCCCCGGCCCCCCTCTCTCTCGCCCCGGCCGCCCTCTCTCTCCCCCCGGCCCCCTCTCTCTCCCCACAGCCCCCCTCTCTCTCCCCCCGGCCCCCCTCTCTCTGCCCCCGGCCCCCCTCTCTCTGCCCCCGGCCCCCCTCTCTCTGCCCCCGGCCCCCATCTCTCTCCCCCCGGCCCACCTCTCTCTGCCCCGGGCCCCCTCTCTCTGCTCACGGCCCCCCTGTCTCTGCCCCCGAGCCCCCCTCTCTCTCCCCCCGGCCCCCTCTATCTCCCTGCGGCCCCCCTCTCTCTCCCCCTGGCCCCCCTCTCTCTGCCCCCGGGCCCCCTCTATCTGCCCCCGTCCCCCCTCTCTCTGCCACCAGCCCCCCTCTCTCTGCCCCCGGCCCCCCTCTCTCTCCCCCTGGCCCCCCTCTCTCTGCCTCCGGCCCCCCTCTCTCTGCCCCCGGCCCCCCTCTCTCTCCCCCCGGCCCCTCTCTCTCTCCCTCCGGCCCCCCTCTCTCTGCCCCCGGGCCCCCTCTATCTGCCCCCGTCCCCCCTCTCTCTGCCCTCGGCCCCCCTCTCTCTGCCCCCGGCCCCCTCTCTATCCCCCCGGCCCCCCTCTCCCTCCCCCCGGCCCCCCTCTCTCTGCCCCCGGCCCCCCTCTCTCTCCCCCCGGCCCCCCTCTCTCTTCACACGGCCCCCCTCTCTCTCCACACGGCCCCTTCCTCTCTCCCCAAGGCCCCCCTCTCTCTCCCCACGGCCCCCCTCTCTTCCCCCACGGCCCCCCTCTCTCTCCCCACGGCCCCCCTCTCTTTCCCCCCGGCCCCCCTCTCTCTCCCCCCGGCCCCCCTCTCTCTCGCCCCGGCCGCCCTCTCTCTCCCCCCGGCCCCCTCTCTCTCCCCACAGCCCCCCTCTCTCTCCCCCCGGCCCCCCTCTCTCTGCCCCCGGCCCCCCTCTCTCTGCCCCCGGCCCCCCTCTCTCTGCCCCCGGCCCCCATCTCTCTCCCCCCGGCCCACCTCTCTCTGCCCCGGGCCCCCTCTCTCTGCTCACGGCCCCCCTGTCTCTGCCCCCGAGCCCCCCTCTCTCTCCCCCCGGCCCCCTCTATCTCCCTGCGGCCCCCCTCTCTCTCCCCCTGGCCCCCCTCTCTCTGCCCCCGGGCCCCCTCTATCTGCCCCCGTCCCCCCTCTCTCTGCCACCAGCCCCCCTCTCTCTGCCCCCGGCCGCCCTCTCTCTCCCCCCGGCCCCCCTCTCTCTCCCCCCGGCCCCCCTCTCTCTCCCTCCGGCCCCCCTCTCTCTGCCCCCCGGCCCCCTCTATCTGCCCCCGTCCCCCCTCTCTTCCCCCACGGCCCCCCTCTCTCTCCCCACGACCCCCCTCTCTTTCCCCCCGGCCCCCCTCTCTCTCCCCCCGGCCCCCTTCTCTCTCGCCCCGGCTGCCCTCTCTCTACCCCCGGCCCCCTCTCTCTCCCCACAGCCCCCCTCTCTCTGCCCCGGGCCCCCTCTCTCTGCCCACGCCCCCCCTGTCTGTCCCCCCGGCCCCCCTCTCTCTGCCCCCGGCCCCCCTCTCTCTGCCCCCGGCCCCCCTCTCTCTGCCCCCGGCCCCCATCTCTCTCCCCCCGGCCCCCCTCTCTCTGCCCCGGGCCCCCTCTCTCTGCCCACGGCCCCCCTGTCTCTGCCCCCGAGCCCCCCTCTCTCTCCCCCCGGCCCCCCTCTCTCTCCCCCCGGCCCCCCTCTCTCTCACCCTGGACCCCCTCTCTCTCCCGCCGGCCCCCCTCTCTCTCCTGCCGGCCCCCCTCTCTCTCCCCCCCCGGCCCCCGTCTCTCTCGCCCCGGCCCCCCTCTATCTCCCCCCGGCCCCCCTCTCTCTCCCCCCGGCCCCCCTCTCTCTCTTCCCGGCTCCCCTCTCTTTGCCCCCGGCCCCCCTCTCTCTGCCCCAGCCCCCCTCTCTCTGCCCCCGGCCCCCCTCTCTCTCCCCCCGGCCCCCCTCTCTCTCTCCTCGGCCCCCCTCTCTCTTCCCACGGCCCCCCTCTCTCTCCCCCCGGCCGCCCTCTCTCTCCCCCCGGCCCCCCTCTCTCTCCCCCCGGTCCCCCTTTCTCTCCCACCGGCCCCCCTCTCTCTCGCCCCGGCCCCCCTCTCTCTCCCCCCGGCCCCCCTCTCTCTCCCCCTGGCCCCCCTCTCTCTGCCCCCGGGCCCCCTCTATCTGCCCCCGTCCCCCCTCTCTCTGCCCCCAGCCCCCCTCTCTCTGCCCCCCTCTCTCTCCCCCTGGCCCCCCTCTCTCTGCCCCCGGCCCCCCTCTCTCTGCCCCCAGCCCCCCTCTCTCTGCCCCCGGCCCTCCTCTCTCTCCCCCCGGCCCCCCTCTCTCTCCCCCCTGCCCCCTCTCTCTCCCGCTGGCCCCCCTCTCTCTCCCGCCGGCCCCCCTCTCTCTCCCCCCGGCCCCCATCTCTTTCCCCCCGGCCCCCCTCTCTCTGCCCCCGGGCCCCCTCTATCTGCCCCCGTCCCCCCTCTCTCTGCCCTCGGCCCCCCTCTCTCTGCCCCCGGCCCCCCTCTCTATCCCCCCGGCCCCTCTCTCTCCTGCCTGCCCCCCTCTCTCTGCTCCTGGCCCCCCTCTCTCTCCCCCCGACCCCCCACTCTCTTCACACGGCCCCCCTCTCTCTCCACACGGCCCCCCTCTCTCTCCCCACGTCCCCCCTCTCTCTCCCCTCGGCCCCCCTCTCTCTGCCCCCGGCCACCCTCTCTATCCCCCCGGCCCCTCTCTCTCCCCCCGGCCCCTCTCTCTCCCGCCGGCCCCCCTCTCTCTGCTCCCGGCCCCCCTCTCTCTCCCCCCGACCCCCCTCTCTCTTCACACGGCCCCCCTCTCTCTGCCCACGGCCCCCCTCTCTCTGCCCCCGGCCCCCATCGCTCGGCCCTCGGCCCCCCTTCTCTGCCCCCGGCCCCCCTCTCTCTGCCCCCGGCCTCCCTCTCTCTCCCCCCGGCCCCCCTCTATCTCCCCACGGCCCCCCTCTCTCTCCCCACGGCCCCCCTCTCTCTCTCCACGGCCCCCTTCTCTCTCCCCACGGCCCCCCTCTCTCTCCCACCGGCCCCCCTATCTCTCGCCCTGGCCCCCACTCTCTCTCCCCCCGGCTCCCCTCTCTCTCCCCACGGCCCCCCTCTCTCTCCCCACGGCCCCCCTCTCTCGCCCCCCTGCCCCCCTCTCTCTCCCCCCGGCCCCCCTCTCTCTGCCCCTGGCCCCCCTCTCTCTGCCCCCGGCCCCCCTCTCTCTGCCCTTGGCCACCCTCTCTCTGCCCCCGGCCCCCCTCTCTCTGCCCCCGGCCCCCCTCTCTCTCCCCCCGGCCCCCCTCTCTCTCCCCACGGCCCCCCTCTCTCTCCCCACGGCCCCCCTCTCTCTCTCCACGGCCCCCTTCTCTCTCCCCACGGCCCCCCTCTCTCTCCCACCGGCCCCCCTCTCTCTCGCCCCGGCCCCTCTCTCTCTCCCCCCGGCCCCCTCTCTCTCCCTGCAGCCCCCCTCTCTCTCCCCCCGGCCCCCCTCTCTCTGTCCCCGGCCCCCCTCTCTCTGCCCCGGGCCCACCTCTCTCTGCCCCCGGCCCCACTCTCTCTGCCCCCGGCCCCCCTGTCTCTCCCCCCGGCCCCCCTCTCTCTGCCCACGGCAACCCTCTCTCTGCCCCCGGCCCCCCTCTCTCTGCCCCCGGGCCCCCCTCTCTCTCCCCCCGGCCCCCCTCTCTCTCTCCCCGGCCCCCCTCTCTCTCCACCTTGCCCCCCTCTCTCTCCCCCCGGCCCCCTCTCTCTCCCTGCAGCCCCCCTCTCTCTCCCCCCGGCACCCCTCTCTCTGTCCCCGGCCCCCCTCTCTCTGCCCCGGGCCCACCTCTCTCTGCCCCCGGCCCCACTCTCTCTGCCCCCGGCCCCCCTGTCTCTCCCCCCGGCCCCCCTCTCTCTGCCCACGGCCCCCCTCTCTCTGCCCCCGGCCCCCCTCTCTCTGCCCCCGGGCCCCCCTCTCTCTCCCCCCGGCCCCCCTCTCTCTCTCCCCGCCCCCCCTCTCTCTCCACCTGGCCCCCCTCTCTCTCCTGCCGGACCCCCTCTCTCTCGAACCGGCCCCCCTCTCTCTCCCCCCGGCCCCCCTCTCTCTCTCCCCGTCCCCCCTTTCTCTCCCCCCGGCCCCCCTCTCTCTCCCCCCGGCCCCCCTCTCTCTCTTCCCGGCCCCCCTCTCTCTGCCCCCGGCCCCCCTCTCTCTGCCCCCGGCCCCCCTCTCTCTGCCCCCGGCCCCCCTCTTTCTCCCCCCGGCCCCCCTGTCTCTCTCCCCGGCCCCCCTCTCTCTCCCCCCGGCCCCCTCTCTCTCCCCCCGGCCCCGCTCTCTCTGCCCCCGGCCCCCCTCTCTCTCCCCACGGCCACCCCTCTCTCTCCACACGGCCCCCGTCTCTCTCCACACGGCCCCTTTCTCTCTCCCCACGGCCCCCCTCTCTCTCCCAACGGCTCCCCTCTCTCTTCCCACGGCCCCCCTCTCTCTCCCCGCCCCCCTCTCTCTCCCCCCTGCCCCCCTCTCTCTCCCCACGGCCCCCCTCTCTCTGCCCCCGGCCCCCCTCTCTCTGCCCCCGGCTCCCCTCTCTCTCCCCACGGCCCCCCTCTCTCTCCCCACGGCCCCCCTCTCTCTCCCCACGGCCACCCTCTCTCTCCCAACGGCCCCCCTCTCTCTGCCCCCGGCCCCCCTCCCTCTGCCCCCGGCCCCCCTCTTTCTGCCCCCGGCCCCCCTCTCTCTCCCCCCGGCCCCCCTCTCTCTCCCCCCGGCCCCCCTCTCTCTCCCGCCAGCCCCCCTCTCTCTCCCCCCGGCCCCCCTCTCTCTCCCGCCGGCCCCTCTCTCTCTCCCCCCGGCCCCCCTCTCTCTCCCGCCGGCAGCCCTCTCTCTCCTGCCGGCCCCCCTCTCTCTCCCACCGGCCCCCCTCTCTCTCCCCCCGGCCCCCCTCTCTCTCCCCCCGGCCCCCCTCTCTCTCTTCCAGGCCTCCCTCTCTCTCCCCCCGGCCCCCCTCTCTCTCCCCCCGGCCCCCCTCTCTCTGCCCCCGGCCCCCCTCTCTATCCCCCCGGCCCCCCTCTCTCTGCCCCCGGCCCCCCTCTCTCTCCCCCCGGCCCCCCTCTCTCTTCACACGGCCCCCCTCTCTCTCCAGACGGCCCCTTTCTCTCTCCTCACGGCCCCCCTCTCTCTCCCCCCGGCCCCCCTCTTTCTCCCCACGGCCCCCCTCTCTCTCCCGCCGGCCCCCCTCTCTCTCCCCCCGGCCCCCCTCTCTCTCCCCCCGGCCCCCCTCTCTCTCCCCACGGCCCCCCTCTCTCTCCCCACGGCCCCCCTCTCTCTCCCCACGGCCCCCCTCTCTCTCTCCACGGCCCCCTTCTCTTTCCCCACGGCCCCCCTCTCTCTACCACCGGCCCCCCTCTCTCTCGCCCCGGCCCCCTCTCTCTCCCCCCGGCCCCCTCTCTCTCCCCGCAGCCCCCCTCTCTCTCCCCCCGGCCCCGCTCTCTCTGTCCCCGGCCCCCCTCTCTCTGCCCCTGGCCCACCTCTCTCTGCCCCCGGCCCCCCTCTCTCTGCCCCCGGCACCCCTGTCTCTCCCCCCGTCCCCCCTCTCTCTGCCCACGGCCCCCCTCTCTCTGCCCCCGGCCCCCCTCTCTCTGCCCTCGGCCCCCTCTCTCTGCCCCCGGCCCCCCTCTCTCTGCCCCCGGCCCCCCTCTTTCTCCCCCCGGCCCCCCTTTATCTCCCCACGGCCCCCCTCTCTCTCCCCCCGTCCCCCTCTCTCTCCCCACAGCCCCCCTCTCTCTCCCCCTGGCCCCCCTCTCTCTGTCTCCGGCCCCCCTCTCTCTGCCCCTGGCCCCCCTCTCTCTGCCCCCGGCCCCCCTCTCTCTCCCCCCGGCCCCCCTTTATCTCCCCACGGCCCCCCTCTCTCTCCGCCCGGCCCCCTCTCTCTCCCCGCAGCCCCCCTCTCTCTCCCCCTGGCCCCCCTCTCTCTGTCCCTGGCCCCCCTCTCTCTGCCCCCGGCCCACCTCTCTCCGCCCCCGGCCCCCCTCTCTCTCCCCCCGGCCCCCCTCTCTCTCTCCCCGGCCCCCCTCTCTCTCCCCCTGGCCCCCCTCTCTCTGCCACCGGACCCCCTCTCTCTCCCACCGGCCCACCTCTCTCTCCCCCCGGCCCCCCTCTCTCTCTCCCCGGCCCCCCTTTCTCTCCCCCCGGCCCCCCTCTCTCTCCCCCCGGCCCCCATCTCTCTCTTCCCGGCCCCCCTCTCTCTGCCCCCGGCCCCCCTCTCTCTGCCCCCGGCCCCCCTCTCTCTGCCCCCGGCCCCCCTCTTTCTCCCCCCGGCCCCCCTGTCTCTCTCCCCGACCCCCCTCTCTCTCCCCCCGGCCCCCCTCTTTCTCCCCCCGGCCCCGCTCTCTCTGCCCCCGTCCCCCCTCTCTCTCCCCACGGCCCCCCTCTCTCTCCACACGGCCCCCCTCTCTCTCCACACGGCCCCTTTATCTCTCCCCACGGCCCCCCTCTCTCTCCCCACGGCCCCCCTCTCTCTTCCCATGGCCCCCCTCTCTCTCCCCGCCCCCCTCTCTCTCCCCCCTGCCCCCCTCTCTCTCCCCACAGCCCCCCTCTCTCTGCCCCGGCCCCCCTCTCTCTCCCCCCGGCCCCCCTCTCTCTCCCAACGGCCCCCCTCTCTCTGCTCCCGGCCCCCCTCCCTCTGCCCCCGGCCCCCCTCTCTCTGCCCCCGGCCCCCCTCTCTCTCCCCCCGGCCCCCCTCTCTCTCCCCCCGGCCCCCTTCTCTCTCCCGCCAGCCCCCCTCTCTCTCCCCCTGGCCCCCCTCTCTCTCCCGCCGGCCCCTCTCTCTCTCCCCCCGGCCCCGCTCTCTCGTTCCCCGGCCCCCCTCTCTCTGCCCCTGGCCCACCTCTCTCTGCCCCCGGCCCCCCTCTCTCTGCCCCCGGCACCCCTGTCTCTCCCCCCAGCCCCCCTCTCTCTGCCCACGGCCCCCCTCTCTCTGCCCTCGGCCCCCCTCTCTCTGCCCCCGGCCCCCCTCTCTCTCCCCCTGGCCCCCCTCTCTCTGCCACCGGACCCCCTCTCTCTCCCACCGGCCCACCTCTCTCTCCCCCCGGCCCCCCTCTCTCTCTCCCCGGCCCCCCTTTCTCTCCCCCCGGCCCCCCTCTCTCTCCCCCCGGCCCCCATCTCTCTCTTCCCGGCCCCCCTCTCTCTGCCCCCGGCCCCCCTCTCTCTGCCCCCGGCCCCCCTCTCTCTGCCCCCGGCCCCCCTCTTTCTCCCCCCGGCCCCCCTGTCTCTCTCCCCGACCCCCCTCTCTCTCCCCCCGGCCCCCCTCTTTCTCCCCCCGGCCCCGCTCTCTCTGCCCCCGTCCCCCCTCTCTCTCCCCACGGCCCCCCTCTCTCTCCACACGGCCCCCCTCTCTCTCCACACGGCCCCTTTATCTCTCCCCACGGCCCCCCTCTCTCTCCCCACGGCCCCCCTCTCTCTTCCCATGGCCCCCCTCTCTCTCCCCGCCCCCCTCTCTCTCCCCCCTGCCCCCCTCTCTCTCCCCACAGCCCCCCTCTCTCTGCCCCGGCCCCCCTCTCTCTCCCCCCGGCCCCCCTCTCTCTCCCAACGGCCCCCCTCTCTCTGCCCCCGGCCCCCCTCCCTCTGCCCCCGGCCCCCCTCTCTCTGCCCCCGGCCCCCCTCTCTCTCCCCCCGGCCCCCCTCTCTCTCCCCCCGGCCCCCTTCTCTCTCCCGCCAGCCCCCCTCTCTCTCCCCCTGGCCCCCCTCTCTCTCCCGCCGGCCCCTCTCTCTCTCCCCCCGGCCCCGCTCTCTCGTTCCCCGGCCCCCCTCTCTCTGCCCCTGGCCCACCTCTCTCTGCCCCCGGCCCCCCTCTCTCTGCCCCCGGCACCCCTGTCTCTCCCCCCAGCCCCCCTCTCTCTGCCCCCGGCCCCCCTCTCTCTGCCCTCGGCCCCCCTCTCTCTGCCCCCGGCCCCCCTCTCTCTGCCCCCGGCCCCCCTCTCTCTCCCCCCGGCCCCACCTTTATCTCCCCACGGCCCCCCTCTCTCTCCCCCCGGCCCCCTCTCTCTCCCCGCAGCCCCCCTCTCTCTCCCCCCGGCCCCCCTCTGTCTGTCCCCTGCCCCCCTCTCTCTGCCCCCGGCCCACCTCTCTCTGCCCCCGGCCCCCCTCTCTCTGCCCCCGGCCCCCCTGTCTCTTCCCCCGGCCCTCCTCTCTCTGCCCACGGCCCCCCTCTCTCTGCCCCAGGCACCCATCTCTCGGCCCTCGGCCCCCCTCTCTCTGCCCCCGGCCCCCCTCTCTCTGCCCCCGGCCCCCCTCTCTCTCCCCCCGGCCCCCCTCTATCTCCCCACGGCCCCCCTCTCTCTCCCCACGGCCCCCCTCTCTCTCTCCACGGCCCCCTTCTCTCTCCCCACGGCCCCCCTCTCTCTCCCACCGGCCCCCCTCTCTCTCACCCTGGCCCCCACTCTCTCTCCCCCCGGCTCCCCTCTCTCTCCCCACGGCCCCCCTCTCTCTCCCCCCAGCCCCCCTCTCTCTCCCCCCGGCCCCCTTCTCTCTCCCCCTGGCCCCCCTCTCTCTCCCCCCGGCCCCCCTCTCTCTGCCCCTGGCCCCCCTCTCTCTGCCCCCGGCCCCCCTCTCTCTGCCCTCGGCCACCCTCTCTCTGCCCCCGGCCCCCCTCTCTCTCCCCCCGGCCCCCCTCTCTCTCCCCCCGGCCCCCCTCTCTCCCCACGGCCCCCCTCTCTCTCCCCACGGCCCCCCTCTCTCTCCCCACGGCCCCCCTCTCTCTCTCCCCACGGCCCCCTTCTCTCTCCCCACGGCCCCCCTCTCTCTCTCACCGGCCCTCCTCTCTCTCGCCCCGGCCCCCCTCTCTCTCCCCCCGGCCCCCTCTCTCTCCCTGCAGCCCCCCTCTCTCTCCCCCCGGCCCCCCTCTCTCTGTCCCCGGCCGCCCTCTCTCTGCCTCCGGCCCACCTCTCTCTGCCCCCGGCCCCCCTCTCTCTGCCCACGGCCCCCCTGTCTCTCCCCCCGGCCCCCCTCTCTCTGCCCACGGCCCCCCTCTCTCTGCCCCCGGTCCCCATCTCTCTGCCCCCGGGCCCCCCTCTCTCTCCCCCCGGCCCCCCTCTCTCTCTCCCCGGCCCCCCTCTCTCTCCCCCTGGCCCCCCTCTCTCTCCTGCCGGACCCCCTCTCTCTCCCACCGGCCCCCCTCTCTCTCCTCCCGGCCCCCCTCTCTTTCTCCCCGGCCCCCATTTCTCTCCCCCCGGCCCCCCTCTCTCTCCCCCCGGCCCCTCTCTCTCTTCCCGGCCCCCCTCTCTCTGCCCCCGGCCCCCCTCTCTCTGCCCCCGGCCCCCCTCTCTCTGCCCCCGGCCCCCCTCTTTCTCCCCCCGGCCCCACTGTCTCTCTCCCCGGCCCCCCTCTCTCTGCCCCCCTCTCTCTCCCCCCGGCCCCGCTCTCTCTGCCCCCTGCCCCCCTCTCTCTCCCCACGCCACCCCTCTCTCTCCACACGGCCCCCCTCTCTCTTTACACGGCCCCTTTCTCTCTCCCCACTGCCCCCCTCTCTCTCCCCACGGCCCCCCTCTCTCTTCCCACGGCCCCCCTCTCTCTCCCCGCCCCCCTCTCTCTCCCCCCTGCCCCCCTCTCTCTCCCCACGGCCCCCCTCTCTCTGCCCCCGGCCCCCCTCTCTCTGCCCCCGGCTCCCCTCTCTCTCCCCACGGCCCCCCTCTCTCTCCCCACGGCCTCCCTCTCTCTCCCCACGGCCACCCTCTCTCTCACCCCGGCCCCCCTCTCTCTCCCAACGGCCCCCCTCTCTCTGCCCCCGGCCCCCCTCCCTCTGCCCCCGGCCCCCATCTCTCTGCCCCCAGCCCCCCGCTCTCTCCCCCCGGCCCCCCTCTCTCTCCCCCCGGCCCCCCTCTCTCTCCCGCCAGCCCCCCTCTCTCTTCCCCCGGCCCCCCTCTCTCTCCCGCCGGCCCCTCTCTCTCTCCCACCGGCCCCCCTCTCTCTCCCGCCGGCAACCCTCTCTCTCCTGCCGGCCCCCCTCTCTCTCCCCCCGGCCCCCCTCTCTCTCCCCCCGGCCCCCCTCTCTCTCCCCCCGGCCCCCCTCTCTCTCTTCCAAGCCCCCCTCTCTCTCCCCCCGGCCCCCCTCTCTCTCCCCCCGGCCCCCCTCTCTCTGCCCCCGGCCCCCCTCTCTATCCCCCCGGCCCCCCTTTCTCTGCCCCCGGCCCCCCTCTCTCTCCCCCCGGCCCCCCTCTCTTCACACGGCCCCCCTCTCTCTCCACACGGCCCCTTTCTCTCTCCCCACGGCCCCCCTCTCTCTCCCCACGGCCCCCCTCTCTCTCCCCATGGCCCCCCTCTCTTTCCCCCTGGCCCCCCTCTCGCTCCCCCCGGCACCCCTCTTTCTCCCCACGGCCCCCCTCTCTCTCCCGCCGGCCCCCCTCTCTCTCCCCCCGGCCCCCCTCTCTCTCCCCCCGGCCCCCCTCTCTCTCCCCAAGGCCCCCCTCTCTCTCCCCACGGCCCCCCTCTCTCTCCCCACGGCCCCCCTCTCTCTCCCCCCGGCCCCCCTCTCTCTCCCCGCCCCCCTCTCTCTCCCCCCTGCCCCCCTCTCTCTCCCCACGGCCCCCCTCTCTCTGCCCCCGGCCCCCCTCTCTCTCCCCCCTGCCCCCCTCTCTCTCTTCACGGCAACCCTCTCTATGCCCACGGCTCCCCTCTCGCTCCCCACGGCCCCCCTCTCTCTCCCCACGGCCTCCCTCTCTCTCCCCACGGCCACCCTCTCTCTCACCCCGGCCCCCCTCTCTCTCCCAACGGCCCCCCTCTCTCTGCCCACGGCGCCCCTCCCTATTCCCCCGGCCCCCCTCTCTCTGCCCCCGGCCCCCCTCTCTCACCCCCGGCCCCCCTCTCTCTCCCCCCGGCCACCCTCTCTCTCCCGCCAGCCCTCCTCTCTCTTCCCCCGGCCCCCCTCTCTCTCCCGCCGGCCCCTCTCTCTCTCCCCCCGGCCCCCCTCTCTCTCCCGCCGGCAACCCTCTCTCTCCTGCCGGCCCCCCTCTCTCTCCCCCCTGCCCCCCTCTCTCTCCCCCCGGCCCCCCTCTCTCTCCCCCCGGCCCCCCTCTCTCTCTTCCAGGCCCCCCTCTCTCTCCCCCCGGCCCCCCTCTCTCTCCCCCCGGCCCCCCTCTCTCTCCTTCCGACCCCCCTCTCTCTCTTCCAGGCCCCCCTCTCTCTCCCCCCGGCCCCCCTCTCTCGCCCCCCGGCCCCCCTCTCTCTGCCCACGGCCCCCCTCTCTCTGCCCCCGGCCCCCCTCTCTCTGCCCTCGGCCCCCCTCTCTCTACCCCCGGCCCCCCTCTCTCTGCCCCCGGCCCCCCTCTCTCTGACCCCGGCCCCCCTCTCTCTCCCCCCGGCCCCACCTTTATCTCCCCACGGCCCCCCTCTCTCTCCCCCCGGCCCCCTCTCTCTCCCCGCAGCCCCCCTCTCTCTCCCCCCGGCCCCCCTCTCTCTCTCCACGGCCCCCTTCTCTCTCCCCACGGCCCCCCTCTCTCTCCCCACGGCCCCCCTCTCTCTGCCCCCGGCCCCCCTCTCTCTGCCCCCGGCCCCCCTGTCTCTTCCCCCGGCCCTCCTCTCTCTGCCCACGGCCCCCCTCTCTCTGCCCCAGGCACCCATCTCTCGGCCCTCGGCCCCCCTCTCTCTGCCCCCGGCCCCCCTCTCTCTGCCCCCGGCCCCCCTCTCTCTCCCCCCGGCCCCCCTCTATCTCCCCACGGCCCCCCTCTCTCTCCCCACGGCCCCCCTCTCTCTCTCCACGGCCCCCTTCTCTCTCCCCACGGCCCCCCTCTCTCTCCCCACGGCCCCCCTCTCTCTCCCCCCAGCCCCACTCTCTCTCCCCACGGCCCCCCTCTCTCTTCCCACGGCCCCCCTCTCTCTCCCCGCCCCCCTTTCTCTCCCCCCTGCCCCCCTCTCTCTCCCCACGGCCCCCCTCTCTCTGCCCCCGGCCCCCCTCTCTCTTCCCCCGGCCCCCCTCTCTCTCCCGCCGGCCCCTCTCTCTCTCCCCCCGGCCCCCCTCTCTCTCCCGCCGGCAACCCTCTCTCTCCTGCCGGCCCCCCTCTCTCTCCCCCCTGCCCCCCTCTCTCTCCCCCCGGCCCCCCTCTCTCTCCCCCCGGCCCCCCTCTCTCTCTTCCAGGCCCCCCTCTCTCTCCCCCCGGCCCCCCTCTCTCTCCCCCCGGCCCCCCTCTCTCTCCTTCCGACCCCCCTCTCTCTCTTCCAGGCCCCCCTCTCTCTCCCCCCGGCCCCCCTCTCTCGCCCCCCGGCCCCCCTCTCTCTGCCCACGGCCCCCCTCTCTCTGCCCCCGGCCCCCCTCTCTCTGCCCTCGGCCCCCCTCTCTCTGCCCCCGGCCCCCCTCTCTCTGACCCCGGCCCCCCTCTCTCTCCCCCCGGCCCCACCTTTATCTCCCCACGGCCCCCCTCTCTCTCCCCCCGGCCCCCTCTCTCTCCCCGCAGCCCCCCTCTCTCTCCCCCCGGCCCCCCTCTCTCCGTCCCTTGCCCCCCTCTCTCTGCCCCCGGCCCACCTCTCTCTGCCCCCGGCCCCCCTCTCTCTGCCCCCGGCCCCCCTGTCTCTTCCCCCGGCCCTCCTCTCTCTGCCCACGGCCCCCCTCTCTCTGCCCCAGGCACCCATCTCTCGGCCCTCGGCCCCCCTCTCTCTGCCCCCGGCCCCCCTCTCTCTGCCCCCGGCCCCCCTCTCTCTCCCCCCGGCCCCCCTCTATCTCCCCACGGCCCCCCTCTCTCTCCCCACGGCCCCCCTCTCTCTCTCCACGGCCCCCTTCTCTCTCCCCACGGCCCCCCTCTCTCTCCCCACGGCCCCCCTCTCTCTCCCCCCAGCCCCACTCTCTCTCCCCACGGCCCCCCTCTCTCTTCCCACGGCCCCCCTCTCTCTCCCCGCCCCCCTTTCTCTCCCCCCTGCCCCCCTCTCTCTCCCCACGGCCCCCCTCTCTCTGCCCCCGGCCCCCCTCTCTCTGCCCCCGGCTCCCCTCTCTCTCCCCACGGCCCCCCTCTCTCTCCCCACGGCCTCCCTCTCTCTCCCCACGGCCACCCTCTCTCTCACCCCGGCCCCCCTTTCTATCCCAACGGCCCCCCTCTTTCTGCCCCCGGCCCACCTCCCTCTGCCCCCGGCCCCCATCTCTCTGCCCCCAGCCCCCCGCTCTCTCCCCCCGGCCCCCCTCTCTCTCCCCCCGGCCCCCCTCTCTCTCCCGCCAGCCCCCCTCTCTCTTCCCCCGGCCCCCCTCTCTCTCCCGCCGGCCCCTCTCTCTCTCCCACCGGCCCCCCTCTCTCTCCCGCCGGCAACCCTCTCTCTCCTGCCGGCCCCCCTCTCTCTCCCCCCGGCCCCCCTCTCTCTCCCCCCGGCCCCCCTCTCTCTCCCCCCGGCCCCCCTCTCTCTCTTCCAAGCCCCCCTCTCTCTCCCCCCTGCCCCCCTCTCTCTCCCCCCGGCCCCCGTCTCTCTGCCCCCGGCCCCCCTCTCTATCCCCCCGGCCCCCCTCTCTCTGCCCCCGGCCCCCCTCTCTCTCCCCCCGGCCCCCCTCTCTTCACACGGCCCCCCTCTCTCTCCACACGGCCCCTTTCTCTCTCCCCACGGCCCCCCTCTCTCTCCCCACGGCCCCCCTCTCTCTCCCCACGGCCCCCCTCTCTTTCCCCCTGGCCCCCCTCTCGCTCCCCCCGGCACCCCTCTTTCTCCCCACGGCCCCCCTCTCTCTCCCGCCGGCCCCCCTCTCTCTCCACCCGGCCCCCCTCTCTCTCCCCCCGGCCCCCCTCTCTCTCCCCACGGCCCCCCTCTCTCTCCCCACGGCCCCCCTCTCTCTCCCCACGGCCCCCCTCTCTCTCCCCCCGGCCCCCCTCTCTCTCCCCGCCCCCCTCTCTCTCCCCCCTGCCCCCCTCTCTCTCCCCACGGCCCCCCTCTCTCTGCCCCCGACCCCCTCTCTCTCCCCCCTGCCCCCCTCTCTCTCCCCACGGCAACCCTCTCTCTGCCCACGGCTCCCCTCTCTCTCCCCACGGCCCCCCTCTCTCTCCCCACGGCCTCCCTCTCTCTCCCCACGGCCACCCTCTCTCTCACCCCGGCCCCCCTCTCTCTCCCAACGGCCCCCCTCTCTCTGCCCCCGGCGCCCCTCCCTCTTCCCCCGGCCCCCCTCTCTCTGCCCCCGGCCCCCCTCTCTCACCCCCGGCCCCCCTCTCTCTCCCCCCGGCCACCCTCTCTCTCCCGCCAGCCCTCCTCTCTCTTCCCCCGGCCCCCCTCTCTCTCCCGCCGGCCCCTCTCTCTCTCCCCCCGGCCCCCCTCTCTCTCCCGCCGGCAACCCTCTCTCTCCTGCCGGCCCCCCTCTCTCTCCCCCCGGCCCCCCTCTCTCTCCCCCCGGCCCCCCTCTCTCTCCCCCCGGCCCCCCTCTCTCTCTTCCAGGCCCCCCTCTCTCTCCCCCCGGCCCCCCTCTCTCTCCCCCCGACCCCCCTCTCTCTGCCCCCGGCCCCCCTCTCTATCCCCCCGGACCCCCTCTCTCTGCCCCCAGCCCCCCTCTCTCTCCCCCCGGCCCCCCTCTCTCCCCACGGCCCCCCTCTCTCTCCCCACGGCCCCCCTCTCTCTCCCCCCGGCCCCCCTCTCTCTCCCCGCCCCCCGCTCTCTCCCCCCTGCCCCCCTCTCTCTCCCCACGGCCCCCCTCTCTCTGCCCCCGGCCCCCCTCTCTCTCCCCCCTGCCCCCCTCTCTCTCCCCACGGCAACCCTCTCTCTGCCCACGGCTCCCCTCTCTCTCCCCACGGCCCCCCTCTCTCTCCCCACGGCCTCCCTCTCTCTCCCCACGGCCACCCTCTCTCTCACCCCGGCCCCCCTCTCTCTCCCAACGGCCCCCCTCTCTCTGCCCACGGCGCCCCTCCATCTTCCCCCGGCCCCCCTCTCTCTCCCCCGGCCCCCCTCTCTCACCCCCGGCCCCCCTCTCTCTCCCCCCGGCCACCCTCTCTCTCCCGCCAGCCCTCCTCTCTCTTCCCCCGGCCCCCCTCTCTCTCCCGCCGGCCCCTCTCTCTCTCCCCCCGGCCCCCCTCTCTCTCCCGCCGGCAACCCTCTCTCTCCTGCCGGCCCCCCTCTCTCTCCCCCCGGCCCCCCTCTCTCTCCCCCCGGCCCCCCTCTCTCTCCCCCCGGCCCCCCTCTCTCTCTTCCAGGCCCCCCTCTCTCTCCCCCCGGCCCCCCTCTCTCTCCCCCCGGCCCCCCTCTCTCTCCCCCCGGCCCCCCTCTCTCTCGTCCAGGCCCCCCTCTCTCTCCCCCCGGCCCCCCTCTCTCTCCCCCCGGCCCCCCTCTCTCTGCCCACGGCCCCCCTCTCTCTGCCCCCGGCCCCCCTCTCTCTGCCCTCGGCCCCCCTCTCTCTGCCCCCGTCCCCCCTCTCTCTGCCCCCGGCCCCCCTCTCTCTCCCCCCGGCCCCACCTTTATCTCCCCACGGCCCCCCTCTCTCTCCCCCCGGCCCCCTCTCTCTCCCCGCAGCCCCCCTCTCTCTCCCCCCGGCCCCCCTCTCTCTGTCCCCTGCCCCCCTCTCTCTGCCCCCGGCCCACCTCTCTCTGCCCCCGGCCCCCCTCTCTCTGCCCCCGGCCCCCCTGTCTCTTCCCCCGGCCCTCCTCTCTCTGCCCACGGCCCCCCTCTCTCTGCCCCAGGCACCCATCTCTCGGCCCTCGGCCCCCCTCTCTCTGCCCCCGGCCCCCCTCTCTCTGCCCCCGGCCCCCCTCTCTCTCCCCCCGGCCCCCCTCTATCTCCCCACGGCCCCCCTCTCTCTCCCCACGGCCCCCCTCTCTCTCTCCACGGCCCCCTTCTCTCTCCCCACGGCCCCCCTCTCTCTCCCACCGGCCCCCCTCTCTCTCGCCCTGGCCCCCACTCTCTCTCCCCCCGGCTCCCCTCTCTCTCCCCACGGCCCCCCTCTCTCTCCCCCCAGCCCCACTCTCTCTCCCCACGGCCCCCCTCTCTCTTCCCACGGCCCCCCTCTCTCTCCCCGCCCCCCTCTCTCTCCCCCCTGCCCCCCTCTCTCTCCCCACGGCCCCCCTCTCTCTGCCCCCGGCCCCCCTCTCTCTGCCCCCGGCTCCCCTCTCTCTCCCCACGGCCCCCCTCTCTCTCCCCACGGCCTCCCTCTCTCTCCCCACGGCCACCCTCTCTCTCACCCCGGCCCCCCTCTCTCTCCCAACGGCCCCCCTCTCTCTGCCCCCGGCCCCCCTCCCTCTGCCCCCGGCCCCCATCTCTCTGCCCCCAGCCCCCCTCTCTCTCCCCCCGGCCCCCCTCTCTCTCCCCCCGGCCCCCCTCTCTCTCCCGCCAGTCCCCCTCTCTCTTCCCCCGGCCCCCCTCTCTCTCCCGCCGGCCCCTCTCTCTCTCTCCCACCGGCCCCCCTCTCTCTCCCGCCGGCAACCCTCTCTCTCCTGCCGGCCCCCCTCTCTCTCCCCCCGGCCCCCCTCTCTCTCCCCCCGGCCCCCCTCTCTCTCCCCCCGGCCCCCCTCTCTCTCTTCCAAGCCCCCCTCTCTCTCCCCCCGGCCCCCCTCTCTCTCCCCCCGGCCCCCCTCTCTCTGCCCCCGGCCCCCCTCTCTATCCCCCCGGCCCCCCTCTCTCTGCCCCCGGCCCCCCTCTCTCTCCCCACGGCCCCCCTCTCTTTCCCCCTGGCCCCCCTCTCGCTCCCCCCGGCACCCCTCTTTCTCCCCACGGCCCCCCTCTCTCTCCCCCCGGCCCCCGTCTCTCTGCCCCCGGCCCCCCTCTCTATCCCCCCGGCCCCCCTCTCTCTGCCCCCGGCCCCCCTCTCTCTCCCCCCGGCCCCCCTCTCTTCACACGGCCCCCCTCTCTCTCCACACGGCCCCTTTCTCTCTCCCCACGGCCCCCCTCTCTCTCCCCACGGCCCCCCTCTCTCTCCCCACGGCCCCCCTCTCTTTCCCCCTGGCCCCCCTCTCGCTCCCCCCGGCACCCCTCTTTCTCCCCACGGCCCCCCTCTCTCTCCCGCCGGCCCCCCTCTCTCTCCACCCGGCCCCCCTCTCTCTCCCCCCGGCCCCCCTCTCTCTCCCCACGGCCCCCCTCTCTCTCCCCACGGCCCCCCTCTCTCTCCCCACGGCCCCCCTCTCTCTCCCCCCGGCCCCCCTCTCTCTCCCCGCCCCCCTCTCTCTCCCCCCTGCCCCCCTCTCTCTCCCCACGGCCCCCCTCTCTCTGCCCCCGACCCCCTCTCTCTCCCCCCTGCCCCCCTCTCTCTCCCCACGGCAACCCTCTCTCTGCCCACGGCTCCCCTCTCTCTCCCCACGGCCCCCCTCTCTCTCCCCACGGCCTCCCTCTCTCTCCCCACGGCCACCCTCTCTCTCACCCCGGCCCCCCTCTCTCTCCCAACGGCCCCCCTCTCTCTGCCCCCGGCGCCCCTCCCTCTTCCCCCGGCCCCCCTCTCTCTGCCCCCGGCCCCCCTCTCTCACCCCCGGCCCCCCTCTCTCTCCCCCCGGCCACCCTCTCTCTCCCGCCAGCCCTCCTCTCTCTTCCCCCGGCCCCCCTCTCTCTCCCGCCGGCCCCTCTCTCTCTCCCCCCGGCCCCCCTCTCTCTCCCGCCGGCAACCCTCTCTCTCCTGCCGGCCCCCCTCTCTCTCCCCCCGGCCCCCCTCTCTCTCCCCCCGGCCCCCCTCTCTCTCCCCCCGGCCCCCCTCTCTCTCTTCCAGGCCCCCCTCTCTCTCCCCCCGGCCCCCCTCTCTCTCCCCCCGGCCCCCCTCTCTCTGCCCCCGGCCCCCCTCTCTATCCCCCCGGACCCCCTCTCTCTGCCCCCAGCCCCCCTCTCTCTCCCCCCGGCCCCCCTCTCTCCCCACGGCCCCCCTCTCTCTCCCCAC
Source organism: Petromyzon marinus (assembly GCF_048934315.1). Lineage (NCBI taxonomy): Eukaryota > Metazoa > Chordata > Hyperoartia > Petromyzontiformes > Petromyzontidae > Petromyzon > Petromyzon marinus. The sequence goes on along the minus strand of NW_027423068.1, from coordinate 67,157 downwards.
GGCCCCCCTCTCTCTCCCCCCGGCCCCCCTCTCTCTCCCCGCCCCCCGCTCTCTCCCCCCTGCCCCCCTCTCTCTCCCCACGGCCCCCCTCTCTCTGCCCCCGGCCCCCCTCTCTCTCCCCCCTGCCCCCCTCTCTCTCCCCACGGCAACCCTCTCTCTGCCCACGGCTCCCCTCTCTCTCCCCACGGCCCCCCTCTCTCTCCCCACGGCCTCCCTCTCTCTCCCCACGGCCACCCTCTCTCTCACCCCGGCCCCCCTCTCTCTCCCAACGGCCCCCCTCTCTCTGCCCACGGCGCCCCTCCATCTTCCCCCGGCCCCCCTCTCTCTCCCCCGGCCCCCCTCTCTCACCCCCGGCCCCCCTCTCTCTCCCCCCGGCCACCCTCTCTCTCCCGCCAGCCCTCCTCTCTCTTCCCCCAGCCCCCCTCTCTCTCCCGCCGGCCCCTCTCTCTCTCCCCCCGGCCCCCCTCTCTCTCCCGCCGGCAACCCTCTCTCTCCTGCCGGCCCCCCTCTCTCTCCCCCCGGCCCCCCTCTCTCTCCCCCCGGCCCCCCTCTCTCTCCCCCCGGCCCCCCTCTCTCTCTTCCAGGCCCCCCTCTCTCTCCCCCGGCCCCCCTCTCTCTCCCCCCGGCCCCCCTCTCTCTCCCCCCGGCCCCCCTCTCTCTCGTCCAGGCCCCCCTCTCTCTCCCCCCGGCCCCCCTCTCTCTCCCCCCAGCCCCCCTCTCTCTGCCCACGGCCCCCCTCTCTCTGCCCCCGGCCCCCCTCTCTCTGCCCTCGGCCCCCCTCTCTCTGCCCCCGTCCCCCCTCTCTCTGCCCCCGGCCCCCCTCTCTCTCCCCCCGGCCCCACCTTTATCTCCCCACGGCCCCCCTCTCTCTCCCCCCGGCCCCCCTCTCTCTCCCCGCAGCCCCCCTCTCTCTCCCCCCGGCCCCCCTCTCTCTGTCCCCTGCCCCCCTCTCTCTGCCCCCGGCCCACCTCTCTCTGCCCCCGGCCCCCCTCTCTCTGCCCCCGGCCCCCCTGTCTCTTCCCCCGGCCCTCCTCTCTCTGCCCACGGCCCCCCTCTCTCTGCCCCAGGCACCCATCTCTCGGCCCTCGGCCCCCCTCTCTCTGCCCCGGCCCCCCTCTCTCTGCCCCCGGCCCCCCTCTCTCTCCCCCGGCCCCCCTCTATCTCCCCACGGCCCCCCTCTCTCTCCCCACGGCCCCCCTCTCTCTCTCCACGGCCCCCTTCTCTCTCCCCACGGCCCCCCTCTCTCTCCCACCGGCCCCCTCTCTCTCGCCCTGGCCCCCACTCTCTCTCCCCCCGGCTCCCCTCTCTCTCCCCACGGCCCCCCTCTCTCTCCCCCCAGCCCCACTCTCTCTCCCCACGGCCCCCCTCTCTCTTCCCACGGCCCCCCTCTCTCTCCCCGCCCCCCTCTCTCTCCCCCCTGCCCCCCTCTCTCTCCCCACGGCCCCCCTCTCTCTGCCCCCGGCCCCCCTCTCTCTGCCCCCGGCTCCCCTCTCTCTCCCCACGGCCCCCCTCTCTCTCCCCACGGCCTCCCTCTCTCTCCCCACGGCCACCCTCTCTCTCACCCCGGCCCCCCTCTCTCTCCCAACGGCCCCCCTCTCTCTGCCCCCGGCCCCCCTCCCTCTGCCCCCGGCCCCCATCTCTCTGCCCCCAGCCCCCCTCTCTCTCCCCCCGGCCCCCCTCTCTCTCCCCCCGGCCCCCCTCTCTCTCCCGCCAGTCCCCCTCTCTCTTCCCCCGGCCCCCCTCTCTCTCCCGCCGGCCCCTCTCTCTCTCTCCCACCGGCCCCCCTCTCTCTCCCGCCGGCAACCCTCTCTCTCCTGCCGGCCCCCCTCTCTCTCCCCCCGGCCCCCCTCTCTCTCCCCCCGGCCCCCCTCTCTCTCCCCCCGGCCCCCCTCTCTCTCTTCCAAGCCCCCCTCTCTCTCCCCCCGGCCCCCCTCTCTCTCCCCCCGGCCCCCCTCTCTCTGCCCCCGGCCCCCCTCTCTATCCCCCCGGCCCCCCTCTCTCTGCCCCCGGCCCCCCTCTCTCTCCCCACGGCCCCCCTCTCTTTCCCCCTGGCCCCCCTCTCGCTCCCCCCGGCACCCCTCTTTCTCCCCACGGCCCCCCTCTCTCACCCGCCGGCCCCCCTCTCTCTCCCCCCGGCCCCCCTCTCTCTCCCCCCGGCCCCCCTCTCTCTCCCCACGGCCCCCCTCTCTCTCCCCACGGCCCCCCTCTCTCTCCCCACGGCCCCCCTCTCTCTCCCCCCGGCCCCCCTCTCTCTCCCCGCCCCCCTCTCTCTCCCCCCTGCCCCCCTCTCTCTCCCCACGGCCCCCCTCTCTCTGCCCCCGGCCCCCCTCTCTCTCCCCCCTGCCCCCCTCTCTCTCCCCACGGCAACCCTCTCTCTGCCCACGGCTCCCCTCTCTCTCCCCACGGCCCCCCTCTCTCTCCCCACGGCCTCCCTCTCTCTCCCCACGGCCACCCTCTCTCTCACCCCGGCCCCCCTCTTTCTCCCAACGGCCCCCCTCTCTCTGCCCCCGGCGCCCCTCCCTCTTCCCCCGGCCCCCCTCTCTCTGCCCCCGGCCCCCCTCTCTCACCCCCGGCCCCCCTCTCTCTCCCCCCGGCCACCCTCTCTCTCCCGCCAGCCCTCCTCTCTCTTCCCCCGGCCCCCCTCTCTCTCCCGCCGGCCCCTCTCTCTCTCCCCCCGGCCCCCCTCTCTCTCCCGCCGGCAACCCTCTCTCTCCTGCCGGCCCCCCTCTCTCTCCCCCCGGCCCCCCTCTCTCTCCCCCCGGCCCCCCTCTCTCTCCCCCCGGCCCCCCTCTCTCTCTTCCAGGCCCCCCTCTCTCTCCCCCTGGCCCCCCTCTCTCTCCCCCCGGCCCCCCTCTCTCTGCCCCCGGCCCCCCTCTCTCTCCCCCCGGCCCCCCTCTCTCCCCACGGCCCCCCTCTTTCTCCCCACGGCCCCCCTCTCTCTCCCCCCGGCCCCCCTCTCTCTCCCCGCCCCCCTCTCTCTCCCCCCTGCCCCCCTCTCTCTCCCCACGGCCCCCCTCTCTCTGCCCCCGGCCCCCCTCTCTCTCCCCCCTGCCCCCCTCTCTCTCCCCACGGCAACCCTCTCTCTGCCCACGGCTCCCCTCTCTCTCCCCACGGCCCCCCTCTCTCTCCCCACGGCCTCCCTCTCTCTCCCCCACGGCCACCCTCTCTCTCACCCCGGCCCCCCTCTCTCTCCCAACGGCCCCCCTCTCTCTGCCCACGGCGCCCCTCCCTCTTCCCCCGGCCCCCCTCTCTCTGCCCCCGGCCCCCCTCTCTCACCCCCGGCCCCCCTCTCTCTCCCCCCGGCCACCCTCTCTCTCCCGCCAGCCCTCCTCTCTCTTCCCCCGGCCCCCCTCTCTCTCCCGCCGGCCCCTCTCTCTCTCCCCCCGGCCCCCCTCTCTCTCCCGCCGGCAACCCTCTCTCTCCTGCCGGCCCCCCTCTCTCTCCCCCCGGCCCCCCTCTCTCTCCCCCCGGCCCCCCTCTCTCTCCCCCCGGCCCCCCTCTCTCTCTTCCAGGCCCCCTCTCTCTCCCCCCGGCCCCCCTCTCTCTCCCCCCGGCCCCCCTCTCTCTCCCCCCGGCCCCCCTCTCTCTCTTCCAGGCCCCCCTCTCTCTCCCCCCGGCCCCCCTCTCTCTCCCCCCGGCCCCCCTCTCTCTGCCCACGGCCCCCCTCTCTCTGCCCCCGGCCCCCCTCTCTCTGCCCTCGGCCCCCCTCTCTCTGCCCCCGGCCCCCCTCTCTCTGCCCCCGGCCCCCCTCTCTCTCCCCCCGGCCCCACCTTTATCTCCCCACGGCCCCCCTCTCTCTCCCCCCGGCCCCCTCTCTCTCCCCGCAGCCCCCCTCTCTCTCCCCCCGGCCCCCCTCTCTCTGTCCCCTGCCCCCCTCTCTCTGCCCCCGGCCCACCTCTCTCTGCCCCCGGCCCCCCTCTCTCTGCCCCCGGCCCCCCTGTCTCTTCCCCCGGCCCTCCTCTCTCTGCCCACGGCCCCCCTCTCTCTGCCCCAGGCACCCATCTCTCGGCCCTCGGCCCCCCTCTCTCTGCCCCCGGCCCCCCTCTCTCTGCCCCCGGCCCCCCTCTCTCTCCCCCCGGCCCCCCTCTATCTCCCCACGGCCCCCCTCTCTCTCCCCACGGCCCCCCTCTCTCTCTCCACGGCCCCCTTCTCTCTCCCCACGGCCCCCCTCTCTCTCCCACCGGCCCCCCTCTCTCTCGCACTGGCCCCCACTCTCTCTCCCCCCGGCTCCCCTCTCTCTCCCCACGGCCCCCCTCTCTCTCCCCCCAGCCCCACTCTCTCTCCCCACGGCCACCCTCTCTCTTCCCACGGCCCCCCTCTCTCTCCCCGCCCCCCTCTCTCTCCCCCCTGCCCCCCTCTCTCTCCCCACGGCCCCCCTCTCTCTGCCCCCGGCCCCCCTCTCTCTGCCCCCGGCTCCCCTCTCTCTCCCCACGGCCCCCCTCTCTCTCCCCACGGCCTCCCTCTCTCTCCCCACGGCCACCCTCTCTCTCACCCCGGCCCCCCTCTCTCTCCCAACGGCCCCCCTCTCTCTGCCCCCGGCCCCCCTCCCTCTGCCCCCGGCCCCCATCTCTCTGCCCCCTGCCCCCCGCTCTCTCCCCCCGGCCCCCCTCTCTCTCCCCCCGGCCCCCCTCTCTCTCCCGCCAGCCCCCCTCTCTCTTCCCCCGGCCCCCCTCTCTCTCCCGCCGGCCCCTCTCTCTCTCCCACCGGCCCCCCTCTCTCTCCCGCCGGCAACCCTCTCTCTCCCCCCGGCCCCCCTCTCTCTCCCCCCGGACCCCCTCTCTCTCCCCCCGGCCACCCTCTCTCTCTTCCAAGCCCCCCTCTCTCTCCCCCCGGCCCCCCTCTCTCTCCCCCCGGCCCCCCTCTCTCTGCCCCCGGCCCCCCTCTCTATCCCCCCGGCCCCCCTCTCTCTGCCCCCGGCCCCCCTCTCTCTCCCCCCGGCCCCCCTCTCTTCACACGGCCCCCCTCTCTCTCCACACGGCCCCTTTCTCTCTCCCCACGGCCCCCCTCTCTCTCCCCACGGCCCCCCTCTCTCTCCCCACCGCCCCCCTCTCTTTCCCCCTGGCCCCCCTCTCGCTCCCCCCGGCACCCCTCTTTCTCCCCACGGCCCCCCTCTCTCTCCCGCCGGCCCCCCTCTCTCTCCCCCCGGCCCCACTCTCTCTCCCCCCGGCCCCCCTCTCTCTCCCCACGGCCCCCCTCTCTCTCCCCACGGCCCCCCTCTCTCTCCCCACGGCCCCCCTCTCTCTCCCCCCGGCCCCCCTCTCTCTCCCCGCCCCCCTCTCTCTCCCCCCTGCCCCCCTCTCTCTCCCCACGGCCCCCCTCTCTCTGCCCCCGGCCCCCCTCTCTCTCCCCCCTGCCCCCCTCTCTCTCCCCACGGCAACCCTCTCTCTGCCCACGGCTCCCCTCTCTCTCCCCACGGCACCCCTCTCTCTCCCCACGGCCTCCCTCTCTCTCCCCACGGCCACCCTCTCTCTCACCCCGGCCCCCCTCTCTCTCCCAACGGCCCCCCTCTCTCTGCCCCCGGCGCCCCTCCCTCTTCCCCCGGCCCCCCTCTCTCTGCCCCCGGCCCCCCTCTCTCACCCCCGGCCCCCCTCTCTCTCCCCCCGGCCACCCTCTCTCTCCCGCCAGCCCTCCTCTCTCTTCCCCCGGCCCCCCTCTCTCTCCCGCCGGCCCCTCTCTCTCTCCCCCCGGCACCCCTCTCTCTCCCGCCGGCAACCCTCTCTCTCCTGCCGGCCCCCCTCTCTCTCCCCCCGGCCCCCCTCTCTCTCCCCCCGGCCCCCCTCTCTCTCCCCCCGGCCCCCCTCTCTCTCTTCCAGGCCCCCCTCTCTCTCCCCCCGGCCCCCCTCTCTCTCCCCCCGGCCCCCCTCTCTCTGCCCCCGGCCCCCCTCTCTATCCCCCCGGCCCCCCTCTCTCTGCCCCCGGCCCCCCTCTCTCTCCCCCCGGCCCCCCTCTCTTCACACGGCCCCCCTCTCTCTCCACACGGCCCCTTTCTCTCTCCCCACGGCCCCCCTCTCTCTCCCCACGGCCCCCCTCTCTCTCCCCACGGCCCCCCTCACTTTCCCCCTAGCCCCCCTCTCTCTCCCCCCGGCCCCCCTCTTTCTCCCCACGGCCCCCCTCTCTCTCCCGCCGGCCACCCCTCTCTCTCCCCCCGGCCCCCCTCTCTCTCCCCGCGGCCCCCCTCTCTCTCCCCACGGCCCCCCTCTCTCTCCCCACGGCCCCCCTCTCTCTCCCCACTCCCCCCCTCTCTCTCTCCACGGCCCCCTTCTCTCTCCCCACGGCCCCCCTCTCTCTACCACCGGCCCCCCTCTCTCTCGCCCCGGCCCCCCTCTCTCTCCCCCAGGCCCCCTCTCTCTCCCCGCAGCCCCCCTCTCTCTCCCCCCAGCCCCGCTCTCTCTGTCCCCGGCCCCCCTCTCTCTGCCCCTGGCCCACCTCTCTCTGCCCCCGGCCCCCCTCTCTCTGCCCACGGCCCCCCTCTCTCTGCCCCCGGCCCCCCTCTCTCTGCCCTCGGCCCCCTCTCTCTGCCCCTGGCCCACCTCTCTCTGCCCCCGGCCCCCCTCTCTCTGCCCCCGGCACCCCTGTCTCTCCCCCCGGCCCCCCTCTCTCTGCCCACGGCCCCCCTCTCTCTGCCCCCGGCCCCCCTCTCTCTGCCCTCGGCCGCCTCTCTCTGCCCCCGGCCCCCCTCTCTCTGCCCCCGGCCCCCCTCTCTCTCCCCCTGGCCCCCCGTTATCTCCCCACGGCCCCCCTCTCTCTCCCCCCGGCCCCCTCTCTCTCCCCGCAGCCCCCCTCTCTCTCCCCCTGGCCCCCCTCTCTCTGTCCCCGGCCCCCCTCTCTCTGCCCCCGGCCCACCTCTCTCTGCCCCCGGCCCCCCTCTCTCTGCCCCCGGCCCCCCTGTCTCTCTCCCCGGCCCCCCTCTCTCTGCCCACGGCCCCCCTCTCTCTGCCCCCGGCCCCCATCTCTCGGCCCTCGGCCCCCCTCTCTCTGCCCCCGGCCCCCCTCTCTCTGCCCCCGGCCCCCCTCTCTCTCCCCCTGGCCCCCTCTATCTCCCCACGGCCCCCCTCTCTCTCCCCACGGCCCCCCTCTCTCTCTCCACGGCCCCCTTCTCTGTCCCCACGGCCCCCCTCTCTCTCCCACCGGCCCCCCTCTCTCTCGCCCTGGCCCCCACTCTCTCTCCCCCCGGCTCCCCTCTCTCTCCCCCCGGCCCCCCGCTCTCTCCCCCCGGCCCCCTTCTCTCTCCCCCCGGCCCCCCTCTCTCTCCCCACGGCCCCCCTCTCTCTCTCCACGGCCCCCTTCTCTGTCCCCACGGCCCCCCTCTCTCTCCCACCGGCCCCCCTCTCTCTCGCCCTGGCCCCCACTCTCTCTCCCCCCGGCCCCCCTCTCTCTCCCCCCGGCCCCCCTCTCTCTCCCCCCGGCCCCCTTCTCTCTCCCCCCGGCCCCCCTCTCTCTCCCCCCGGCCCCCCTCTCTCTGCCCCTGGCCCCCCTCTCTCTGCCCCCGGCCCCCCTCTCTCTGCACTCGGCCACCCTCTCTCTGCCCCCGGGCCCCCTCTCTCTGCCCCCGGCCCCCCTCTCTCTTCCCCCGGCCCCCCTCTCTCTCCTCACGGCCCCCCTCTCTCTCTCCACGGCCCCCCTCTCTCTCCCCACGGCCCCCCTCTCTCTCTCCACGGCCCCCTTCTCTCTCCCCACGGCCCCCCTCTCTCTCCGACCGGCCCCCCTCTCTCTCGCCCCGGCCCCCCTCTCTCTCCCCGGCCCCCTCTCTCTCCCCGCAGCCCCCCTCTCTCTCCCCCCGGCCCCCCTCTCTCTGTCCCCGGCCACCCTCTCTCTGCCCCCGGCCCACCTCTCTCTGCCCCCGGCCCCCCTCTCTCTGCCCCCGGCCCCCCTGTCTCTGCCCCCGGCCCCCCTGTCTCTCCCCCCGGCCCCCCTCTCTCTGCCCCCTGCCCCCCTCTCTCTCCCCCCGGCCCCCCTCGCTCTCTCCCCCGCCCCCCTCTTTCTCCCCACGGCCCCCCTCTCTCTCCCGCCGGCCCCCCTCTCTCTCCCACCGGCCCCCCTCTCTCTCCTGCCGGACCCCCTCTCTCTCCCCCCGGCCCCCCTCTCTCTCCTCCCGGCCCCCCTCTCTCTCGCCCTGGCCCCCCTCTCTCTGCCCCCGGGCCCCCCTCTCTCTCCCCCCGGCCCCCCTCTCTCTCTCCCCGGCCCCCTCTCTCTCCCCCTGGCCCCCCTCTCTCTCCTGCCGGACCCCCTCTCTCTCCCACCGGCCCCCCTCTCTCTCCCCCCGCCCCCCTCTCTCTCTCCCCGGCCCCCCTTTCTCTCCCCCCGGCCCCCTTCTCTCTCCCCCCGGCCCCCCTCTCTCTCTTCCCGGCCCCCCTCTCTCTGCCCCCGGCCCCCCTTTCTCTGCCCCCGGCCACCCTCTCTCTGCCCCCGGCCCCCCTGTCTCTCTCCCCGGCCCCCCTCTCTCTCCCCCCAGCCCCCCTCTCTCTCCCCCCGGCCCCGCTCTCTCTGCCCCCGGCCCCCCTCTCTCTCTCCACGGCCCCCCTCTCTCTCCATACGGCCCCCCTCTCTCTCCACACGGCCCCTTTCTCTCTCCCCACTGCCCCCCTCTCTCTCCCCACGGCCCCCCTCTCTCTTCCCATGGCCCCCCTCTCTCTCCCCGCCCCCCTCTCTCTCCCCCCTGCCCCCTCTCTCTCCCCACGGCCCCCCTATCTCTGCCCCCGGCCCCCCTCTCTCTGCCCCCGGCTCCCCTCTCTCTCCCCACAGCCCCCCACTCTCTCCCCACGGCCCCCCTCTCTCTCCCCACGGCCACCCTCTCTCTCCCCCCGGCCCCCCTCTCTCTCCCAACGGCCCCCCTCTCTCTGCCCCTGGCCCCCCTCCCTCTGCCCCCGGCCCCCCTCTCTCTGCCCCTGGCCCCCCTCTCTCTCCCCCCGGCCCCCCTCTCTCTCCCCCTGGCCCCCCTCTCTCTCCCGCCAGCCCCCCTCTCTCTCCCGCCGGCCCCCCTCTCTCTCCTGCCGGCCCCTCTCTCTCTCCCCCCGGCCCCCCTCTCTCTCCCGCCGGCAGACCTCTCTCTCCTGCCTGCCACCCTCTCTCTCCCCCCGGCCCACTCTCTCTCCCCCCGTCCCCCCTCTCTCTCCCCCCGGCCCCCCTCTTTCTCTTCCAGGCCCCCCTCTCTCTCCCCCCGGCCCCCCTCTCTCTCCCCCCGGCCCCCCTCTCTCTGCCCCCGGCCCCCCTCTCTATCCCCCCGGCCCCCCTCTCTCTGCCCCCGGCCCCCCTCTCTCTCCCCCCGGCCCCCCTCTCTCTTCACACGGCCCCCCTCTCTCTCCACACGGCCCCTTTCTCTCTCCCCACAGCCCCCCTCTCTCTCCCCACGGCCCCACTCTCTCTCCCGCCGGCCCCCCTCTCTCTCCCCCCGGCTCCCCTCTCTCTCCCCACGGCCCCCCTCTCTCTCCCCACGGCCCCCCTATCTCTCCCACCGGCCCCTCTCTCTCTCGCCCCGGCCCCCCTCTCTCTGCCCCCGGGCCCCCTCTCTCTCCCCCCGGCCCCCCTCTCTCTCTCCCCGGCCCCCCTCACTCTCCGCCTGGCCCCCCTCTCTCTCCTGCCGGACACCCTCTCTCTCCCACCGGCCCTCCTCTCTCTCCCCCGCCCCCCTCTCTCTCTCCCCGGCCCCCCTTTCTCTCCCCCCGGCCCCCCTCTCTCTCCCCCCGGCCCCCCTCTCTCTCTTCCCGGCCCCCCTCTCTCTACCCCCGGCCCCCCTCTCTCTGCCCCCGGCCCCCCTCTCTCTGCCCACGGACCCCTGTCTCTCTCCCCGGCCCCCCTCTCTCTCCCCCCAGCCCCCCTCTTTCTCCACCCGGCCCCGCTCTCTCTGCCCCCGGCCCCCCTCTCTCTCTCCACGGCCACCCTCTCTCTCCATACGGCCCCCCTCTCTCTCCACACGGCCCCTTTCTCTCTCCCCACGGCCCCCCTCTCTCTCCCCACGGCCCCCCTCTCTCTTCCCATGGCCCCCCTCTCTCTCCCCGCCCCCATCTCTCTCCCCCCTGCCCCCCTCTCTCTCCCCACGACCCCCCTCTCTCTGCCCCCGGCCCCCCTCTCTCTGCCTCCGGCTCCCCTCTCTCTCCCCACAGCCCCCCTCTCTCTCCCCACGGCCCCCCTCTCTCTCCCCACGGCCACCCTCTCTCTCCCCCCGGCCCCCCTCTCTCTCCCAACGGCCCCCCACTCTCTGCCCCCGGCCACCCTCCCTCTGCCCCCGGCCCCCCTCTCTCTGCCCCCGGCCCCCCTCTCTCTCCCCCCGGCCCCCCTCTCTCTCCCCCTGGCCCCCCTCTCTCTCCCGCCAGCCCCCCTTTCTCTCCCCCCGGCCCCCCTCTCTCTCCCGCCGGCCCCTCTCTCTCTCCCCCCGGCCCCCCTCTCTCTCCCGCCGGCAGCCCTCTTTCTCCTGCCGGCCCCCCTCTCTCTCCCCCCGGCCCCCTCTCTCTCCCCCCGGCCCCCCTCTTTCTCCCCCCGGCCCCCCTCTCTCTCTTCCAGGCCCCCCTCTCTCTCCCCCCGGCCCCCCTCTCTCTCTCCCCGGCCCCCCTCTCTCTCCCCCTGGCCCCCCTCTCTCTCCTGCCGGACACCCTCTCTCTCCCACCGGCCCTCCTCTCTCTCCCCCGCCCCCCTCTCTCTCTCCCCGGCCCCCCTTTCTCTCCCCCCGGCCCCCCTCTCTCTCCCCCCGGCCCCCCTCTCTCTCTTCCCGGCCCCCCTCTCTCTACCCCCGGCCCCCCTCTCTCTGCCCCCGGCCCCCCTCTCTCTGCCCACGGACCCCTGTCTCTCTCCCCGGCCCCCCTCTCTCTCCCCCCAGCCCCCCTCTTTCTCCACCCGGCCCCGCTCTCTCTGCCCCCGGCCCCCCTCTCTCTCTCCACGGCCACCCTCTCTCTTCATACGGCCCCCCTCTCTCTCCACACGGCCCCTTTTTCTCTCCCCACGGCCCCCCTCTCTCTCCCCACGGCCCCCCTCTCTCTTCCCATGGCCCCCCTCTCTCTCCCCGCCCCCATCTCTCTCCCCCCTGCCCCCCTCTCTCTCCCCACGACCCCCCTCTCTCTGCCCCCGGCCCCCCTCTCTCTGCCTCCGGCTCCCCTCTCTCTCCCCACAGCCCCCCTCTCTCTCCCCACGGCCCCCCTCTCTCTCCCCACGGCCACCCTCTCTCTCCCCCCGGCCCCCCTCTCTCTCCCAACGGCCCCCCTCTCTCTGCCCCCGGCCACCCTCCCTCTGCCCCCGGCCCCCCTCTCTCTGCCCCCGGCCCCCCTCTCTCTCCCCCCGGCCCCCCTCTCTCTCCCCCTGGCCCCCCTCTCTCTCCCGCCAGCCCCCCTTTCTCTCCCCCCGGCCCCCCTCTCTCTCCCGCCGGCCCCTCTCTCTCTCCCCCCGGCCCCCCTCTCTCTCCCGCCGGCAGCCCTCTTTCTCCTGCCGGCCCCCCTCTCTCTCCCCCCGGCCCCCTCTCTCTCCCCCCGGCCCCCCTCTTTCTCCCCCCGGCCCCCCTCTCTCTCTTCCAGGCCCCCCTCTCTCTCCCCCCGGCCCCCCTCTCTCTCCCCCCGGCCCCCCTCTCTCTGCCCCTGGCCCCCCTCTCTGTCCCCCCGGCCCCCCTCTCTCTGCCCCCGGCCCCCCTCTCTCTCCCCCCGGCCCCCCTCTCTCTTCACACGGCCCCCCTCTCTCTCCACACGGCCCCTTTCTCTCTCCCCACGGCCCCCCTCTCTCTCTCCACGGCCCCCCTCTCTCTACCCACGGCCCCCCTCTCTCCCCACGGCCCCCCTCTCTTTCCCCCTGGCCCCCCTCTCTCTCCCCCCGGCCCCCTCTTTCTCCCCACGGCCCCCCACTCTCTCCCGCCGGCCCCCCTCTCTCTCGCACCGGCTCCCCTCTATCTCCCCACGGCCCCTCTCTCTCTCCCCACGGCCCCCCTCTCTCTCTCCCCGGCCCCGCTCTCTCTACCCCCGGCCCCCCTCTTTCTCCCCACGGCCCCCCTCTCTCTCCCGCCGGCCCCCCTCTCTCTCCCCCCGGCTCCCCTCTCTCTCCCCACGGCCCCCCTCTCTCTCTCCCCGGCCCCGCTCTCTCCCCCCGGCCCCCCTCTCTCTCCCCCCGGCCCCCCTCTCTCTCCTCCCGGCCCCCTTCTCTCTGCCCCCGGCCCCCCCCTCTCTGCCCCCGGCCCCCCTCTCTCTGCCCTCGGCCCCCCTCTCTCTGCCCCCGGCCCCCCTCTCTCTGCCCACGGCCCCCCTCTCTCTCCCCCTGGCCCCCTCTCTCTCCCCGCCCCCCTCTCTCTCCTTCCTGCCCCCCTCTCTCTCCCCCCGTCCCCGCTCTCTCTGCCCCCGGCCCCCCTCTCTCTCTCCACGGCCCCCCTCTCTCTACCCACGGCCCCCCTCTCTCCCCACGGCCCGCCTCTCTTTCCCCCTGGCCCCCCTCTCTCTCCCCCCGGCACCCTGTTTCTCCCCACGGCCCCCCACTCTCTCCCGCCGGCCCCCCTCTCTCTCCCACCGGCTCCCCTCTCTCTCCCCACGGCCCCTCTCTCTCTCCCCACGGCCCCCCTCTCTCTCTCCCCGGCCCCGCTCTCTCTCCCCCCGGCCCCCCTCTTTCTCCCCACGGCCCCCCTCTCTCTCCCGCCGGCCCCCCTCTCTCTCCCCCCGGCTCCCCTCTCTCTCCCCGCGGCCCCTCTCTCTCTCCCCACGGCCCCCCTCTCTCTCTCCCCGGCCCCGCTCTCTCCCCCCGGCCCCCCTCTCTCTCCCCCCGGCCCCCCTCTCTCTCCTCCCGGCCCCCTTCTCTCTGCCCCCGGCCCCCCTCTCTCTGCCCCCGGCCCCCCTCTCTCTGCCCTCGGCCCCCCTCTCTCTGCCCCCGGCCCCCCTCTCTCTGCCCACGGCCCCCCTCTCTCTCCCCCTCGCCCCCTCTCTCTCCCCGCCCCCCTCTCTCTCCCCCCTGCCCCCCTCTCTCTCCCCCCGGCCCCGCTCTCTCTGCCCCCGGCCCCCCTCTCTCTCTCCACGGCCACCCTCTCTCTCCATACGTCCCCCCTCTCTCTCCACACGGCCCCTTTCTCTCTCCCCACGGCCCCCCTCTCTCTCCCCACGGCCCCCCTCTCTCTTCCCATGGCCCCCCTCTCTCTCCCCGCCCCCCTCTCTCTCCCCCCTGCCCCCCTCTCTCTCCCCACGGCCCCCCTCTCTCTGCCCCCGGCCCCCCTCTCTCTGCCTCCGGCTCCCCTCTCTCTCCCCACAGCCCCCCTCTCTCTCCCCACGGCCCCCCTCTCTCTCCCCACGGCCACCCTCTCTCTCCCCCCGGCCCCCCTCTCTCTCCCAACGGCCCCCCTCTCTCTGCCCCCGGCCCCCCTCCCTCTGCCCCCGGCCCCCCTCTCTCTGCCCCCGGCCCCCCTCTCTCTCCCGCCGGCAGCCCTCTCTCTCCTGCCGGCCCCCCTCTCTCTCCCCCCGGCCCCCTCTCTCTCCCCCCGGCCCCCTCTCTCTCCCCCCGGCCCCCCTCTCTCTCTTCCAGGCCCCCCTCTCTCTCCCCCCGGCCCCCCTCTCTCTCCCCACGGCCCCCCTCTCTCTGCCCCCGGCCCCCCTCTCTCTGCCTCCGGCTCCCCTCTCTCTCCCCACAGCCCCCCTCTCTCTCCCCACGGCCCCCCTCTCTCTCCCCACGGCCACCCTCTCTCTCCCCCCGGCCCCCCTCTCTCTCCCAACGGCCCCCCTCTCTCTGCCCCCGGCCCCCCTCCCTCTGCCCCCGGCCCCCCTCTCTCTGCCCCCGGCCCCCCTCTCTCTCCCGCCGGCAGCCCTCTCTCTCCTGCCGGCCCCCCTCTCTCTCCCCCCGGCCCCCTCTCTCTCCCCCCGGCCCCCTCTCTCTCCCCCCGGCCCCCCTCTCTCTCTTCCAGGCCCCCCTCTCTCTCCCCCCGGCCCCCCTCTCTCTCCCCCCGGCTCCCCTCTCTCTGCCCCCGGCCCCCCTCTCTATCCCCCCGGCCCCCCTCTCTCTGCCCCCGGCCCCCCTCTCTCTTCACACGGCCCCCCTCTCTCTCCACACGGCCCCTTTCTCTCTCCCCACGGCCCCCCTCTCTCTCTCCACGGCCCCCCTCTCTCTACCCACGGCCCCCCTCTCTCCCCACGGCCCCCCTCTCTTTCCCCCTGGCCCCCCTCTCTCTCCCCCCGGCCCCCCTCTTTCTCCCCACGGCCCCCCACTTTCTCCCGCCGGCCCCCCTCTCTCTCCCACCGGCTCCCCTCTCTCTCCCCACGGCCCCTCTCTCTCTCCCCACGGCCCCCCTCTCTCTCTCCCCGGCCCCGCTCTCTCTCCCCCCGGCCCCCCTCTTTCTCCCCACGGCCCCCCTCTCTCTCCCGCCGGCCCCCCTCTCTCTCCCCCCGGCTCCCCTCTCTCTCCCCACGGCCCCTCTCTCTCTCCCCACAGCCCCCCTCTCTCTCTCCCCGGCCCCGCTCTCTCCCCCCGGCCCCCCTCTCTCTCCCCCCGGCCCCCCTCTCTCTCCTCCCGGCCCCCTTCTCTCTGCCCCCGGCCCCCCTCTCTCTGCCCCCGGCCCCCCTCTCTCTGCCCTCGGCCCCCCTCTCTCTGCCCCCAGCCCCCCTCTCTCTGCCCACGGCCCCCCTCTCTCTCCCCCTGGCCCCCTCTCTCTCCCCGCCCCCCTCTCTCTCCCCCCTGCCCCCCTCTCTCTCCCCACGGCCCCCCTCTCTCTGCCCCCGGCCCCCCTCTCTCTGCCCCCGGCTCCCCTCTCTCTCCCCACAGCCCCCCTCTCTCTCCCCACGGCCCCCCTCTCTCTCCCCACGGCCACCCTCTCTCTCCCCCCGGCCCCCCTCTCTCTCCCAACGGCCCCCCTCTCTCTGCCCCCGGCCCCCCTCCCTCTGCCCCCGGCCCCCCTCTCTCTGCCCCCAGCCCCCCTCTCTCTCCCCCCGTCCCCCCTCTCTCTCCCCCTGGCCCCCCTCTCTCTCCCGCCAGCCCCCCTCTCTCTCCTCCCGGCCCCCTTCTCTCTGCCTCCGGCCCCCCTCTCTCTGCCCCCTGCCCCCCTCTCTCTGCCCTCGGCCCCCCTCTCTCTGCCCCCGGCCCCCCTCTCTCTGCCCACAGCCCCCCTCTCTCTCCCCACGGCCCCCCTCTCTTTCCCCCTGGCCCCCTCTCTCTCCCCGCCCCCCTCTCTCTCCCCCCTGCCCCCCTTTCTCTCCCCACGGCCCCCCTCTCTCTGCCCCCGGCCCCCCTCTCTCTGCCCCCGGCTCCCCTCTCTCTCCCCACAGCCCCCCTCTCTCTCCCCACGGCCCCCCTCTCTCTCCCCACGGCCACCCTCTCTCTCCCCCCGGCCCCCCTCTCTCTTCCAACGGCACCCCTCTCTCAGCCCCCGGCCCCCCTCCCTCTGCCCCCGGCCCCCCTCTCTCTGCCCCCGGCCCCCCTCTCTCTCCCCCCGGCCCCCCTCTCTCTCCCCCTGGCCCCCCTCTCTCTCTCCACGGCCCCCCTCTCTCTACCCACGGCCCCCCTCTCTCCCCACGGCCCCCCTCTCTTTCCCCCTGGCCCCCCTCTCTCTCCCCCCGGCCCCCCTCTTTCTCCCCACGGCCCCCCACTCTCTCCCGCCGGCCGCCCTCTCTCTCCCACCGGCTCCCCTCTCTCTCCCCACGGCCCCTTTCTCTCTCCCCACGGCCCCCCTCTCTCTCTCCCCGGCCCCGCTCTCTCTCCCCCCGGCCCCCCTCTTTCTCCCCACGGCCCCCCTCTCTCTCCCGTCGGCCCCCCTCTCTCTCCCCCCGGCTCCCCTCTCTCTCCCCACGGCCCCTCTCTCTCTCCCCACGGCCCCCCTCTCTCTCTCCCCGGCCCCGCTCTCTCCCCCCGGCCCCCCTCTCTCTCCCCCCGGCCCCCCTCTCTCTCCCTTTGGCCCCCCTCTCTGTCCCACCAGCCCCCCTCTCTCTCCTCCCGGCCCCCTTCTCTCTGCCCCCGGCCCCCCTCTCTCTGCCCCCTGCCCCCCTCTCTCTGCCCTCGGCCCCCCTCTCTCTGCCCCCGGCCCCCCTCTCTCTGCCCACGGCCCCCCTCTCTCTCCCCACGGCCCCCCTCTCTTTCCCCCTGGCCCCCTCTCTCTCCCCGCCCCCCTCTCTCTCCCCCCTGCCCCCCTCTCTCTCCCCACGGCCCCCCTCTCTCTGCCCCCGGCCCCCCTCTCTCTGCCCCCGGCTCCCCTCTCTCTCCCCACAGCCCCCCTCTCTCTCCCCACGGCCCCCCTCTCTCTCCCCACGGCCACCCTCTCTCTCCCCCCGGCCCCCCTCTCTCTCTCAACGGCACCCCTCTCTCTGCCCCCGGCCCCCCTCCCTCTGCCCCCGGCCCCCCTCTCTCTGCCCCCGGCCCCCCTCTCTCTCCCCCCGGCCCCCCTCTCTCTCCCCCTGGCCCCCCTCTCTCTCCCGCCAGCCCCCCTCTCTCTCCCCCCGGCCCCCCTCTCTCTCCCGCCGGCCCCTCTCTCTCTCCCCCCGGCCCCCCTCTCTCTCCCGCCGGCAGCCCTCTCTCTCCTGCCGGACCCCCTCTCTCTCCCCCCGGCCCCCTCTCTCTCCCCCCGGCCCCCCTCTCTCTCCCCGCGGCCCCCCTCTCTCTCTTCCAGGCCCCCCTCTCTCTCCCCCCGGCCCCCCTCTCTCTCCCCCCGGTCCCCCTCTCTCTGCCCCCGGCCCCCCTCTCTATCCCCCCGGCCCCCCTCTCTCTGCCCCCGGCCCCCCTCTCTCTCCCCCCGGCCCCCCTCTCTCTTCACACAGCCCCCCTCTCTCTCCACACTGCCTCCTTCTCTCTCCCCACGGCCCCCCTGTCTCTCCCCACGTCCCCCCTCTCTCTACCCACGGCCCCCCTCTCTCTCCCAACGGCCACCCTCTCTCTCCCCCCGGCCCCCCTCTCTCTCCCCACGGCCCCCCTCTCTCTACCCACGGCCCCCCTCTCTCTCCCCACGGCCCCCCTCTCTTTCCCCCTGGCCCCCCTCTCTCTCCCCCCGGCCCCCCTCTCTCTCCCCACGGCCCCCCTCTCTCTCCCCACGGCCACCCTCTCTCTCCCCCCGGCCCCCCTCTCTCTCCCAACGGCCCCCCTCTCTCTGCCCCCGGCCCCCCTCCCTCTGCCCCCGGCACCCCTCTCTCTGCCCCCGGCCCCCCTCTCTCTCCCCCCGGCTCCCCTCTCTCTCCCCCTGGCCCCTCTCTCTCCCGCCAGCCCCCCTCTCTCTCCCCCCGGCCCCCCTCTCTCTCCCGCCGGCCCCTCTCTCTCTCCCCCCGGCCCCCCTCTCTCTCCCGCGGGCAGCCCTCTCTCTCCTTCCGGACCCCCTCTCTCTCCCCCCGGCCCCCTCTCTCTCCCCCCGGCCCCCCTCTCTCTCCCCCCGGCCCCCCTCTCTCTCTTCCAGGCCCCCCTCTCTCTACCCCCGGCCCCCCTCTCTCTCCCCCCAGCCCCCCTCTCTCTGCCCCCGGCCCCCCTCTCTATCCCCCCGGCCCCCCTCTCTCTGCCCCCAGCCCCCCTCTCTCTCCCCCCGGCCCCCCTCTCTCTTCACACGGCCCCCCTCTCTCTCCACACGGCCCCTTTCTCTCTCCCCACGGCCCCCCTCTCTCTACCCACGGCCCCCCTCTCTCTCCCCACGGCCCCCCTCTCTTTCCCCCTGGCCCCCCTCTCTCTCCCCCCGGCCCCCCTCTTTCTCCCCACGGCCCCCCTCTCTCTCCCGCCGGCCCCCCTCTCTCTCTCCCCGGCCCCCCTCTCTCTCCCCACGGCCCCTCTCTCTCTCGCCACGGCCCCCCTCTCTCTCTCTCCGGCCCCCCTCTCTCTCCCCCCGGCCCCCCTCTCTCTCCCCCCGGCCCCCCTCTCTCTCCTCCCGGCCCCCTTCTCTCTGCCCCCGGCCCCCCTCTCTCTGCCCCCGGCCCCCCTCTCTCTGCCCTTGGCCCCCCTCTCTCTGCCCCCGGCCCCCCTCTCTCTGCCCACGGCCCCCCTCTCTCTCCCCACGGCCCCCCTCTCTTTCCCCCTGGCCCCCCTCTCTCTCCCCCCGGCCCCCCTCTTTCTCCCCACGGCCCCCCTCTCTCTCCCGCCGGCCCCCCTCTCTCTCCGCCCGGCTCCCCTCTCTCTCCCCACGGCCCCCCTCTCTCTCCCCATGGCCCCCCTCTCTCTCTCCCCGGCCCCCCTCTCTCTCCCCCCGGCCCCCCTCTCTCTCCCCCCAGCCCCCCTCTCTCTGCCCTCGGCCCCCCTCTCTCTGCCCCCTGCCCCCCTCTCTCTGCCCCCGGCCCCCCTCTCTCTTCCCCCGGCCCCCCTCTCTCTCCCCACGGCCCCCCTCTCTCTCCCCACGGCCCCCCTCTCTCTCCCCACGGCGCCCCTCTCTCTCCCCACCGCCCCCCTCTCTCTCTCCACGGCCCCCTTCTCTCTCCACACGGCCCCCCTCTCTCTCCCACTGGCCCGCCTCTCTCTCTCCCCGGCCCCCCTCTCTCTCCCCCCGGCCCCCCTCTCTCTGCCCCCGGCCCCCATCTCTCTGCCCCCGGCCCCCCTCTCTCTGCCCCCCGGCCCCCCTCTCTCTCGCCCCGGCCCCCCTCTCTCTGCCCCCGGGCCCCCCTCTCTCTCCCCCCGGCCCCCCTCTCTCTCCCCCCGGCCCCCCTCTCTCTCCCCCTGGCCCCCCTCTCTCCCGCCAGCCCCCCTCTCTCTCCCGCTGGCCCCCCTCTCTCTCCCCCCGGCCCCCCTCTCTCTGCCCCCGGCCCCCCTCTCTCGGCCCCCGGCCCCCCTCTCTCTGCCCCCGGCCCCCCTCTCTCTCCCCCCGGCCCCCCTCTCTCTCTCCCCGGCCCCCCTCTTTCTCCCCACGGCCCCCATCTCTTTCCCCCCGGCCCCCCTCTCTCTCCCCCCGGCCACCCTGTCTCTCCCCCCGGCCCCCCTCTCTCTCCCCCCGGCCCCCCTCTCTCTCCCCCCGGCCCCCCTCTCTCTCCCCACGGCCCCCCTCTCTCTCCCCACGGCCCCCCTCTCTCTCCCCCCGGCCCCCCTGTCTCTCCCCCCGGCCCCCCTCTCTCTCCCCCCGGCCCCCCTCTCTCTCCCCCCGGCCCCCCTCTCTCTCCCCTCGGCCCCCCTCTCTCTGCCCCCGGCCCCCCTCTCTCTGCCCACGGCCCCCCTCTCTCTCCCCACGGCCCCCCTCTCTCTCCCCACGGCCCCCGTCTCTCTCTCCCCGGCCCCCCTCTCTCTCCCCCCTGCCCCCCTCTCTCTCCCCCCGGCCCCCCTCTCTCTCCCGCGGGCAGCCCTCTCTCTCCTTCCGGACCCCCTCTCTCTCCCCCCGGCCCCCTCTCTCTCCCCCCGGCCCCCCTCTCTCTCCCCCCGGCCCCCCTCTCTCTCTTCCAGGCCCCCCTCTCTCTACCCCCGGCCCCCCTCTCTCTCCCCCCAGCCCCCCTCTCTCTGCCCCCGGCCCCCCTCTCTATCCCCCCGGCCCCCCTCTCTCTGCCCCCAGCCCCCCTCTCTCTCCCCCCGGCCCCCCTCTCTCTTCACACGGCCCCCCTCTCTCTCCACACGGCCCCTTTCTCTCTCCCCACGGCCCCCCTCTCTCTACCCACGGCCCCCCTCTCTCTCCCCACGGCCCCCCTCTCTTTCCCCCTGGCCCCCCTCTCTCTCCCCCCGGCCCCCCTCTTTCTCCCCACGGCCCCCCTCTCTCTCCCGCCAGCCCCCCTCTCTCTCTCCCCGGCTCCCCTCTCTCTCCCCACGGCCCCTCTCTCTCTCGCCACGGCCCCCCTCTCTCTCTCCCCGGCCCCCCTCTCTCTCCCCCCGGCCCCCCTCTCTCTCCCCCCGGCCCCCCTCTCTCTCCTCCCGGCCCCCTTCTCTCTGCCCCCGGCCCCCCTCTCTCTGCCCCCGGCCCCCCTCTCTCTGCCCTTGGCCCCCCTCTCTCTGCCCCCGGCCCCCCTCTCTCTGCCCACGGCCCCCCTCTCTCTCCCCACGGCCCCCCTCTCTTTCCCCCTGGACCCCCTCTCTCTCCCCCCGGCCCCCCTCTTTCTCCCCACGGCCCCCCTCTCTCTCCCGCCGGCCCCCCTCTCTCTCCGCCCGGCTCCCCTCTCTCTCCCCACGGCCCCCCTCTCTCTCCCCATGGCCCCCCTCTCTCTCTCCCCGGCCCCCCTCTCTCTCCCCCCGGCCCCCCTCTCTCTCCCCCCAGCCCCCCTCTCTCTGCCCTCGGCCCCCCTCTCTCTGCCCCCTGCCCCCCTCTCTCTGCCCCCGGCCCCCCTCTCTCTTCCCCCGGCCCCCCTCTCTCTCCCCACGGCCCCCCTCTCTCTCCCCACGGCCCCCCTCTCTCTCCCCACGGCGCCCCTCTCTCTCCCCACTGCCCCCCTCTCTCTCTCCACGGCCCCCTTCTCTCTCCACACGGCCCCCCTCTCTCTCCCACTGGCCCGCCTCTCTCTCTCCCGGCCCCCCTCTCTTTCCCCCCGGCCCCCTCTCTCTCACCGCAGCCCCCCTCTCTCTCCCCCGGCCCCCCTCTCTCTGCCCCCGGCCCCCATATCTCTGCCCCCGGCCCCCCTCTCTCTGCCCCCCGGCCCCCCTCTCTCTCGCCCCGGCCCCCCTCTCTCTGCCCCCGGGCCCCCCTCTCTCTCCCCCCTGCCCCCCTCTCTCTCACCTCGGCCCCCCTCTCTCTCCCCCCGGCCCCCCTCTCTCTGCCCCCGGCCCCCCTCTCTCGGCCCCCGTCCCCCCTCTCTCTGCCCCCGGCCCCCCTCTCTCTCCCCCCGGCCCCCCTCTCTCTCTCCCCGGCCCCCCTCTTTCTCCCCACGGCCCCCATCTCTCTCCCCCCGGCCCCCCTCTCTCTCCCCCCGGCCACCCTGTCTCTCCCCCCGGCCCCCCTCTCTCTCCCCCCGGCCCCCCTCTCTCTCCCCCCGGCCCCCCTCTCTCTCCCCACGGCCCCCCTCTCTCTCCCCACGGCCCCCCTCTCTCTCCCCCCGGCCCCCCTGTCTCTCCCCCGGCCCCCTCTCTCTCCCCCCGGCCCCCCCTCTCTCTCCCCCCGGCCCCCCTCTCTCTCCCCTCGGCCCCCCTCTCTCTGCCCCCAGCCCCCCTCTCTCTGCCCACGGCCCCCCTCTCTCTCCCCACGGCCCCCCTCTCTCTCCCCACGGCCCCCGTCTCTCTCTCCCCGGCCCCCCTCTCTCTCCCCCCGGCCCCCCTCTCTCTCCCCCGGCCCCCCTCTCTCTCCCCCAGGCCCCCTTCTCTCTGCCCCCGGCCCCCCTCTCTCTTGCCCCGGCCCCCCTCTCTCTGCCCTCGGCCCCCCTCTCTCTGCCCCCGGCCCCCCTCTCTCTGCCCCCGGCCCCCCTCTCTCTCCCCCCGGCCCCCCTCTCTCTCCCCACGGCCCCCCTCTCTCTCCCCACTGCCCCCCTCTCTCTCCCCACGGCCCCCCTCTCTCTCCCCACGGCCCCCCTCTCTTTCCCCACCGCCCCCCTCTCTCTCTCTCCACTGCCCCCTTCTCTCTCCCCACGGCCCCTCTCTCTCTCCCACTGGCCCGCCTCTGTCTCTCACCGGCCCCCCTCTCTCTCCGCCCGGCCCCCTCTCTCTCACCGCAGCCCCCCTCTCTCTGCCCCCGGCTTCCCTCTCTCTGCCCCCCCGGCCCCCCTCTCTCTCCCCTCGGCCCCCCTCTCTCTGCCCCCGGGCCCCCCTCTCTCTCTCCCCGGCTACCCTCTCTCTCCCCCCGGCCCTCCTCTCTCTTCCCCTGGCCCCCCTCTCTCTCCCGCCGGCCCCCCTCTCTCTCCCGCCGGCCCCCCTCTCTCTCCCCCCGGCCCCCCTCTCTCTCCCCCCGGCCCCCCTCTCTCTCCCCTCGGCCCCCCTCTCTATCTTCCCGGCCCCCCTCTCTCTGCCCCCGGCCCCCCTCTCTCGGCCCCCGGCCCCCCTCTCTCTGCCCCCGGCCCCCCTCTCTCTCCCCCCGGCCCCCCTCTCTCTCCCCGGCCCCCCTCTTTCTCCCCACGGCCCCCCTCTCTCTCCCGCCGGCCCCCCTCTCGCTCTCCCCGGCTCCCCTCTCTCTCCCCACGGCCCCCCTCTCTCTCCCCACGGCCCCCCTCTCTCTCCCCCCGGCCACCCTGTCTCTCCCCTTGGCCCCCCTCTCTCTCCCCCCGGCCCCCCTCTCTCTCCCCCCGGCCCCCCTCTCTCTGCCCCCGGCCCCCCTCTTTCTGCCCCCGGGCCCCCTCTCTCTGTCCCCGGCCCCCCTCTCTCTCCCCCCGGCCCCCCTCTCTCTCACCACGGCCCCACTCTCTCTCCCCCCGGCCCCCCTCTCTGTGCCCTCGGCCCCCCTCTCTATGCCCCTGGCCCCCCTCTCTCTGTCCCCGGCCCCCCTCTCTCTCCCCCCGGCCCCCCTCTCTCTCCCCACGGCCCCCATCTCTCTCCCACCGGCCCGCCTCTCTCTCTCCCCGGCCCCCCTCTCTCTCTCCCCGGCCCCCCTCTCTCTCCCCCCGGCCCCCTCTCTCTCCCCGCAGCCCCCCTCTCTCTCCCCCCGGCCCCCCCCTCTCTACCCCCGGCCCACCCTCTCTCTCCCCCCGGCCCCCTTCTCTCTGCCCCCGGCACCCCTCTCTCTGCCCCCGGCCCCCCTCTCTCTGCCCTCGGCCCCCCTCTCTCTGCCCCCGGCCCCCCTCTCTCTGCCCCCGGCCCCCCTCTCTCTCCCCCCGTCCCCCCACTCTCTCCCCACGGCCCCCCCCTCTCTCCCCACGGCCCCCCTCTCTCTCCCCACGGCCCCCCTCTCTCTCCCCACGGCCCCCCTCTCTCTCCCCACCGCCCCCGTCTCTCTCTCCACGGCCCCCTTCTCTCTCTCCCCGGCCCCTCTCTCTCTCCCCCCGGCCCCCTCTCTCTCCCCGCAGCCCCCCTCTCTCTCCCCCCGGCCCCCCTCTCTCTGCCCCCGGCCCCCCTCTCTCTGCCCCCGGCCCCCCTCTCTCTCCCCCCGGCCCCCCTCTCTCTGCCCCCGGGCCCCCCTCTCTCTCCCCCCGGCCCCCCTCTCTCTCCCCCCGGCCCCCCTCTCTCTCCCCCTGGCCCCCCTCTCTCTGCCGCCGGCCCCCCTCTCTCTCCCACCGGCCCCCCTCTCTCTCCCCCCGGCCTCCCTCTCTCTCCCCCCGGCCCCCCTCTCTCTCCCCCCGGCCCCCCTCTCTCTCCCCCCAGCCCCCCCCTCTCTCTTCCCGGCCCCCCTCTCTCTGCCCCTGGCCCCCCTCTCTCTGCCCCCGGCCCCCCTCTCTCTGCCCCCAGCCCCCCTATCTCTCCCCCCGGCCCCCCTCCCTCTCTCCCCGGCCCCCTCTTTCTCCCCACGGCCCCCCTCTCTCTCCCACCGGCCCCCCTCTCTCTCCCCCCGGCTCCCCTCTCTCTCCCCACGGCCCCTCTCTCTCTCCCCACGGCCCCCCTCTCTCTCCCCCCTGCCCCCTCTCTCTCCCCGCAGCCCCCCTCTCTCTCCCCCCGGCCCCCCTCTCTCTACCCCCGACCCCCCTCTCTCTCCCCCCGGCCCCCTTCTCTCTGCCCCCGGCACCCCTCTCTCTGCACCCGGCCCCCCTCTCTCTGCCCTCGGCCCCCCTCTCTCTGCCCCCGGCCACCCTCTCTCTGCCCCCTGCCCCCCTCTCTCTCCCCCGGCCCCCCTCTCTCTCCCCACGGCCCCCCCTCTCTCCCTACGGCCCCCCTCTCTCTCCCCACGGCCCCCCTCTCTCTCCCCACGGCCCACCTCTCTCTCCCCACCGCCCCCGTCTCTCTCTCCACGGCCCCCTTCTCTCTCTCCCCGGCCCCTCTCTCTCTCCCCCCGGCCCCCTCTCTCTCCCCGCAGCCCCCCTCTCTCTCCCCCCGGCCCCCCTCTCTCTGCCCCCGGCCCCCCTCTCTCTGCCTCCGGCCCCCCTCTCTCTCCCCCCGGCCCCCCTCTCTCTGCCCCCGGGCCCCCCTCTCTCTCCCCCCGGCCCCCCTCTCTCTCCCCCCGGCCCCCCTCTCTCTCCCCCTGGCCCCCCTCTCTCTGCGGCCGGCCCCCCTCTCTCTCCCACCGGCCCCCCTCTCTCTCCCCCCGGCCCCCCTCTCTCTCCCCCCGGCCCTCCTCTCTCTCCCCCCGGCCACCCTTTCTCTCCCCCCGACCCCCCTCTCTCTCTTCCCGGCGCCCCTCTCTCTGCCCCCGGCCCCCCTCTCTCTGCCCCCGGCCCCCCTCTCTCTGCCCCCGGCCCCCCTCTCTCTCCCCCCGGCCCCCCTCCCTCTCTCCCCGGCCCCCTCTTTCTCCCCACGGCCCCCCTCTCTCTCCCACCGGCCCCCCTCTCTCTCCACCCGGCTCCCCTCGATCTCCCCACGGCCCCCCTTTCTCTCCCCACGGCCCCCCTCTCTCTCCCCCCGGCCCCCCTGTCTCTCCCCCCGGCCCCCCTCTCTCGCCCCCCGGCCCCCCTCTCTATCCCCCCGGCCCCCCTCTCTCTGCCCCCGGCCCTCCTCTCTCTGCCCCCGGCCCCCCTCTCTCTGTCCCCTCTCTCTCCCCCCGGCCCCCCTCTCTCTCCCCACGGCCCCCCTCTCTCTCCCCACGGCCCCCCTCTCTCTCCCCACGGCCCCCCTCTCTCTCCCCACGGCGCCCCTCTCTCTCCCCACGGCCCCCCTCTCTCTCCCCACGGCCCCCCTCTCTCTCCCCACGGCCCCCCTCTCTCTCCCCCCGTCCCCCCTCTCTGTGCCCTCGGCCCCCCTCTCTCTGCCCCTGGCCCCCCTCTCTCTGTCCCCGGCCCCCCTCTTTCTCCCCACGGCCCCCCTCTCTCTCCCGCCGGCCCCCCTCTCTCTCCCCCCGGCTCCCCTCTCTCTCCCCACGGCCCCCCTCTCTCTCCCCACGGCCCCCCTCTCTCTCCCCCCGGCCCCCCTGTCTCTCCCCCCGGCCCCCCTCTCTCTCCCCCGGCCCCCCTCTCTCTCCCCCCGGCCCCCCTCTCTCTGCCACCGGCCCCCCTCTCTCTGCCCCCGGCCCCCCTCTCTCTCCCCCCGGCCCCCCTCTCTCTGCCCCCGGCCACCCTCTCTCAGCCCCCGGCCCCCCTCTCTCTGTCCCCGGGCCCCCCTCTCTCTCCCCCCGGCCCCCCTCTCTCTCCCCCCGGCCCCCCTCTCTCTCCTCCTGGCCCCCCTCTCTCTCCCGCCGGCCCCCCTCTCTCTCCCGCCGGCCCCCCTCTCTCTCCACCCCGGCCCCCCTCTCTCTCCCCCCAGCCCCCCTCTCTCTCACCCCGGCACCCCTCTCTCTCTTCCCGGCCCCCCTCTCTCTGCCCCCGGCCCCCCTCTCTCTGCCCCGGGCCCCCCTCTCTCTCCCCCCGGCCCCCCTCTCTCTCTCCCTGGCCCCCCTCTCTCTCCCCCCGGCCCCCCTCTCTCTCCCCCCTGCCACCCTCTCTCAGCCCCCGGCCCCCCTCTCTCTGTCCCCGGGCCCCCCTCTCTCTCCCCCCGGCCCCCCTCTCTCTCCCCCCGGCCCCCCTCTCTCTCCTCCTGGCCCCCCTCTCTCTCCCGCCGGCCCCCCTCTCTCTCCCGCCGGCCCCCCTCTCTCTCCACCCCGGCCCCCCTCTCTCTCCCCCCAGCCCCCCTCTCTCTCACCCCGGCACCCCTCTCTCTCTTCCCGGCCCCCCTCTCTCTGCCCCCGGCCCCCCTCTCTCTGCCCCGGGCCCCCCTCTCTCTCCCCCCGGCCCCCCTCTCTCTCTCCCTGGCCCCCCTCTCTCTCCCCCCGGCCCCCCTCTCTCTCCCCCCGGCCGCCCTTTCTCTCCCCCCGGCCCCCCTCTCTCTCCCCCCGGCCCCCCTTTATCTCCCACCGGCCCCCTCTCTCTCGCCCCCGCCCCCCTCTCTCTCCCCCGGCCCCCCTTTCTCTCCCACCGGCCCCCCTCTCTCTCGCCCCCGGCCCCCCTCTCTCTCCCCCCGGCCCCCTCTCTCTCCCCGCGGCCCCCCTCTCTCTCCCCCCGGCCCCCCTCTCTCTGCCCCCGGGCCCCCTCTATCTGCCCCCGTCCCCTCTCTCTCTGCCGCCGGCCCCCCTCTCTCTACCCCCGGCCCCCCTCTCTCTCCCCCTGGCCCCCCTCTCTCTGCACCCGGCCCCCCTCTCTCTGACCCCGGCCCACCTCTCTCTGCCCCGGTCCCCCTATCTCTCCCCCCGGCCCCCCTCTCTCTCCCCCCGGCCCCCTCTCTCCCCCCGGCCCCCCTCTCTCTCCCCCGGCCCCCCTCTCTCTCTTCCCGGCCCCCCTCTCTCTCCCCCCGGCCCCCCTCTCTCTGCCCCCGGCCCCCTCTCTCTGCCCCCGGCCCCCCTCCCTCTCTCCCGGCCCCCTCTTTCTCCCCACGGCCCCCCTCTCTCTCCCACCGGCCCCCCTCTCTCTCCCCCCGGCCCCCCTCTCTCCCCCCGGCCACCCTGTCTCTCCCCCGGCCCCCCTCTCTCTCCCCCGGCCCCCCTCTCTCTCCCCCCGGCCCCCCTCTCTCTCCCCACGGCCCCCTCTCTCTCCCCACGGCCCCCCTCTCTCTCCCCCCGGCCCCCCTGTCTCTCCCCCGGCCCCCCTCTCTCTCCCCCCGGCCCCCCTCTCTCTCCCCCGGCCCCCCTCTCTCTCCCCTCGGCCCCCCTCTCTCTGCCCCCGGCCCCCCTCTCTCTGCCCACGGCCCCCCTCTCTCTCCCCACGGCCCCCCTCTCTCTCCCCACGGCCCCCGTCTCTCTCTCCCCGGCCCCCCTCTCTCTCCCCCCGGCCCCCCTCTCTCTCCCCCCGGCCCCCCTCTCTCTCCCCCAGGCCCCCTTCTCTCTGCCCCCGGCCCCCCTCTCTCTTGCCCCGGCCCCCCTCTCTCTGCCCTCGGCCCCCCTCTCTCTGCCCCCGGCCCCCCTCTCTCTGCCCCCGGCCCCCCTCTCTCTCCCCCCGGCCCCCCTCTCTCTCCCCACGGCCCCCCTCTCTCTCCCACTGCCCCCCTCTCTCTCCCCACGGCCCCCCTCTCTCTCCCCACGGCCCCCCTCTCTTTCCCCACCGCCCCCCTCTCTCTCTCTCCACTGCCCCCTTCTCTCTCCCCACGGCCCCCCTCTCTCTCCCACTGGCCCGCCTCTCTCTCTCCCCGGCCCCCCTCTCTCTCCGCCCGGCCCCCTCTCTCTCACCGCAGCCCCCCTCTCTCTGCCCCCGGCTTCCCTCTCGCTGCCCCCCGGCCCCCCTCTCTCTCCCCTCGGCCCCCCTCTCTCTGCCCCCGGGCCCCCTCTCTCTCTCCCCGGCTACCCTCTCTCTCCCCCCGGCCCCCCTCTTTCTCCCCCTGGCCCCCCTCTCTCTCCCGCCGGCCCCCCTCTCTCTCCCGCCGGCCCCCCTCTCTCTCCCCCCGGCCCCCCTCTCTCTCCCCCCGGCCCCCCTCTCTCTCCCCTCGGCCCCCCTCTCTATCTTCCCGGCCCCCCTCTCCCTGCCCCCGGCCCCCGGCCCCCCTCTCTCGGCCCCCGGCCCCCCTCTCTCTGCCCCCGGCCCCCCTCTCTCTCCCCCCGGCCCCCCTCTCTCTCCCCGGCCCCCCTCTTTCTCCCCACGGCCCCCCTCTCTCTCCCGCCGGCCCCCCTCTCTCTCTCCCCGGCTCCCCTCTCTCTCCCCACGGCCCCCCTCTCTCTCCCCACGGCCCCCCTCTCTCTCCCCCCGGCCACCTGTCTCTCCCCTTGGCCCCCCTCTCTCTCCCCCCGGCCCCCCTCTCTCTCCCCCCGGCCCCCCTCTCTCTGCCCCCGGCCCCCCTCTTTCTGCCCCCGGGCCCCCTCTCTCTGTCCCCGGCCCCCCTCTCTCTCCCCCGGCCCCCTCTCTCTCACCACGGCCCCACTCTCTCTCCCCCCGGCCCCCCTCTCTGTGCCCTCGGCCCCCCTCTCTCTGCCCCTGGCCCCCCTCTCTCTGTCCCCGGCCCCCCTC
Organism: Petromyzon marinus; assembly: GCF_048934315.1. Taxonomy (NCBI): domain Eukaryota; kingdom Metazoa; phylum Chordata; class Hyperoartia; order Petromyzontiformes; family Petromyzontidae; genus Petromyzon; species Petromyzon marinus. Next base: position 39,450 of record NW_027423068.1, on the reverse strand, counting down.
TCTCTCCCCCCGGCCCCCCTCTCTCTCCCCACGGCCCCCATCTCTCTCCCACCGGCCCGCCTCTCTCTCTCCCCGGCCCCCCTCTCTCTCTCCCCGGCCCCCTCTCTCTCCCCCCGGCCCCCTCTCTCTCCCCGCAGCCCCCCTCTCTCTCCCCCCGGCCCCCCCCTCTCTACCCCCGGCCCCCCTCTCTCTCCCCCGGCCCCCTTCTCTCTGCCCCCGGCACCCCTCTCTCTGCCCCCGGCCCCCCTCTCTCTGCCCTCGGCCCCCCTCTCTCTGCCCCCGGCCCCCCTCTCTCTGCCCCCGGCCCCCCTCTCTCTCCCCCCGTCCCCCCACTCTCTCCCCACGGCCCCCCCTCTCTCCCCACGGCCCCCCTCTCTCTCCCCACGGCCCCCTCTCTCTCCCCACGGCTCCCCTCTCTCTCCCCACCGCCCCGTCTCTCTCTCCACGGCCCCCTTCTCTCTCTCCCCGGCCCCCCTCTCTCTGCCGCCGGCCCCCCTCTCTCTCCCACCGGCCCCCCTCTCTCTCCCCCCGGCCTCCCTCTCTCTCCCCCCGGCCCCCCTCTTTCTCCCCCCGGCCCCCCTCTCTCTCCCCCCAGCCCCCCCTCTCTCTTCCCGGCCCCCCTCTCTCTCCCCACGGCCCCCTCTCTCTCCCCCGGCCCCCCTGTCTCTCCCCCCGGCCCCCCTCTCTCTCCCCCCGGCCCCCCTCTCTCTCCCCCGGCCCCCCTCTCTCTCCCCTCGGCCCCCCTCTCTCTGCCCCCGGCCCCCCTCTCTCTGCCCACGGCCCCCCTCTCTCTCCCCACGGCCCCCCTCTCTCTCCCCACGGCCCCCGTCTCTCTCTCCCCGGCCCCCCTCTCTCCCCCCGGCCCCCCTCTCTCTCCCCCCGGCCCCCCTCTCTCTCCCCCAGGCCCCCTTCTCTCTGCCCCCGGCCCCCCTCTCTCTTGCCCCGGCCCCCCTCTCTCTGCCCTCGGCCCCCCTCTCTCTGCCCCCGGCCCCCCTCTCTCTGCCCCCGGCCCCCCTCTCTCTCCCCCCGGCCCCCCTCTCTCTCCCCACGGCCCCCCTCTCTCTCCCCACTGCCCCCCTCTCTCTCCCCACGGCCCCCCTCTCTCTCTCTCTCCACTGCCCCCTTCTCTCTCCCCACGGCCCCCCTCTCTCTCCCACTGGCCCGCCTCTCTCTCTCCCCGGCCCCCCTCTCTCTCCGCCCGGCCCCCTCTCTCTCACCGCAGCCCCCCTCTCTCTGCCCCCGGCTTCCCTCTCGCTGCCCCCCGGCCCCCCTCTCTCTCCCCTCGGCCCCCCTCTCTCTGCCCCCGGGCCCCCCTCTCTCTCTCCCCGGCTACCCTCTCTCTCCCCCCGGCCCCCCTCTTTCTCCCCCTGGCCCCCCTCTCTCTCCCGCCGGCCCCCCTCTCTCTCCCGCCGGCCCCCCTCTCTCTCCCCCCGGCCCCCTCTCTCTCCCCCCGGCCCCCCTCTCTCTCCCCTCGGCCCCCCTCTCTATCTTCCCGGCCCCCCTCTCCCTGCCCCCGGCCCCCCTCTCTCGGCCCCCGGCCCCCCCTCTCTCTGCCCCCGGCCCCCCTCTCTCTCCCCCCGGCCCCCCTCTCTCTCCCCGGCCCCCTCTTTCTCCCCACGGCCCCCCTCTCTCTCCCGCCGGCCCCCCTCTCTCTCTCCCCGGCTCCCCTCTCTCTCCCCACGGCCCCCCTCTCTCTCCCCACGGCCCCCCTCTCTCTCCCCCCGGCCACCCTGTCTCTCCCCTTGGCCCCCCTCTCTCTCCCCCCGGCCCCCCTCTCTCTCCCCCCGGCCCCCCTCTCTCTGCCCCCGGCCCCCCTCTTTCTGCCCCCGGGCCCCCTCTCTCTGTCCCCGGCCCCCTCTCTCTCCCCCCGGCCCCCCTCTCTCTCACCACGGCCCCACTCTCTCTCCCCCCGGCCCCCCTCTCTGTGCCCTCGGCCCCCCTCTCTCTGCCCCTGGCCCCCCTCTCTCTGTCCCCGGCCCCCCTCTCTCTCCCCCCGGCCCCCTCTCTCTCCCCACGGCCCCCATCTCTCTCCCACCGGCCCGCCTCTCTCTCTCCCCGGCCCCCCTCTCTCTCTCCCCGGCCCCCCTCTCTCTCCCCCCGGCCCCCTCTCTCTCCCCGCAGCCCCCCTCTCTCTCCCCCCGGCCCCCCCCTCTCTACCCCCGGCCCCCCTCTCTCTCCCCCCGGCCCCCTTCTCTCTGCCCCCGGCACCCCTCTCTCTGCCCCCGGCCCCCCTCTCTCTGCCCTCGGCCCCCCTCTCTCTGCCCCCGGCCCGCCTCTCTCTGCCCCCGGCCCCCCTCTCTCTCCCCCCGTCCCCCCACTCTCTCCCCACGGCCCCCCCTCTCTCCCCACGGCCCCCCTCTCTCTCCCCACGGCCCCCCTCTCTCTCCCCACGGCTCCCCTCTCTCTCCCCACCGCCCCCGTCTCTCTCTCCACGGCCCCCTTCTCTCTCTCCCCGGCCCCCCTCTCTCTGCCGCCGGCCCCCCTCTCTCTCCCACCGGCCCCCCTCTCTCTCCCCCCGGCCTCCCTCTCTCTCCCCCCGGCCCCCCTCTTTCTCCCCCGGCCCCCCTCTCTCTCCCCCCAGCCCCCCCCTCTCTCTTCCCGGCCCCCCTCTCTCTGCCCCTGGCCCCCCTCTCTCTGCCCCCGGCCCCCCTCTCTCTGCCCCCAGCCCCCCTATCTCTCCCCCCGGCCCCCCTCCCTCTCTCCCCGGCCCCCTCTTTCTCCCCACGGCCCCCCTCTCTCTCCCACCGGCCCCCCTCTCTCTCCCCCCGGCTCCCCTCTCTCTCCCCACGGCCCCTCTCTCTCTCCCCACGGCCCCCCTCTCTCTCCCCCCTGCCCCCTCTCTCTCCCCGCAGCCCCCCCTCTCTCTCCCCCCGGCCCCTCTCTCTCTACCACCGACCCCCCTCTCTCTCCCCCGGCCCCCTTCTCTCTGCCCCCGGCACCCCTCTCTCTGCACCCAGCCCCCCTCTCTCTGCCCTCGGCCCCCCTCTCTCTGCCCCCGGCCCCCCTCTCTCTGCCCCCTGCCCCCCTCTCTCTCCCCGGCCCCCCTCTCTCTCCCCACGGCCCCCCCTCTCTCCCTACGGCCCCCCTCTCTCTCCCCACGGCCCCCCTCTCTCTCCCCACGGCCCACCTCTCTCTCCCCACCGCCCCCGTCTCTCTCTCCACGGCCCCCTTCTCTCTCTCCCCGGCCCCTCTCTCTCTCCCCCCGGCCCCCTCTCTCTCCCCGCAGCCCCCCTCTCTCTCCCCCGGCCCCCCTCTCTCTGCCCCCGGCCCCCCTCTCTCTGCCCCCGGCCCCCCTCTCTCTGCCCCCGGGCCCCCGTCTCTCTCCCCCCGGCCCCCTCTCTCTCCCCCCGGCCCCCCTCTCTCTCCCCCTGGCCCCCCTCTCTCTGCGGCCGGCCCCCCTCTCTCTCCCACCGGCCCCCCCTCTCTCTCCCCCCGGCCCCCCTCTCTCTCCCCCCGGCCCTCCTCTCTCTCCCCCCGGCCACCCTCTCTCTCCCCCCGACCCCCCTCTCTCTCTTCCCGGCGCCCCTCTCTCTGCCCCCGGCCCCCCTCTCTCTGCCCCCGGCCCCCCTCTCTCTGCCCCCCGGCCCCCCCTCTCTCTCCCCCCGGCCCCCCTCCCTCTCTCCCCGGCCCCCTCTTTCTCCCCACGGCCCCCCTCTCTCTCCCACCGGCCCCCCTCTCTCTCCACCCGGCTCCCCTCGCTCTCCCCACGGCCCCCCTTTCTCTCCCCACGGCCCCCCTCTCTCTCCCCCCGGCCCCCCTGTCTCTCCCCCCGGCCCCCCTCTCTCGCCCCCCGGCCCCCCTCTCTATCCCCCCGGCCCCCCTCTCTCTGCCCCCGGCCCTCCTCTCTCTGCCCCCGGCCCCCCTCTCTCTGTCCCCTCTCTCTCCCCCCGGCCCCCCTCTCTCTCCCCACGGCCCCCCTCTCTCTCCCCACGGCCCCCCTCTCTCTCCCCACGGCCCCCTCTCTCTCCCCACGGCGCCCCTCTCTCTCCCCACGGCCCCCCTCTCTCTCCCCACGGCCCCCCTCTCTCTCCCCACGGCCCCCCTCTCTCTCCCCCCGTCCCCCCTCTCTGTGCCCTCGGCCCCCCTCTCTCTGCCCCTGGCCCCCCTCTCTCTGTCCCCGGCCCCCCTCTTTCTCCCCACGGCCCCCCTCTCTCTCCCGCCGGCCCCCCTCTCTCTCCCCCCGGCTCCCCTCTCTCTCCCCACGGCCCCCCTCTCTCTCCCCACGGCCCCCCTCTCTCTCCCCCCGGCCCCCCTGTCTCTCCCCCCGGCCCCCCTCTCTCTCCCCCGGCCCCCCTCTCTCTCCCCCCGGCCCCCCTCTCTCTGCCACCGGCCCCCCTCTCTCTGCCCCCGGCCCCCCTCTCTCTCCCCCCGGCCCCCCTCTCTCTGCCCCCGGCCACCCTCTCTCAGCCCCCGGCCCCCTCTCTCTGTCCCCGGGCCCCCCTCTCTCTCCCCCCGGCCCCCCTCTCTCTCCCCCCGGCCCCCCTCTCTCTCCTCCTGGCCCCCCTCTCTCTCCCGCCGGCCCCCCTCTCTCTCCCGCCGGCCCCCCTCTCTCTCCACCCCGGCCCCCCTCTCTCTCCCCCCAGCCCCCCTCTCTCTCACCCCGGCACCCCTCTCTCTCTTCCCGGCCCCCCTCTCTCTGCCCCCGGCCCCCCTCTCTCTGCCCCGGGCCCCCCTCTCTCTCCCCCCGGCCCCCCTCTCTCTCTCCCTGGCCCCCCTCTCTCTCCCCCCGGCCCCCCTCTCTCTCCCCCCGGCCACCCTCTCTCAGCCCCCGGCCCCCCTCTCTCTGTCCCCGGGCCCCCCTCTCTCTCCCCCCGGCCCCCCTCTCTCTCCCCCCGGCCCCCCTCTCTCTCCTCCTGGCCCCCCTCTCTCTCCCGCCGGCCCCCCTCTCTCTCCCGCCGGCCCCCCTCTCTCTCCACCCCGGCCCCCCTCTCTCTCCCCCCAGCCCCCCCTCTCTCTCACCCCGGCACCCCTCTCTCTCTTCCCGGCCCCCCTCTCTCTGCCCCCGGCCCCCCTCTCTCTGCCCCGGGCCCCCCTCTCTCTCCCCCCGGCCCCCCTCTCTCTCTCCCTGGCCCCCCTCTCTCTCCCCCCGGCCCCCCTTTCTCTCCCACCGGCCCCCCTCTCTCTCGCCCCCGGCCCCCCTCTCTCTCCCCCCGGCCCCCTCTCTCTCCCCGCGGCCCCCCTCTCTCTCCCCCCGGCCCCCTCTCTCTGCCCCCGGGCCCCCTCTATCTGCCCCCGTCCCCTCTCTCTCTGCCGCCGGCCCCCCTCTCTCTACCCCCGGCCCCCCTCTCTCTCCCCCTGGCCCCCCTCTCTCTGCACCCGGCCCCCCTCTCTCTGACCCCGGCCCACCTCTCTCTGCCCCCGGTCCCCCTATCTCTCCCCCCGGCCCCCCTCTCTCTCCCCCCGGCCCCCTCTCTCCCCCCGGCCCCCCTCTCTCTCCCCCCGGCCCCCCTCTCTCTCTTCCCGGCCCCCCTCTCTCTGCCCCCGGCCCCCCTCTCTCTGCCCCCGGCCCCCCTCTCTCTGCCCCCGGCCCCCCTCCCTCTCTCCCCGGCCCCCTCTTTCTCCCCACGGCCCCCCTCTCTCTCCCACCGGCCCCCCTCTCTCTCCCCCCGGCTCCCCTCTCTCTCCCCACGGCCCCCCTCTCTCTCCCCACGGCCCCCCTCTCTCTCCCCCCGTCCCCCCTGTCTCTCCCCCCCGGCCCCCCTCTCTCTCCCCCCGGCCCCCCTCTCTCTCCCCCCCGGCCCCCCTCTCTCTGCCCCCGGCCCTCCTCTCTCTGCCCCCGGCCCCCCTCTCTCTGTCCCCGCCCCCCTCTCTCTCCCTACGGCCCCCCTCTCTCTCCCCACGGCCCCCCTCTCTCTCCCCACGGCCCCCCTCTCTCTCCCCACGGCCCCCCTCTCTCTTCCCACGGCCCCCCTCTCTCTCCCCACGGCCCCCCTCTCTCTGCCCCCGGCCCCCCTCTCTCTGCCCCGGGCCCCCCTCTCTCTCCCCCCGGCCCCCCTCTCTCTCCGCCCGGCCCCCCTCTCTCTCCCCCTGGCCCCCCTCTCTCTGCCCCCGGCCCCCCTCCCTCTCTCCCCGGCCCCCTCTTTCTCCCCACGGCCCCCCTCTCTCTCCCACCGGCCCCCCTCTCTCTCCCCCCGGCTCCCCTCTCTCTCCCCACGGCCCCCCTCTCTCTCCCCACGGCCCCCCTCTCTCTCCCCCCGTCCCCCTGTCTCTCCCCCCGGCCCCCCTCTCTCTCCCCCCGGCCCCCCTCTCTCTCCCCCCCGGCCCCCCTCTCTCTGCCCCCGGCCCTCCTCTCTCTGCCGCCGGCCCCCCTCTCTCTGTCCCCGCCCCCCTCTCTCTCCCTACGGCCCCCCTCTCTCTCCCCACGGCCCCCCTCTCTCTCCCCACGGCCCCCCTCTCTCTCCCCACGGCCCCCCTCTCTCTTCCCACGGCCCCCCTCTCTCTCCCCACGGCCCCCCTCTCTCTGCCCCCGGCCCCCCTCTCTCTGCCCCGGGCCCCCCTCTCTCTCCCCCCGGCCCCCCTCTCTCTCCGCCCGGCCCCCCTCTCTCTCCCCCTAGCCCCCCTCTCTCTCCCGCCGGCCCCCCTCTCTCTCCCGCTGGCCCCCCTCTCTCTCCACCCCGGCCCCCCTCTCTCTCCCCCCGGCCCCCCTCTCTCTCCCCCCGGCCCCCCTCTCTCTGCCCCCGGCCCCCCTCTCTCTGCCCCCGGCCCCCCTCTCTCTGCCCCGGGCCCCCCTCTCTCTCCCCCCGGCCCCCCTCTCTCTCTCCCTGGCCCCCCTCTCTCTCCCCACGGCCCCCTCTCTCTCCCCCCGGCCGCCCTTTCTCTCCCCCCGGCCCCCCTCTCTCTCCCCCCGGCCCCCCTTTATCTCCCACCGGCCCCCCTCTCTCTCGCCCCCGCCCCCCTCTCTCTCCCCCCGGCCCCCCTTTCTCTCCCACCGGCCCCCCTCTCTCTCGCCCCGGCCCCCCTCTCTCTCCCGCCGGCCCCCTCTCTCTCCCCGCGGCCCCCCTCTCTCTCCCCCGGCCCCCCTCTCTCTGCCCCCGGGCCCCCTCTATCTGCCCCCGTCCCCCCTCTCTCTGACCCCGGCCCCCCTCTCTCTGCCCCCGGCCCCCCTATCTCTCCCCCCGGCCCCCCTCTCTCTCCTCCCGCCCCCCTCTCTCCCCCCGGCCCCCCTCTCTCTCCCCCTGGCCCCCCTCTCTCTCTTCCCGGCCCCCCTCTCTCTGCCCCCGGCCCCCCTCTCTCTGCCCCCGGCCCCCCTCTCTCTGCCCCCGGCCCCCCTCTCTCTCCCCCCGGCCCCCCTCCCTCTCTCCCCGGCCCCCTCTTTCTCCCCACGGCCCCCTCTCTCTCCCACCGGCCCCCCTCTCTCTCCCCCCGGCTCCCCTCTCTCTCCCCACGGCCCCTCTCTCTCTCCCCACGGCCCCCCTCTCTCTCCCCCCGGCCCCCCTGTCTCTCCCCCCGGCCCCCCTCTCTCTGCCCCCGGCCCTCCTCTCTCTGCCCCCGGCCCCCCTCTCTCTGTCCCCGCCCCCCTCTCTCTCCCCCCGGCCCCCCTCTCTCTCCCCACGGCCCCCCTCTCTCTCCCCACGGCCCCCCTCTCTCTCCCCACGGCCCACCTCTCTCTCCCCACGGCCCCCCTCTCTCTCCGCACGGCCCCCCTCTCTCTCCCCCCGTCCCCCCTCTCTGTGCCCTCGGCCCCCCTCTCTCTGCCCCTGGCCCCCCTCTCTCTGTCCCCGGACCCCCTCTTTCTCCCCACGGCCCCCCTCTCTCTCCCGCCGGCCCCCCTCCCTCTCCCCCCGGCTCCCCTCTCTCTCCCCACGGGCCCCCTCTCTCTCCCCACGGCCCCCCTCTCTCTCCCCCCGGCTCCCCTGTCTCTCCCCCCGGCCCCCCTCTCTCTCCCCCGGCCCCCTCTCTCTCCCCCCGGCCCCCCTCTCTCTTCCCCCGGCCCCCCTCTCTCTGCCCTCGGCCCCCCTCTCTCTGCCCCCGGCCCCCCTCTCTCTGCCCCCGGGCCCCCCTCTCTCTCCCCCTGGCCCCCCTCTCTCTCCCCCCGGCCCCCCTCTCTCTCCCCCTGGCCCCCCTCTCTCTCCCACCGGTCCCCCTCTCTCTCCCGCCGGCCCCCCTCTCTCTCCACCCCGGCCCGCCTCTCTCTCCCCCCGGCCCCCCTCTCTCTCCCCCCGGCCCCCCTCTCTCTCTTCCCGGCCCCCCTCTCTCTGCCCCCGGCCCCCCTCTCTCTGCCCCCAGCCCCCCTCTCTCTGCCCCGGGCCCCCCTCTCTCTCCCCCCGGCCCCCCTCTCTCTCTCCCCGGCCCACCTCTCTCTCCCCCCGGCCCCCCCTCTCTCTCCCCCCAGCCGCCCTTTCTCACCCCCGGCCCCCCTTTCTCTCCCCCCGGCCCCCCTTTATCTCCCACCGGCCCCCCTCTCTCTCGCCCCCGCCCCCCTCTCTCTCCCCCCGGCCCCCCTTTCTCTCCCACCGGCCCCCCTCTCTCTCGCCCCGGCCCCCCTCTCTCTCCCCCCGGCCCCCTCTCTCTCCCCGAGGCCCCCCTCTCTCTCCCCCCGGCCCCCCTCTCTCTGCCCCCGGGCCCCCTCTATCTGCCCCCGTCCCCCCTCTCTCTGCCGCCGGCCCCCCTCTCTCTACCCCCGGCCGCCCTCTCTCTCCCCCTGGCCCCACTCTCTCTGCCCCTGGCCCCCCTCTCTCTGACCCCGGCCCCCCTCTCTCTGCCCCCGGCCCCCCTATCTCTCCACCCGGCCCCCCTCTCTCTCACCCCGGCCCCCCTCTCTCTCCCACCGGCCCCCCTCTCTCTCCCCCCGGCCCCCCTCTCTCTCCCCCCGGCCCCCCTCTCTCTCCCCCAGCCCCTCTCTCTTTGCCCTCGGCCCCCCTCTCTCTGCCCCCAGCCCCCTCTCTCTGCCCCTGGCCCCCCTCTCTCTCCCCCCGGCCCCCCTCTCTCTCCCCCCGGCCCCCCTCTCTCTCCTGCCGGGCCCCCTCTCTCTCCCCCCGGCCCCCCTCTCTCTCCCCCCGGCCCCCCTCTCTCTCCCCCCGGCCCCCCTCTCGCTCCCGCCGGCCCCCCTCTCTCTCCCCCCGGCCGCCCTCTCTCTCCCCCCGGCCCCCCTCTCTCTCCCCCAGGCCCCCCTATCTCTCCCCCCGGCCCCCCTCTCTCTCTTCCCGGCCCCCCTCTCTCTGCCCCCGGCCCCCTCTCTCTGCCCCCGGCCCCCCTCTCTCTGCCCCGGCCCTCCTCTCTCTCCCCCCGGCCCCCCTCTCTCTCTCTCCGGCCCCCCTCTTTCTCCCCACGGCCCCCCTCTCTCTCCCACCGGTCCCCCTCTCTCTCCCGCCGGCCCCCCTCTCTCTCCACCCCGGCCCGCCTCTCTCTCCCCCCGGCCCCCCTCTCTCTCCCCCCGGCCCCCCTCTCTCTCTTCCCGGCCCCCCTCTCTCTGCCCCCGGCCCCCCTCTCTCTGCCCCCAGCCCCCCTCTCTCTGCCCCGGGCCCCCCTCTCTCTCCCCCCGGCCCCCCTCTCTCTCTCCCCGGCCCACCTCTCTCTCCCCCCGGCCCCCCTCTCTCTCCCCCCAGCCGCCCTTTCTCACCCCCGGCCCCCCTTTCTCTCCCCCCGGCCCCCCTTTATCTCCCACCGGCCCCCTCTCTCTCGCCCCCGCCCCCCTCTCTCTCCCCCCGGCCCCCCTTTCTCTCCCACCGGCCCCCCTCTCTCTCGCCCCGGCCCCCCTCTCTCTCCCCCCCGGCCCCCTCTCTCTCCCCGAGGCCCCCCTCTCTCTCCCCCCGGCCCCCCTCTCTCTGCCCCCGGGCCCCCTCTATCTGCCCCCGTCCCCCCTCTCTCTGCCGCCGGCCCCCCTCTCTCTACCCCCGGCCGCCCTCTCTCTCCCCCTGGCCCCACTCTCTCTGCCCCTGGCCCCCCTCTCTCTGACCCCGGCCCCCCTCTCTCTGCCCCCGGCCCCCCTATCTCTCCACCCGGCCCCCCTCTCTCTCACCCCGGCCCCCCTCTCTCTCCCACCGGCCCCCCTCTCTCTCCCCCCGGCCCCCCTCTCTCTCCCCCCGGCCCCCCTCTCTCTCCCCCCAGCCCCTCTCTCTTTGCCCTCGGCCCCCCTCTCTCTGCCCCCAGCCCCCTCTCTCTGCCCCTGGCCCCCCTCTCTCTCCCCCCGGCCCCCCTCTCTCTCCCCCCGGCCCCCCTCTCTCTCCTGCCGGGCCCCCTCTCTCTCCCCCCGGCCCCCCTCTCTCTCCCCCCGGCCCCCCTCTCTCTCCCCCCGGCCCCCCTCTCGCTCCCGCCGGCCCCCCTCTCTCTCCCCCCGGCCGCCCTCTCTCTCCCCCCGGCCCCCCTCTCTCTCCCCCAGGCCCCCCTATCTCTCCCCCCGGCCCCCCTCTCTCTCTTCCCGGCCCCCCTCTCTCTGCCCCCGGCCCCCCTCTCTCTGCCCCCGGCCCCCCTCTCTCTGCCCCCGGCCCTCCTCTCTCTCCCCCCGGCCCCCCTCTCTCTCTCTCCGGCCCCCTCTTTCTCCCCACGGCCCCCCTCTCTCTCCCGCCGGCCCCCCTCTCTCTCCCCCCCTGGCTCCCCTCTCTCTCCCCACGGCCCCCCTCTCTCTCCCCACGGCCCCCTTATCTCTCCCCCCGGCCCCCCTCTCTCTCCCCCGGCCCCCCTCTCTCTCCCCCCAGCCCCCCTCTCTCTCCCCCCGACCCCCCTCTCTCTGCCCCCGGCCCCCCTCTCTCTGCCCCCGGCCCCCCTCTTTCTGCCCTCGGCCCCCCTCTCTCTGCCCACGGCCCCCCTCTCTCTGCCCCCGGCCCCCCTCTCTCTCCCCCCGGCCCCCCTCTCTCTCCCCCACGGCCCGCCTCTCTCTCCCCACGGCCCCGCTCCCCTCTCTCTCCACCGCCCCCCTCTCTCTCCAAGGCACCCTTCTCTCTCCCCACGGACCCCTCTCTCTCCCACCGGCCCCCCTCTCTCTAGCCCCGGCCCCCCTCTCTCTCCCCCTGGCCCCCTCTCTCTCCCCGCAGCCCCCCTCTCTATCCCCCCGGCCCCCCTCTCTCTGCCCCCGGCCCCCCTCTCTCTGCCCTCGGCCCCCCTCTCTCTGCCCCCAGCCCCCCTCTCTCTGCCCCCGGCCCCCTCTCTCTCCCCCGGCCCCCCTCTCTCTGCCCCAGGCAAACCTCTCTCTGCCGCCCGCCCCCCTCTCTCTGCCTCCGGGCCTCCCTCTCTCTCATCCCCGGACCCCCTCTCTCTCCCCCCGGCCCCCCTCTCTCTCCCCCTGGCCCCACTCTCTCTCTCGCCGGCCCCCCTCTCTCTCCCGCCGGCCCCCCTCTCTCTCCCCCCGGCCCCCTTCTCTCTCCCCCCGGCCCACTCTCTCTCCCCCCGGCCCCCCTCTCTCTCCCCCCGGCCCCCCTCTCTCTCTCTTCCCGGCCCCCCTCTCTCTGCCCCCGGCCCCCCTCTCTCTGCACGCGGCCCCCCTCTCTCTGCCCCCGGCCCCCCTCTCTCTCCCCCCGGCCCCCCTCTCTCTCCCCGGCCCCCCTCTCTCTCACCCCGGCCCCCCTCTCTCTCCCCCCGGCCGCCCTCTCTCTCACCCCGGCCCCCCTCTCTCTCCCCCCGGCCCCTCTTTCTCTCCCACCGGCCCCCCTCTCTCTCGCCTCGGCCCCCCTCTCTCTCCCCCCGGCCCCCTCTCTCTCCCCGCGGCCCCCCTCTCTCTCCCCCCGGCCCCCCTCTCTCTGCCCCCGGGCCCCCTCTATCTGCCCCCGTCCCCCCTCTCTCTGCCCCCGGCCCCCCTCTCTTTCCCCCTTGCCCCACTATCTCTGCCCCCGGACCCCCTCTCTCTGCCCCCGGCCCCCCTCTCTCTGCCTCCGGCCCCCCTATCTCTCCCCCCGGCCCCCCTCTCTCTCCCCCCGGCCCCCCTCTCTCTCCCCCCGGCCCCCCTCTCTCTCCCCCCGGCCCCCCTCTCTCTCCCCCCAGCCCCCCTCTCTCTGCCCCCGGCCCCCCTCTCTCTGCCCCCGGCCCCCCTCTCTCTCCCCCCGGCCCCCCTCTCTCTCCCCGGCCCCCCTCTCTCTCACCCCGGCCCCCCTCTCTCTCCCCCCGGCCGCCCTCTCTCTCACCCCGGCCCCCCTCTCTCTCCCCCCGGCCCCTCTTTCTCTCCCACCGGCCCCCCTCTCTCTCGCCCCGGCCCCCCTCTCTCTCCCCCCGGCCCCCTCTCTCTCCCCGCGGCCCCCCTCTCTCTCCCCCCGGCCCCCCTCTCTCTGCCCCCGGGCCCCCTCTATCTGCCCCCGTCCCCCCTCTCTCTGCCCCCGGCCCCCCTCTCTCTCCCCCTGGCGCCACTCTCTCTGCCCCCGGCCCCCCTCTCTCTGCCCCCGGCCCCCCTCTCTCTGCCTCCGGCCCCCCTATCTCTCCCCCCGGCCCCCCTCTCTCTCCCCCCGGCCCCCCTCTCTCTCCCCCCGGCCCCCCTCTCTCTCCCCCCGGCCCCCCTCTCTCTCCCCCCAGCCCCCCTCTCTCTGCCCCCGGCCCCCCTCTCTCTGCCCCCGGACCACTCTCTCTGCCCCCGGCCCCCCTCTCTCTCTCCCCGGCCCCCCTCTCTTTCCCCCCGGCCCCCCTCTCTCTCCCGCCGGCCCCCCTCTCTCTCCCCCCGGCCCCCCTCTCTCTCCCGCCGGCCCCCCTCTCTCTCCCCCCGGCCCCCCTCTCTCTCCCCCCGGCCCCCCTCTCTCTCCCCCCGGCCCCCCTCTCTCTCCCGCCGGCCCCCCTCTCTCTCCCCCCGGCCCCCCTCTCTCTCCCGCCGGCCCCCCTCTCTCTCCCCCCGGCTCCCGTCTCTCTCCCGCCGGCCCCCCTCTCTCTCCCGCCGGCCCCCCTCTCTCTCCCCCCGGCCCCCCTCTCTCTCCCCCCGGCCCCCCTCTCTCTCCCCCTGGCCCCCTTCTCTCTCCCCCCGGCCCCCATCTCTCTGCCCCCGGGCCCCCTCTATCTACCCCCGTCCCGCCTCTCTCTGCCCCCGGCCCCCCTCTCTCTCCCCCTGACCCCCCTCTCTGTGCCCCCGGCCCCCCTCTCTCTCCCGCCGGCCCCCCTCTCTCTCCCCCCGGCCCCCCTCTCTCTCCCGCCGGCCCCCCTCTCTCTCCCCCCGGCTCCCCTCTATCTCCCGCCGGCCCCCCTCTCTCTCCCCACGGCCCCCTCTCTCTCTCCCCCCGGCCCCCCTCTCTCTCCCGCTGGCACCCCTCTCTCTCCCCCCGGCCGCCCTCTCTCTGCCCCCGGGCCCCCTCTATCTGCCCCCATCCCCCCTCTCTCTGCCCCCGGCCCCCCTCTCTCTCCCCCTGGCCCCCCTCTCTCTGCCCCCGGCCCCCCTCTCTCTGCCCCCGCCCCCCCTCTCTCTGCCTCCGGCCCCCCTATCTCTCACCCCCGCTCCCCTCTCTCTCCCCCCGGCCCCCCTCTCTCTCCCCCCGGCCCCCCTCTCTCTCCCCCTGGCCCCCCTCTCTCTGCCCGCGGCCCCCCTCTCTCTGCCCCCGCCCCCCCTCTCTCTGCCTCCGGCCCCCCTATCTCTCCCCCCCGCCCCCCTCTCTCTCCCCCCGGCCCCCCTCTCTCTCCCCCCGGCCCCCCTCTCTCTCCCCCCAGCCCCCCTATTTCTCCCCCCGGCCCCCCTCTCTCTCCCCCCAGCCCCCCTCTCTCTGCCCCCGGCCCCCGTCTCTCTGCCCCCGGCCCCCTCTCTCTGCCCCCGGCCCCCCTCTCTCTCCCGCCGGCCCCCCTCTCTCTCCCCCCGGCTCCCCTCTCTCTCCCGCCGGCCCCCCTCTCTCTCCCCACGGCCCCCTCTCTCTCTCACCCCGGCCCCCCTCTCTCTCCCCCTGGCCCCCCTCTCTCTCCCCCCGGCCGCCCTCTCTCTGCCCCCGGGCCCCCTCTATCTGCCCCCATCCCCCCTCTCTCTGCCCCCGGCCCCCCTCTCTCTCCCCCTGGCCCCCCTCTCTCTGCCCCCGGCCCCCCTCTCTCTGCCCCCGCCCCCCCTCTCTCTGCCTCCGGCCCCCCTATCTCTCCCCCCCGCCCCCCTCTCTCTCCCCCCGGCCCCCCTCTCTCTCCCCCCGGCCCCCCTCTCTCTCCCCCCAGCCCCCCTCTCTCTGCCCCCGGCCCCCGTCTCTCTGCCGCCGGCCCCCTCTCTCTGCCCCCGGCCCCCCTCTCTCTCCCCGGCCCCCCTCTCTCTCACCCCGGCCCCCCTCTCTCTCCCCCCGGCCGCCCTCTCTCTCACCCCGGCCCCCCTCTCTCTCCCCCCGGCCCCTCTTTCTCTCCCACCGGCCCCCCTCTCTCTCGCCCCGGCCCCCCTCTCTCTCCCCCCGGCCCCCTCTCTCTCCCCGCGGCCCCCCTCTCTCTCCCCCCGGCCCCCCTCTCTCTGCCCCCGGGCCCCCTCTATCTGCCCCCGTCCCCCCTCTCTCTGCCCCCGGCCCCCCTCTCTCTCCCCCTGGCGCCACTCTCTCTGCCCCCGGCCCCCCTCTCTCTGCCCCCGGCCCCCCTCTCTCTGCCTCCGGCCCCCCTATCTCTCCCCCCGGCCCCCCTCTCTCTCCCGCCGGCCCCCCTCTCTCTCCCCCCGGCCCCCCTCTCTCTCCCCCCGGCCCCCCTCTCTCTCCCCCCAGCCCCCCTCTCTCTGCCCCCGGCCCCCCTCTCTCTGCCCCCGGCCCCCTCTCTCTGCCCCCGGCCCCCCTCTCTCTCTCCCCGGCCCCCCTCTCTTTCCCCCCGGCCCCCCTCTCTCTCCCGCCGGCCCCCCTCTCTCTCCCCCCGGCCCCCCTCTCTCTCCCGCCGGCCCCCCTCTCTCTCCCCCCGGCCCCCCTCTCTCTCCCCCCGGCCCCCCTCTCTCTCCCCCCGGCCCCCCTCTCTCTCCCGCCGGCCCCCCTCTCTCTCCCCCCGGCCCCCCTCTCTCTCCCGCCGGCCCCCCTCTCTCTCCCCCCGGCTCCCGTCTCTCTCCCGCCGGCCCCCCTCTCTCTCCCGCCGGCCCCCCTCTCTCTCCCCCCGGCCCCCCTCTCTCTCCCCCCGGCCCCCCTCTCTCTCCCCCTGGCCCCCCTCTCTCTCCCCCCGGCCCCCCTCTCTCTGCCCCCGGGCCCCCTCTATCTACCCCCGTCCCGCCTCTCTCTGCCCCCGGCCCCCCTCTCTCTCCCCCTGACCCCCCTCTCTGTGCCCCCGGCCCCCCTCTCTCTCCCGCCGGCCCCCCTCTCTCTCCCCCCGGCCCCCCTCTCTCTCCCGCCGGCCCCCCTCTCTCTCCCCCCGGCTCCCCTCTCTCTCCCGCCGGCCCCCCTCTCTCTCCCCACGGCCCCCTCTCTCTCTCCCCCCGGCCCCCCTCTCTCTCCCGCTGGCACCCCTCTCTCTCCCCCCGGCCGCCCTCTCTCTGCCCCCGGGCCCCCTCTATCTGCCCCCATCCCCCCTCTCTCTGCCCCCGGCCCCCCTCTCTCTCCCCCTGGCCCCCCTCTCTCTGCCCCCGGCCCCCCTCTCTCTGCCCCCGCCCCCCCTCTCTCTGCCTCCGGCCCCCCTATCTCTCCCCCCCGCCCCCCTCTCTCTCCCCCCGGCCCCCCTCTCTCTCCCCCCGGCCCCCCTCTCTCTCCCCCTGGCCCCCCTCTCTCTGCCCGCGGCCCCCCTCTCTCTGCCCCCGCCCCCCCTCTCTCTGCCTCCGGCCCCCCTATCTCTCCCCCCCGCCCCCCTCTCTCTCCCCCCCGGCCCCCCTCTCTCTCCCCCCGGCCCCCCTCTCTCTCCCCCCAGCCCCCCTATTTCTCCCCCCGGCCCCCCTCTCTCTCCCCCCAGCCCCCCTCTCTCTGCCCCCGGCCCCCGTCTCTCTGCCCCCGGCCCCCTCTCTCTGCCCCCGGCCCCCCTCTCTCTCCCGCCGGCCCCCCTCTCTCTCCCCCCGGCTCCCCTCTCTCTCCCGCCGGCCCCCCTCTCTCTCCCCACGGCCCCCTCTCTCTCTCCCCCCGGCCCCCCCTCTCTCTCCCCCTGGCCCCCCTCTCTCTCCCCCCGCCCGCCCTCTCTCTGCCCCCGGGCCCCCTCTATCTGCCCCCATCCCCCCTCTCTCTGCCCCCGGCCCCCCTCTCTCTCCCCTGGCCCCCCTCTCTCTGCCCCCGGCCCCCCTCTCTCTGCCCCCGCCCCCCCTCTCTCTGCCTCCGGCCCCCCTATCTCTCCCCCCCGCCCCCCTCTCTCTCCCCCCGGCCCCCCTCTCTCTCCCCCCGGCCCCCCTCTCTCTCCCCCCAGCCCCCCTCTTTCTCCCCCCGGCCCCCCTCTCTCTCCCCCCAGCCCCCCTCTCTCTGCCCCCGGCCCCCGTCTCTCTGCCCCCGGCCCCCTCTCTCTGCCCCCGGCCCCCCTCTCTCTCCCCCCGGCCCCCCCTCTCTCTCCCCCCGGCCCCCCTCTCTCTCCCGCCGGCCCCCCTCTCTCTCCCCCCGGCCACCCTCTCTCTCCCCCCGGCCCCCCTCTCTCTCCCCCCGGCCCCCCTCTCTCTCCCGCCGGCCCCCCTCTCTCTCCCCCCGGCCCCCCTCTCTCTCCCGCCGGCCCCCCTCTCTCTCCCCCCGGCTCCCCTCTCTCTCCCGCCGGCCCCCCTCTCTCTCCTGCCGGCCCCCCTCTCTCTCCCCCCGGCCCCCCTCTCTCTCCCCCCGGCCCCCCTCTCTCTCCCCCTGGCAACCCTCTCTCTCCCCCCAGCCCCCCTCTCTCCCCCCGGCCCCCGTCTCTCTCCCCCCGGCCCCCTTCTCTCTGCCCC
This sequence comes from Petromyzon marinus, assembly GCF_048934315.1. Classification (NCBI taxonomy): domain Eukaryota; kingdom Metazoa; phylum Chordata; class Hyperoartia; order Petromyzontiformes; family Petromyzontidae; genus Petromyzon; species Petromyzon marinus. The sequence continues at coordinate 22,802 of NW_027423068.1, read as the reverse complement.
CGGCCACCATCTCTATCCCCCCGGCCCCCCACTCGCTCCCCCCGGCCCCTCACTCTCTCCCCCCGGCCCCCCTCTCTCTCCCCCCGGCCCCCCTCTCTCTCCCCCCAGCCCCCCTCTCTCTCCCCCCGGCCCCCCTCTCTCTCCCCCCGGCCCCCCTCTCTCTCCCCCCGGCCCCCCTCTCTCTCCCCCAAGCCCCCCTCTCTCTGCCCCCGGCCCCCCTCTCTCTGCCCCCGGCCCCCTCTCTCTGCCCCCGGCCCCCCTCTCTCTCCCCCCGGCCCCCCTCTCTCTCCCCCCGGCCCCCCTCTCTCTCCCGCCGGCCCCCCTCTCTCTCCCCCCGGCCCCCTCTCTCTCCCCCCGGCCCCCCTCTCTCTCCCCCCGGCCCCCCTCTCTCTCCTGCTGGCCCCCCTCTCTCTCCCCCTGGCCCCCCTCTCTCTCCCGCCGGCCCCCCTCTCTCTCCCCCCGGCCCCCCTCTCTCTTCCCCCGGCCCCCCTCTCTCTCCCCCCGACCCCCCTCTCTCTCCCGCCGGCCCCCCTCTCTCTCCCCCCGGCCCCCCTCTGTCTCCCGCCGGCCCCCCTCTCTCTCCCCCCGGCTCCCCTCTCTCTCCCGCCGGCCCCCCTCTCTCTCCCCACGACCCCCTCTCTCTCTTCCCCCGGCCCCCCTCTCTCTCCCCCTGGCCCCCCTCTCTCTCCCCCCGGCCGCCCTCTCTCTGCCCCCGGGCCCCCTCTATCTGCCCCCGTCCCCCCTCTCTCTGCCCCCGGCCCCCCTCTCTCTCCCCCTGGCCCCCCTCTCTCTGCCTCCGGCCCCCCTCTCTCTGCCCCCGCCCCCCCTCTCTCTGCCTCCGGCCCCCCTATCTCTCCCCCCCGCCCCCCTCTCTCTCCCCCCGGCCCCCCTCTCTCTCCCCCCGGCCCCCCTCTCTCTCCCCCCGGCCCCCCTCTTTCTCCCCCCGGCCCCCCTCTCTCTCCCCCCAGCCCCCCTCTCTCTGCCCCCGGCCCCCGTCTCTCTGCCCCCGGCCCCCTCTCTCTGCCCCTGGCCCCCCTCTCTCTCCCCCCGGCCCCCCCTCTCTCTCCCCCCGGCCCCCCTCTCTCTCCCGCCGGCCCCCCTCTCTCTCCCCCCGGCCCCCCTCTCTCTCCCCCCGGCCCCCCTCTCTCTCCCCCCGGCCCCCCTCTCTCTCCCCCCGGCCCCCCTCTCTCTCCCGCCGGCCCCCCTCTCTCTCCCCCCGGCCCCCCTCTCTCTCCCGCCGGCCCCCCTCTCTCTCCCCCCGGCTCCCCTCTCTCTCCCGCCGGCCCCCCTCTCTCTCCCGCCGTCCCCCCTCTCTCTACCCCCGGCCCCCCTCTCTCTCCCCCCGGCCCCCCTCTCTCTCCCCCTGGCTCCCCTCTCTCTCCCCCCAGCCCCCCTCTCTCCCCCCGGCCCCCCTCTCTCTCCCCCCGGCCCCCTTCTCTCTGCCCCCGGCCACCCTCTCTATCCCCCCGGCCCCCCACTCTCTCCCCCCGGCCCCTCACTCTCTCCCCCCGGCCCCCCTCTCTCTCCCCCCGGCCCCCCTCTCTCTCCCCCCAGCCCCCCTCTCTCTGTGCCCGGCCCCCCTCTCTCTGCCCCCGGCCCCCTCTCTCTGCCCCCGGCCCCCCTCTCTCTCCCCCCGGCCCCCCTCTCTCTCCCCCCGGCCCCCCTCTCTCTCCCGCCGGCCCCCCTCTCTCTCCCCCCGGCCCTCCTCTCTCTCCCACCGGCCCCCCTCTCTCTCCCCCCGGCCCCCCTCTCTCTCCCGCCGGCCCCCCTCTCTCTCCCCCCGGCCCCCCTCTCTCTCCCGCCAGCCCCCCTCTCTCTCCCCCCGGCTCCCCTCTCTCTCCCGCCGGCCCCCCTCTCTCTCCTGCCGGCCCCCCTCTCTCTCCCCCCGGCCCCCCTCTCTCTCTCCCCGGCCCCCCTCTCTCTCCCCACGGCCCCCTCTCTCTCTCCCCCCGGCCCCCTCTCTCTCCCCCTGGCCCCCCTCTCTCTCCCCCCGGCCGCCCTCTCTCTGCCCCCGGGCCCCCTCTATCTGCCCCCGTCCCCCCTCTCTCTGCCCCCGGCCCCCCTCTCTCTCCCCCTGGCCCCCTCTCTCTGCCCCCGGCCCCCCTCTCTCTGCCCCCGCCCCCCCTCTCTCTGCCTCCGGCCCCCCTATCTCTCCCCCCTTCCCCCCTCTCTCTCCCACCGGCCCCCCTCTCTCTCCCCCCGGCCCCCCTCTCTCTCCCCCCGGCCCCCCTCTTTCTCCCCCCGGCCCCCCTCTCTCTCCCCCCAGCCCCCCTCTCTCTGCCCCCGGCCCCCGTCTCTCTGCCCCCGGCCCCCTCTCTCTGCCCCCGGCCCCCCTCTCTCTCCCCCCGGCCCCCCCTCTCTCTCCCCCCGGCCCCCCTCTCTCTCCCGCCGGCCCCCCTCTCTCTCCCCCCGGCCCCCCTCTCTCTCCCCCCCGGCCCCCCTCTCTCTCCCGCCAGCCCCCCTCTCTCTCCCCCCGGCCCCCCTCTCTCTCCCGCCGGCCCCCCTCTCTCTCCCCCCGGCTCCCCTCTCTCTGCCCCCGGCCCCCCTCTCTCTGCCCCCGCCCCCCTCTCTCTGCCTCCGGCCCCCCTATCTCTCCCCCCCGCCCCCCTCTCTCTCCCCCCGGCCCCCCTCTCTCTCCCCCCGGCCCCCCTCTCTCTCCCCCCAGCCCCGCTCTTTCTCCCCCCGGCCCCCCTCTCTCTCCCCCCAGCCCCCCTCTCTCTGCCCCCGGCCCCCGTCTCTCTGCCCCCGGCCCCCTCTCTCTGCCCCCGGCCCCCCTCTCTCTCCCCCCGGCCCCCCCTCTCTCTCCCCCCGGCCCCCCTCTCTCTCCCGCCGGCCCCCCTCTCTCTCCCCCCGGCCACCCTCTCTCTCCCCCCGGCCCCCCTCTCTCTCCCCCCGGCCCCCCTCTCTCTCCCGCCGGCCCCCCTCTCTCTCCCCCCGGCCCCCCTCTCTCTCCCGCCGGCCCCCCTCTCTCTCCCCCCGGCTCCCCTCTCTCTCCCGCCGGCCCCCCTCTCTCTCCTGCCGGCCCCCCTCTCTCTCCCCCCGGCCCCCCTCTCTCTCCCCCCGGCCCCCCTCTTTCTCCCCCTGGCAACCCTCTCTCTCCCCCCAGCCCCCCTCTCTCCCCCCGGCCCCCCTCTCTCTCCCCCCGGCCCCCTTCTCTCTGCCCCCGGCCACCATCTCTATCCCCCCGGCCCCCCACTCGCTCCCCCCGGCCCCTCACTCTCTCCCCCCGGCCCCCCTCTCTCTCCCCCCGGCCCCCCTCTCTCTCCCCCCAGCCCCCCTCTCTCTCCCCCCGGCCCCCCTCTCTCTCCCCCCGGCCCCCCTCTCTCTCCCCCCGGCCCCCCTCTCTCTCCCCCAAGCCCCCCTCTCTCTGCCCCCGGCCCCCCTCTCTCTGCCCCCGGCCCCCCTCTCTCTGCCCCCGGCCCCCCTCTCTCTCCCCCCGGCCCCCCTCTCTCTCCCCCCGGCCCCCCTCTCTCTCCCGCCGGCCCCCCTCTCTCTCCCCCCGGCCCCCTCTCTCTCCCCCCGGCCCCCCTCTCTCTCCCCCCGGCCCCCCTCTCTCTCCTGCCGGCCCCCCTCTCTCTCCCCCTGGCCCCCCTCTCTCTTCCCCCGGCCCCCCTCTCTCTCCCCCCGACCCCCCTCTCTCTCCCGCCGGCCCCCCTCTCTCTCCCCCCGGCCCCCCTCTCTCTCCCGCCGGCCCCCCTCTCTCTCCCCCCGGCTCCCCTCTCTCTCCCGCCGGCCCCCCTCTCTCTCCCCACGACCCCCTCTCTCTCTTCCCCCGGCCCCCCTCTCTCTCCCCCCTGGCCCCCCTCTCTCTCCCCCCGGCCGCCCTCTCTCTGCCCCCGGGCCCCCTCTATCTGCCCCCGTCCCCCCTCTCTCTGCCCCCGGCCCCCCTCTCTCTCCCCCTGGCCCCCTCTCTCTGCCCCCGGCCCCCCTCTCTCTGCCCCCGCCCCCCCTCTCTCTGCCTCCGGCCCCCCTATCTCTCCCCCCCGCCCCCCTCTCTCTCCCCCCTGCCCCCCTCTCTCTCCCCCCAGCCCCCCTCTCTCTGCCCCCGGCCCCCGTCTCTCTGCCCCCGGCCCCCTCTCTCTGCCCCCGGCCCCCCTCTCTCTCCCCCCGGCCCCCCCTCTCTCTCCCCCCGGCCCCCCTCTCTCTCCCGCCGGCCCCCCTCTCTCTCCCCGGCCCCCCTCTCTCTCCCCCCGGCCCCCCTCTCTCTCCCGCCAGCCCCCCTCTCTCTCCCCCCGGCCCCCCTCTCTCTCCCGCCGGCCCCCCTCTCTCTCCCCCCGGCTCCCCTCTCTCTGCCCCCGGCCCCCTCTCTCTGCCCCCGCCCCCCCTCTCTCTGCCTCCGGCCCCCCTATCTCTCCCCCCCGCCCCCCTCTCTCTCCCCACGGCCCCCCTCTCTCTCCCCCCGGCCCCCCTCTCTCTCCCCCCAGCCCCCCTCTTTCTCCCCCGGCCCCCCTCTCTCTCCCCCCAGCCCCCCTCTCTCTGCCCCCGGCCCCCGTCTCTCTGCCCCCGGCCCCCTCTCTCTGCCCCCGGCCCCCCTCTCTCTCCCCCCGGCCCCCCCTCTCTCTCCCCCCGGCCCCCCTCTCTCTCCCGCCGGCCCCCTCTCTCTCCCCCCGGCCACCCTCTCTCTCCCCCCGGCCCCCTCTCTCTCCCCCCGGCCCCCCTCTCTCTCCCGCCGGCCCCCCTCTCTCTCCCCCCGGCCCCCCTCTCTCTCCCGCCGGCCCCCCTCTCTCTCCCCCCGGCTCCCCTCTCTCTCCCGCCGGCCCCCCTCTCTCTCCTGCCGGCCCCCCTCTCTCTCCCCCCGGCCCCCCTCTCTCTCCCCCCGGCCCCCCTCTCTCTCCCCCTGGCAACCCTCTCTCTCCCCCCAGCCCCCCTCTCTCCCCCCGGCCCCCCTCTCTCTCCCCCCGGCCCCCTTCTCTCTGCCCCCGGCCACCATCTCTATCCCCCCGGCCCCCCACTCGCTCCCCCGGCCCCTCACTCTCTCCCCCCGGCCCCCCTCTCTCTCCCCCCGGCCCCCCTCTCTCTCCCCCCAGCCCCCCTCTCTCTCCCCCCGGCCCCCCTCTCTCTCCCCCCGGCCCCCCTCTCTCTCCCCCCGGCCCCCCTCTCTCTCCCCCAAGCCCCCCTCTCTCTGCCCCCGGCCCCCCTCTCTCTGCCCCCGGCCCCCTCTCTCTGCCCCCGGCCCCCCTCTCTCTCCCCCCGGCCCCCCTCTCTCTCCCCCCGGCCCCCCTCTCTCTCCCGCCGGCCCCCCTCTCTCTCCCCCCGGCCCCCTCTCTCTCCCCCCGGCCCCCCTCTCTCTCCCCCCGGCCCCCCTCTCTCTCCTGCCGGCCCCCCTCTCTCTCCCCCTGGCCCCCCTCTCTCTCCCGCCGGCCCCCCTCTCTCTCCCCCCGGCCCCCCTCTCTCTTCCCCCGGCCCCCCTCTCTCTCCCCCCGACCCCCCTCTCTCTCCCGCCGGCCCCCCTCTCTCTCCCCCCGGCCCCCCTCTCTCTCCCGCCGGCCCCCCTCTCTCTCCCCCCGGCTCCCCTCTCTCTCCCGCCGGCCCCCCTCTCTCTCCCCACGACCCCCTCTCTCTCTTCCCCCGGCCCCCCTCTCTCTCCCCCTGGCCCCCCTCTCTCTCCCCCCGGCCGCCCTCTCTCTGCCCCCGGGCCCCCTCTATCTGCCCCCGTCCCCCCTCTCTCTGCCCCCGGCCCCCCTCTCTCTCCCCCTGGCCCCCCTCTATCTGCCCCCGGCCCCCCTCTCTCTGCCCCCGCCCCCCCTCTCTCTGCCTCCGGCCCCCCTATCTCTCCCCCCCGCCCCCCTCTCTCTCCCCCCGGCCCCCCTCTCTCTCCCCCCGGCCCCCCTCTCTCTCCCCCCGGCCCCCCTCTTTCTCCCCCCGGCCCCCCTCTCTCTCCCCCCAGCCCCCCTCTCTCTGCCCCCGGCCCCCGTCTCTCTGCCCCCGGCCCCCTCTCTCTGCCCCTGGCCCCCCTCTCTCTCCCCCCGGCCCCCCCTCTCTCTCCCCCCGGCCCCCCTCTCTCTCCCGCCGGCCCCCCTCTCTCTCCCCCCGGCCCCCCTCTCTCTCCCCCCGGCCCCCCTCTCTCTCCCCCCGGCCCCCCTCTCTCTCCCCCCGGCCCCCCTCTCTCTCCCGCCGGCCCCCCTCTCTCTCCCCCCGGCCCCCCTCTCTCTCCCGCCGGCCCCCCTCTCTCTCCCCCCGGCTCCCCTCTCTCTCCCGCCGGCCCCCCTCTCTCTCCCGCCGGCCCCCCTCTCTCTCCCGCCGGCCCCCCTCTCTCTACCCCCGGCCCCCCTCTCTCTCCCCCCGGCCCCCCTCTCTCTCCCCCTGGCTCCCCTCTCTCTCCCCCCAGCCCCCCTCTCTCCCCCCGGCCCCCCTCTCTCTCCCCCCGGCCCCCTTCTCTCTGCCCCCGGCCACCCTCTCTATCCCCCCGGCCCCCCATTCTCTCCCCCCGGCCCCTCACTCTCTCCCCCCGGCCCCCCTCTCTCTCCCCCCGGCCCCCCTCTCTCTCCCCCCAGCCCCCCTCTCTCTGTGCCCGGCCCTCCTCTCTCTGCCCCGGCCCCCTCTCTCTGCCCCCGGCCCCCCTCTCTCTCCCCCCGGCCCCCGTCTCTCTCCCCCCGGCCCCCCTCTCTCTCCCGCCGGCCCCCCTCTCTCTCCCCCCGGCCCTCCTCTCTCTCCCACCGGCCCCCCTCTCTCTCCCCCCGGCCCCCCTCTCTCTCCCCCCAGCCCCCCTCTCTCTCCCCCCGGCCCCCCTCTCTCTCCCCCCGGCCCCCCTCTCTCTCCCCCCGGCCCCCCTCTCTCTCCCCCAAGCCCCCCTCTCTCTGCCCCCGGCCCCCCTCTCTCTGCCCCCGGCCCCCTCTCTCTGCCCCCGGCCCCCCTCTCTCTCCCCCCGGCCCCCCTCTCTCTCCCCCCGGCCCCCCTCTCTCTCCCGCCGGCCCCCCTCTCTCTCCCCCCGGCCCCCTCTCTCTCCCCCCGGCCCCCCTCTCTCTCCCCCCGGCCCCCCTCTCTCTCCTGCTGGCCCCCCTCTCTCTCCCCCTGGCCCCCCTCTCTCTCCCGCCGGCCCCCCTCTCTCTCCCCCCGGCCCCCCTCTCTCTTCCCCCGGCCCCCCTCTCTCTCCCCCCGACCCCCCTCTCTCTCCCGCCGGCCCCCCTCTCTCTCCCCCCGGCCCCCCTCTGTCTCCCGCCGGCCCCCCTCTCTCTCCCCCCGGCTCCCCTCTCTCTCCCGCCGGCCCCCCTCTCTCTCCCCACGACCCCCTCTCTCTCTTCCGCCGGCCCCCCTCTCTCTCCCCCTGGCCCCCCTCTCTCTCCCCCCGGCCGCCCTCTCTCTGCCCCCGGGCCCCCTCTATCTGCCCCCGTCCCCCCTCTCTCTGCCCCCGGCCCCCCTCTCTCTCCCCCTGGCCCCCCTCTCTCTGCCTCCGGCCCCCCTCTCTCTGCCCCCGCCCCCCCTCTCTCTGCCTCCGGCCCCCCTATCTCTCCCCCCCGCCCCCCTCTCTCTCCCCCCGGCCCCCCTCTCTCTCCCCCCGGCCCCCCTCTCTCTCCCCCCGGCCCCCCTCTTTCTCCCCCCGGCCCCCCTCTCTCTCCCCCCAGCCCCCCTCTCTCTGCCCCCGGCCCCCGTCTCTCTGCCCCCGGCCCCCTCTCTCTGCCCCTGGCCCCCCTCTCTCTCCCCCCGGCCCCCCCTCTCTCTCCCCCCGGCCCCCCTCTCTCTCCCGCCGGCCCCCCTCCCTCTCCCCCCGGCCCCCCTCTCTCTCCCCCCGGCCCCCCTCTCTCTCCCCCCGGCCCCCCTCTCTCTCCCCCCGGCCCCCCTCTCTCTCCCGCCGGCCCCCCTCTCTCTCCCCCCGGCCCCCCTCTCTCTCCCGCCGGCCCCCCTCTCTCTCCCCCCGGCTCCCCTCTCTCTCCCGCCGGCCCCCCTCTCTCTCCCGCCGGCCCCCCTCTCTCTACCCCCGGCCCCCCTCTCTCTCCCCCCGGCCCCCCTCTCTCTCCCCCTGGCTCCCCTCTCTCTCCCCCCAGCCCCCCTCTCTCCCCCCGGCCCCCCTCTCTCTCCCCCCGGCCCCCTTCTCTCTGCCCCCGGCCACCCTCTCTATCCCCCCGGCCCCCCACTCTCTCCCCCCGGCCCCTCACTCTCTCCCCCCGGCCCCCCTCTCTCTCCCCCCGGCCCCCCTCTCTCTCCCCCCAGCCCCCCTCTCTCTGTGCACGGCCCCCCTCTCTCTGCCCCCGGCCCCCTCTCTCTGCCCCCGGCCCCCCTCTCTCTCCCCCCGGCCCCCCTCTCTCTCCCCCCGGCCCCCCTCTCTCTCCCGCCGGCCCCCCTCTCTCTCCCCCCGGCCCTCCTCTCTCTCCCACCGGCCCCCCTCTCTCTCCCCCCGGCCCCCCTCTCTCTCCCGCCGGCCCCCCTCTCTCTCCCCCCGGCCCCCCACTCTCTCCCGCCGGCCCCCCTCTCTCTCCCCCCGGCTCCCCTCTCTCTCCCGCCGGCCCCCCTCTCTCTCCTGCCGGCCCCCCTCTCTCTCCCCCCGGCCCCCCTCTCTCTCCCCCCGGCCCCCCTCTCTCTCCCCACGGCCCCCTCTCTCTCTCCCCCCGGCCCCCCTCTCTCTCCCCCTGGCCCCCCTCTCTCTCCCCCCGGCCGCCCTCTCTCTGCCCCCGGGCCCCCTCTATCTGCCCCCGTCCCCCCTCTCTCTGCCCCCGGCCCCCCTCTCTCTCCCCCTGGCCCCCCTCTCTCTGCCCCCGGCCCCCCTCTCTCTGCCCCCGCCCCCCCTCTCTCTGCCTCCGGCCCCCCTATCTCTCCCCCCTTCCCCCCTCTCTCTCCCACCGGCCCCCCTCTCTCTCCCCCCGGCCCCCCTCTCTCTCCCCCCGGCCCCCCTCTTTCTCGCCCCGGCCCCCCTCTCTCTCCCCCCAGCCCCCCTCTCTCTGCCCCCGGCCCCCGTCTCTCTGCCCCCGGCCCCCTCTCTCTGCCCCCGGCCCCCCTCTCTCTCCCCCCGGCCCCCCCTCTCTCTCCCCCCGGCCCCCCTCTCTCTCCCGCCGGCCTCCCTCTCTCTCCCCCCGGCCCCCCTCTCTCTCCCCCCGGCCCCCCTCTCTCTCCCGCCAGCCCCCCTCTCTCTCCCCCCGGCCCCCCTCTCTCTCCCGCCGGCCCCCCTCTCTCTCCCCCCGGCTCCCCTCTCTCTGCCCCCGGCCCCCCTCTCTCTGCCCCCGCCCCCCCTCTCTCTGCCTCCGGCCCCCCTATCTCTCCCCCCCGCCCCCCTCTCTCTCCCCCCGGCCCCCCTCTCTCTCCCCCCGGCCCCCCTCTCTCTCCCCCCAGCCCCCCTCTTTCTCCCCCCGGCCCCCCTCTCTCTCCCCCCAGCCCCCCTCTCTCTGCCCCCGGCCCCCGTCTCTCTGCCCCCGGCCCCCTCTCTCTGCCCCCGGCCCCCCTCTCTCTCCCCCCGGCCCCCCCTCTCTCTCCCCCCGGCCCCCCTCTCTCTCCCGCCGGCCCCCCTCTCTCTCCCCCCGGCCACCCTCTCTCTCCCCCCGGCCCCCCTCTCTCTCCCCCCGGCCCCCCTCTCTCTCCCGCCGGCCCCCCTCTCTCTCCCCCCGGCCCCCCTCTCTCTCCCGCCGGCCCCCCTCTCTCTCCCGCCGGCCCCCCTCTCTCTCCCCCCGGCTCCCCTCTCTCTCCCGCCGGCCCCCCTCTCTCTCCTGCCGGCCCCCCTCTCTCTCCCCCCGGCCCCCCTCTCTCTCCCCCCGGCCCCCCTCTCTCTCCCCCTGGCTCCCCTCTCTCTCCCCCCAGCCCCCCTCTCTCCCCCCGGCCCCCCTCTCTCTCCCCCCGGCCCCCTTCTCTCTGCCCCCGGCCACCCTCTCTATCCCCCCGGCCCCCCATTCTCTCCCCCCGGCCCCTCACTCTCTCCCCCCGGCCCCCCTCTCTCTCCCCCCGGCCCCCCTCTCTCTCCCCCCAGCCCCCCTCTCTCTGTGCCCGGCCCCCCTCTCTCTGCCCCGGCCCCCTCTCTCTGCCCCCGGCCCCCCTCTCTCTCCCCCCGGCCCCCGTCTCTCTCCCCCCGGCCCCCCTCTCTCTCCCGCCGGCCCCCCTCTCTCTCCCACCGGCCCTCCTCTCTCTCCCACCGGCCCCCCTCTCTCTCCCCCCGGCCCCCCTCTCTCTCCCCCCAGCCCCCCTCTCTCTCCCCCCGGCCCCCCTCTCTCTCCCCCCGGCCCCCCTCTCTCTCCCCCCGGCCCCCCTCTCTCTCCCCCAAGCCCCCCTCTCTCTGCCCCCGGCCCCCCTCTCTCTGCCCCCGGCCCCCTCTCTCTGCCCCCGGCCCCCCTCTCTCTCCCCCCGGCCCCCCTCTCTCTCCCCCCGGCCCCCCTCTCTCTCCCGCCGGCCCCCCTCTCTCTCCCCCCGGCCCCCTCTCTCTCCCCCCGGCCCCCCTCTCTCTCCCCCCGGCCCCCCTCTCTCTCCTGCTGGCCCCCCTCTCTCTCCCCCTGGCCCCCCTCTCTCTCCCGCCGGCCCCCCTCTCTCTCCCCCCGGCCCCCCTCTCTCTTCCCCCGGCCCCCCTCTCTCTCCCCCCGACCCCCCTCTCTCTCCCGCCGGCCCCCCTCTCTCTCCCCCCGGCCCCCCTCTGTCTCCCGCCGGCCCCCCTCTCTCTCCCCCCGGCTCCCCTCTCTCTCCCGCCGGCCCCCCTCTCTCTCCCCACGACCCCCTCTCTCTCTTCCGCCGGCCCCCCTCTCTCTCCCCCTGGCCCCCCTCTCTCTCCCCCCGGCCGCCCTCTCTCTGCCCCCGGGCCCCCTCTATCTGCCCCCGTCCCCCCTCTCTCTGCCCCCGGCCCCCCTCTCTCTCCCCCTGGCCCCCCTCTCTCTGCCTCCGGCCCCCCTCTCTCTGCCCCCGCCCCCCCTCTCTCTGCCTCCGGCCCCCCTATCTCTCCCCCCCGCCCCCCTCTCTCTCCCCCGGCCCCCCTCTCTCTCCCCCCGGCCCCCCTCTCTCTCCCCCCGGCCCCCCTCTTTCTCCCCCCGGCCCCCCTCTCTCTCCCCCCAGCCCCCCTCTCTCTGCCCCCGGCCCCCGTCTCTCTGCCCCCGGCCCCCTCTCTCTGCCCCTGGCCCCCCTCTCTCTCCCCCCGGCCCCCCCTCTCTCTCCCCCCGGCCCCCCTCTCTCTCCCGCCGGCCCCCCTCTCTCTCCCCCCGGCCCCCCTCTCTCTCCCCCCGGCCCCCCTCTCTCTCCCCCCGGCCCCCCTCTCTCTCCCCCCGGCCCCCCTCTCTCTCCCGCCGGCCCCCCTCTCTCTCCCCCCGGCCCCCTCTCTCTCCCGCCGGCCCCCCTCTCTCTCCCCCCGGCTCCCCTCTCTCTCCCGCCGGCCCCCCTCTCTCTCCCGCCGGCCCCCCTCTCTCTACCCCCGGCCCCCCTCTCTCTCCCCCCGGCCCCCCTCTCTCTCCCCCTGGCTCCCCTCTCTCTCCCCCCAGCCCCCCTCTCTCCCCCCGGCCCCCCTCTCTCTCCCCCCGGCCCCCTTCTCTCTGCCCCCGGCCACCCTCTCTATCCCCCCGGCCCCCCACTCTCTCCCCCCGGCCCCTCACTCTCTCCCCCCGGCCCCCCTCTCTCTCCCCCCGGCCCCCCTCTCTCTCCCCCCAGCCCCCCTCTCTCTGTGCACGGCCCCCCTCTCTCTGCCCCCGGCCCCCTCTCTCTGCCCCCGGCCCCCCTCTCTCTCCCCCCGGCCCCCCTCTCTCTCCCCCCGGCCCCCCTCTCTCTCCCGCCGGCCCCCCTCTCTCTCCCCCCGGCCCTCCTCTCTCTCCCACCGGCCCCCCTCTCTCTCCCCCCGGCCCCCCTCTCTCTCCCGCCGGCCCCCCTCTCTCTCCCCCCGGCCCCCCTCTCTCTCCCGCCGGCCCCCCTCTCTCTCCCCCCGGCTCCCCTCTCTCTCCCGCCGGCCCCCCTCTCTCTCCTGCCGGCCCCCCTCTCTCTCCCCCCGGCCCCCCTCTCTCTCCCCCCGGCCCCCCTCTCTCTCCCCACGGCCCCCTCTCTCTCTCCCCCCGGCCCCCCTCTCTCTCCCCCTGGCCCCCCTCTCTCTCCCCCCGGCCGCCCTCTCTCTGCCCCCGGGCCCCCTCTATCTGCCCCCGTCCCCCCTCTCTCTGCCCCCGGCCCCCCTCTCTCTCCCCCTGGCCCCCCTCTCTCTGCCCCCGGCCCCCCTCTCTCTGCCCCCGCCCCCCCTCTCTCTGCCTCCGGCCCCCCTATCTCTCCCCCCTTCCCCCCTCTCTCTCCCACCGGCCCCCCTCTCTCTCCCCCCGGCCCCCCTCTCTCTCCCCCCGGCCCCCCTCTTTCTCGCCCCGGCCCCCCTCTCTCTCCCCCCAGCCCCCCTCTCTCTGCCCCCGGCCCCCGTCTCTCTGCCCCCGGCCCCCTCTCTCTGCCCCCGGCCCCCCTCTCTCTCCCCCCGGCCCCCCCTCTCTCTCCCCCCGGCCCCCCTCTCTCTCCCGCCGGCCTCCCTCTCTCTCCCCCCGGCCCCCCTCTCTCTCCCCCCGGCCCCCCTCTCTCTCCCGCCAGCCCCCCTCTCTCTCCCCCCGGCCCCCCTCTCTCTCCCGCCGGCCCCCCTCTCTCTCCCCCCGGCTCCCCTCTCTCTGCCCCCGGCCCCCCTCTCTCTGCCCCCGCCCCCCCTCTCTCTGCCTCCGGCCCCCCTATCTCTCCCCCCCGCCCCCCTCTCTCTCCCCCCGGCCCCCCTCTCTCTCCCCCCGGCCCCCCTCTCTCTCCCCCCAGCCCCCCTCTTTCTCCCCCCGGCCCCCCTCTCTCTCCCCCCAGCCCCCCTCTCTCTGCCCCCGGCCCCCGTCTCTCTGCCCCCGGCCCCCTCTCTCTGCCCCCGGCCCCCCTCTCTCTCCCCCCGGCCCCCCCTCTCTCTCCCCCCGGCCCCCCTCTCTCTCCCGCCGGCCCCCCTCTCTCTCCCCCCGGCCACCCTCTCTCTCCCCCGGCCCCCCTCTCTCTCCCCCCGGCCCCCCTCTCTCTCCCGCCGGCCCCCCTCTCTCTCCCCCCGGCCCCCCTCTCTCTCCCGCCGGCCCCCCTCTCTCTCCCCCCGGCTCCCCTCTCTCTCCCGCCGGCCCCCCTCTCTCTCCTGCCGGCCCCCCTCTCTCTCCCCCCGGCCCCCCTCTCTCTCCCCCCGGCCCCCCTCTCTCTCCCCCTGGCAACCCTCTCTCTCCCCCCAGCCCCCCTCTCTCCCCCCGGCCCCCCTCTCTCTCCCCCCGGCCCCCTTCTCTCTGCCCCCGGCCACCATCTCTATCCCCCCGGCCCCCCACTCGCTCCCCCCGGCCCCTCACTCTCTCCCCCCGGCCCCCCTCTCTCTCCCCCCGGCCCCCCTCTCTCTCCCCCCAGCCCCCCTCTCTCTCCCCCCGGCCCCCCTCTCTCTCCCCCCAGCCCCCCTCTCTCTCCCCCCGGCCCCCCTCTCTCTCCCCCCAGCCCCCCTCTCTCTGTGCCCGGCCCCCCTCTCTCTGCCCCCGGCCCCCTCTCTCTGCCCCCGGCCCCCCTCTCTCTCCCCCCGGCCCCCCTCTCTCTCCCCCGGCCCCCCTCTCTCTCCCGCCGGCCCCCCTCTCTCTCCCCCCGGCCCTCCTCTCTCTCCCACCGGCCCCCCTCTCTCTCCCCCCGGCCCCCCTCTCTCTCCCGCCGGCCCCCCTCTCTCTCCCCCCGGCCCCCCTCTCTCTCCCGCCGGCCCCCCTCTCTCTCCCCCCGGCTCCCCTCTCTCTCCCGCCGGCCCCCCTCTCTCTCCTGCCGGCCCCCCTCTCTCTCCCCCCGGCCCCCCTCTCTCTCCCCCCGGCCCCCCTCTCTCTCCCCACGGCCCCCTCTCTCTCTCCCCCCGGCCCCCCTCTCTCTCCCCCTGGCCCCCCTCTCTCTCCCCCCGGCCGCCCTCTCTCTGCCCCCGGGCCCCCTCTATCTGCCCCCGTCCCCCCTCTCTCTGCCCCCGGCCCCCCTCTCTCTCCCCCTGGCCCCCCTCTCTCTGCCCCCGGCCCCCCTCTCTCTGCCCCCGCCCCCCCTCTCTCTGCCTCCGGCCCCCCTATCTCTCCCCCCTTCCCCCCTCTCTCTCCCACCGGCCCCCCTCTCTCTCCCCCCGGCCCCCCTCTCTCTCCCCCCGGCCCCCCTCTTTCTCCCCCCGGCCCCCCTCTCTCTCCCCCCAGCCCCCCTCTCTCTGCCCCCGGCCCCCGTCTCTCTGCCCCCGGCCCCCTCTCTCTGCCCCCGGCCCCCCTCTCTCTCCCCCCGGCCCCCCCTCTCTCTCCCCCCGGCCCCCCTCTCTCTCCCGCCGGCCCCCCTCTCTCTCCCCCCGGCCCCCCTCTCTCTCCCCCCGGCCCCCCTCTCTCTCCCGCCAGCCCCCCTCTCTCTCCCCCCGGCCCCCCTCTCTCTCCCGCCGGCCCCCCTCTCTCTCCCCCCGGCTCCCCTCTCTCTGCCCCCGGCCCCCCTCTCTCTGCCCCCGCCCCCCCTCTCTCTGCCTCCGGCCCCCCTATCTCTCCCCGCCCCCCTCTCTCTCCCCCCGGCCCCCCTCTCTCTCCCCCCGGCCCCCCTCTCTCTCCCCCCAGCCCCCCTCTTTCTCCCCCCGGCCCCCCTCTCTCTCCCCCCAGCCCCCCTCTCTCTGCCCCCGGCCCCCGTCTCTCTGCCCCCGGCCCCCTCTCTCTGCCCCCGGCCCCCCTCTCTCTCCCCCCGGCCCCCCCTCTCTCTCCCCCCGGCCCCCCTCTCTCTGCCCCCGGCCCCCCTCTCTCTGCCCCCGCCCCCCCTCTCTCTGCCTCCGGCCCCCCTATCTCTCCCCCCTTCCCCCCTCTCTCTCCCACCGGCCCCCCTCTCTCTCCCCCCGGCCCCCCTCTCTCTCCTGCCGGCCCCCCTCTCTCTCCCCCCGGCCCCCCTCTCTCTCCCCCCGGCCCCCCTCTCTCTCCCCCTGGCAACCCTCTCTCTCCCCCCAGCCCCCCTCTCTCCCCCCGGCCCCCCTCTCTCTCCCCCCGGCCCCCTTCTCTCTGCCCCCGGCCACCATCTCTATCCCCCCGGCCCCCCACTCGCTCCCCCCGGCCCCTCACTCTCTCCCCCCGGCCCCCCTCTCTCTCCCCCCGGCCCCCCTCTCTCTCCCCCCAGCCCCCCTCTCTCTCCCCCCGGCCCCCCTCTCTCTCCCCCCGGCCCCCCTCTCTCTCCCCCCGGCCCCCCTCTCTCTCCCCCAAGCCCCCCTCTCTCTGCCCCCGGCCCCCCTCTCTCTGCCCCCGGCCCCCTCTCTCTGCCCCCGGCCCCCATCTCTCTCCCCCCGGCCCCCCTCTCTCTCCCCCCGGCCCCCCTCTCTCTCCCGCCGGCCCCCCTCTCTCTCCCCCCGGCCCCCTCTCTCTCCCCCCGGCCCCCCTCTCTCTCCCCCCGGCCCCCCTCTCTCTCCTGCCGGCCCCCCTCTCTCTCCCCCTGGCCCCCCTCTGTCTCCCGCCGGCCCCCCTCTCTCTCCCCCCGGCTCCCCTCTCTCTCCCGCCGGCCCCCCTCTCTCTCCCCACGACCCCCTCTCTCTCTTCCCCCGGCCCCCCTCTCTCTCCCCCTGGCCCCCCTCTCTCTCCCCCCGGCCGCCCTCTCTCTGCCCCCGGGCCCCCTCTATCTGCCCCCGTCCCCCCTCTCTCTGCCCCCGGCCCCCCTCTCTCTCCCCCTGGCCCCCCTCTCTCTGCCCCCGGCCCCCCTCTCTCTGCCCCCGCCCCCCCTCTCTCTGCCTCCGGCCCCCCTATCTCTCCCCCCCGCCCCCCTCTCTCTCCCCCCGGCCCCCCTCTCTCTCCCCCCAGCCCCCCTCTCTCTGCCCCCCGGCCCCCGTCTCTCTGCCCCCGGCCCCCTCTCTCTGCCCCCGGCCCCCCTCTCTCTCCCCCCGGCCCCCCCCTCTCTCTCCCCCCGGCCCCCCTCTCTCTCCCGCCGGCCCCCCTCTCTCTCCCCCCGGCCCCCCTCTCTCTCCCCCCGGCCCCCCTCTCTCTCCCGCCAGCCCCCCTCTCTCTCCCCCCGGCCCCCTCTCTCTCCCCCCCTCTCTCTCCGCCGGCCCCCCTCTCTCTCCCCCGGCTCCCCTCTCTCTGCCCCCGGCCCCCCTCTCTCTGCCCCCGCCCCCCCTCTCTCTGCCTCCGGCCCCCCTATCTCTCCCCCCCGCCCCCCTCTCTCTCCCCCCGGCCCCCCTCTCTCTTTCCCCGGCCCCCCTCTCTCTCCCCCCAGCCCCCCTCTTTCTCCCCCCGGCCCCCCTCTCTCTCCCCCCAGCCCCCCTCTCTCTGCCCCCGGCCCCCGTCTCTCTGCCCCCGGCCCCCTCTCTCTGCCCCCGGCCCCCCTCTCTCTCCCCCCGGCCCCCCCTCTCTCTCCCCCCGGCCCCCCTCTCTCTCCCGCCGGCCCCCCTCTCTCTCCCCCCGGCCACCCTCTCTCTCCCCCCGGCCCCCCTCTCTCTCCCCCCGGCCCCCCTCTCTCTCCCGCCGGCCCCCCTCTCTCTCCCCCCGGCCCCCCTCTCTCTCCCGCCGGCCCCCCTCTCTCTCCCCCCGGCTCCCCTCTCTCTCCCGCCGGCCCCCCTCTCTATCCTGCCGGCCCCCCTCTCTCTCCCCCCGGCCCCCCTCTCTCTCCCCCCGGCCCCCCTCTCTCTCCCCCTGGCAACCCTCTCTCTCCCCCCAGCCCCCCTCTCTCCCCCCGGCCCCCCTCTCTCTCCCCCCGGCCCCCTTCTCTCTGCCCCCGGCCACCATCTCTATCCCCCCGGCCCCCCACTCGCTCCCCCCGGCCCCTCACTCTCTCCCCCCGGCCCCCCTCTCTCTCCCCCGGCCCCCCTCTCTCTCCCCCCAGCCCCCCTCTCTCTCCCCCCGGCCCCCCTCTCTCTCCCCCCGGCCCCCCTCTCTCTCCCCCCGGCCCCCCTCTCTCTCCCCAAGCCCCCCTCTCTCTGCCCCCGGCCCCCCTCTCTCTGCCCCCGGCCCCCTCTCTCTGCCCCCGGCCCCCCTCTCTCTCCCCCCGGCCCCCCTCTCTCTCCCCCCGGCCCCCCTCTCTCTCCCGCCTGCCCCCCTCTCTCTCCCCCCGGCCCCCTCTCTCTCCCCCCGGCCCCCCTCTCTCTCCCCCCGGCCCCCCTCTCTCTCCTGCCGGCCCCCCTCTCTCTCCCGCCGGCCCCCCTCTCTCTCCCCCCGGCCCCCCTCTCTCTTCCCCCGGCCCCCCTCTCTCTCCCCCCGACCCCCCTCTCTCTCCCGCCGGCCCCCCTCTCTCTCCCCCCGGCCCCCCTCTCTCTCCCGCCGGCCCCCCTCTCTCTCCCCCCGGCTCCCCTCTCTCTCCCGCCGGCCCCCCTCTCTCTCCCCACGACCCCCTCTCTCTCTTCCCCCGGCCCCCCTCTCTCTCCCCCTGGCCCCCCTCTCTCTCCCCCCGGCCGCCCTCTCTCTGCCCCCGGGCCCCCTCTATCTGCCCCCGTCCCCCCTCTCTCTGCCCCCGGCCCCCCTCTCTCTCCCCCTGGCCCCCCTCTCTCTGCCCCCGGCCCCCCTCTCTCTGCCCCCGCCCCCCCTCTCTCTGCCTCCGGCCCCCCTATCTCTCCCCCCCGCCCCCCTCTCTCTCCCCCCGGCCCCCCTCTCTCTCCCCCTGGCCCCCCTCTCTCTCCCCCCGGCCCCCCTCTTTCTCCCCCCGGCCCCCCTCTCTCTCCCCCCAGCCCCCCTCTCTCTGCCCCCGGCCCCCGTCTCTCTGCCCCCGGCCCCCTCTCTCTGCCCCTGGCCCCCCTCTCTCTCCCCCCGGCCCCCCCTCTCTCTCCCCCCGGCCCCCCTCTCTCTCCCGCCGGCCCCCCTCTCTCTCCCCCCGGCCCCCCTCTCTCTCCCCCCGGCCCCCCTCTCTCTCCCCCCGGCCCCCCTCTCTCTCCCCCCGGCCCCCCTCTCTCTCCCGCCGGCCCCCCTCTCTCTCCCCCCGGCCCCCCTCTCTCTCCCGCCGGCCCCCCTCTCTCTCCCCCCGGCTCCCCTCTCTCTCCCGCCGGCCCCCCTCTCTCTCCCGCCGGCCCCCCTCTCTCTCCCGCCGGCCCCCCTCTCTCTACCCCCGGCCCCCCTCTCTCTCCCCCCGGCCCCCCTCTCTCTCCCCCTGGCTCCCCTCTCTCTCCCCCCAGCCCCCCTCTCTCCCCCCGGCCCCCCTCTCTCTCCCCCCGGCCCCCTTCTCTCTGCCCCCGGCCACCCTCTCTATCCCCCCGGCCCCCCACTCTCTCCCCCCGGCCCCTCACTCTCTCCCCCCGGCCCCCCTCTCTCTCCCCCCGGCCCCCCTCTCTCTCCCCCCAGCCCCCCTCTCTCTGTGCCCGGCCCCCCTCTCTCTGCCCCGGCCCCCTCTCTCTGCCCCCAACCCCCCTCTCTCTCCCCCCGGCCCCCGTCTCTCTCCCCCCGGCCCCCCTCTCTCTCCCGCCGGCCCCCCTCTCTCTCCCCCCGGCCCTCCTCTCTCTCCCACCGGCCCCCCTCTCTCTCCCCCCGGCCCCCCTCTCTCTCCCGCCGGCCCCCCTCTCTCTCCCCCCGGCCCCCCTCTCTCTCCCGCCGGCCCCCCTCTCTCTCCCCCCGGCTCCCCTCTCTCTCCCGCCGGCCCCCCTCTCTCTCCTGCCGGCCCCCCTCTCTCTCCCCCCGGCCCCCCTCTCTCTCCCCCCGGCCCCCCTCTCTCTCCCCACGGCCCCCTCTCTCTCTCCCCCCGGCCCCCCTCTCTCTCCCCCTGGCCCCCCTCTCTCTCCCCCCGGCCGCCCTCTCTCTGCCCCCGGGCCCCCTCTATCTGCCCCCGTCCCCCCTCTCTCTGCCCCCGGCCCCCCTCTCTCTCCCCCTGGCCCCCCTCTCTCTGCCCCCGGCCCCCCTCTCTCTGCCCCCGCCCCCCCTCTCTCTGCCTCCGGCCCCCCTATCTCTCCCCCCCGCCCCCCTCTCTCTCCCACCGGCCCCCCTCTCTCTCCCCCCGGCCCCCCTCTCTCTCCCCCCGGCCCCCCTCTTTCTCCCCCCGGCCCCCCTCTCTCTCCCCCCAGCCCCCCTCTCTCTGCCCCCGGCCCCCGTCTCTCTGCCACCGGCCCCCTCTCTCTGCCCCCGGCCCCCCTCTCTCTCCCCCCGGCCCCCCTCTCTCTCCCCCCGGCCCCCCTCTCTCTCCCGCCGGCCCCCCTCTCTCTCCCCCGGCCCCCCTCTCTCTCCCCCCGGCCCCCCTCTCTCTCCCGCCAGCCCCCCTCTCTCTCCCCCCGGCCCCCCTCTCTCTCCCGCCGGCCCCCCTCTCTCTCCCCCGGCTCCCCTCTCTCTCCCGCCGGTCCCCCTCTCTCTCCCGCCGGCCCCCCTCTCTCTCCCCCCGACCCCCTCTCTCTCCCCCCGGCCCCCCTCTCTCTCCCCCTGGCTCCCCTCTCTCTCCCCCCAGCCCCCCTCTCTCCCCCCGGCCCCCCTCTCTCTCCCCCCGGCCCCCCTCTCTCTACCCCCCGGCCACCCTCTCTATCCCCCCGGCCCCCCTCTCTCTCCCCCCGGCCCCTCACTCTCTCCCCCCGGCCCCCCTCTCTCTCCCCCCGGCCCCCCTCTCTCTCCCCCCAGCCCCCCTCTCTCTGCCCCCGGCCCCCCTCTCTCTGCCCCCGGCCCCCTCTCTCTGCCCCCGCCCCCCCTCTCTCTCCCCCCGGCCCCCTCTCTCTCCCCCCGGCCCCCCTCTCTCTCCCGCCGGCCCCCCTCTCTCTCCCCCCGGCCCCCCTCTCTCTCCCACCGGCCCCCCTCTCTCTCCCCCCGGCCGCCCTCTCTCTGCCCCCGGGCCCCCTCTATCTGCCCCCGTCCCCCCTCTCTCTGCCCCCGGCCCCCCTCTCTCTCCCCCCGGCCCCCCTCTCTCTGCCCCCGGCCCCCCTCTCTCTGCCCCCGCCCCCCCTCTCTCTGCCTCCGGCCCCCCTATCTCTCCCCCCCGCCCCCCTCTCTCTCCCCCCGGCCCCCCTCTCTCTCCCCCCGGCCCCCCTCTCTCTCCCCCTGGCCCCCCTCTCTCTGCCCCCGGCCCCCCTCTCTCTGCCCCCGCCCCCCCTCTCTCTGCCTCCGGGCCCCCTATCTCTCCCCCCCGCCCCCCTCTCTCTCCCCCCGGCCCCCCTCTCTCTCCCCCCGGCCCCCCTCTCTCTCTCCCCAGCCCCCCTATTTCTCCCCCCGGCCCCCCTCTCTCTCCCCCCAGCCCCCCTCTCTCTGCCCCCGGCCCCCGTCTCTCTCCCGCCGGCCCCCCTCTCTCTGCCCCCGCCCCCCCTCTCTCTGCCTCCGGCCCCCCTATCTCTCCCCCCCGCCCCCCTCTCTCTCCCCCCGGCCCCCCTCTCTCTCCCCCCGGCCCCCCTCTCTCTCTCCCCAGCCCCCCTATTTCTCCCCCCGGCCCCCCTCTCTCTCCCCCCAGCCCCCCTCTCTCTGCCCCCGGCCCCCCTCTCTCTCCCGCCGGCCCCCCTCTCTCTCCCCCCGGCTCCCCTCTCTCTCCCGCCGGCCCCCCTCTCTCTCCCCACGGCCCCCTCTCTCTCTCCCCCCGGCCCCCCTCTCTCTCCCCCTGGCCCCCCTCTCTCTCCCCCCGGCCGCCCTCTCTCTGCCCCCGGGCCCCCTCTATCTGCCCCCATCCCCCCTCTCTCTGCCCCCGGCCCCCCTCTCTCTCCCCCTGGCCCCCCTCTCTCTGCCCCCGGCCCCCCTCTCTCTGCCCCCGCCCCCCCTCTCTCTGCCTCCGGCCCCCCTATCTCTCCCCCCCGCCCCCCTCTCTCTCCCCCCGGCCCCCCTCTCTCTCCCCCCGGCCCCCCTCTCATTCCCCCCAGCCCCCCTCTTTCTCCCCCCGGCCCCCCTCTCTCTCCCCCCAGCCCCCCTCTCTCTGCCCCCGGCCCCCGTCTCTCTGCCCCCGGCCCCCTCTCTCTGCCCCCGGCCCCCCTCTCTCTCCCCCCGGCCCCCCCTCTCTCTCCCCCGGCCCCCCTCTCTCTCCCGCCGGCCCCCCTCTCTCTCCCCCCGGCCCCCCTCTCTCTCCCCCCGGCCCCCCTCTCTCTCCCCCCGGCCCCCCTCTCTCTCCCGCCGGCCCCCCTCTCTCTCCCCCCGGCCCCCCTCTCTCTCCCGCCGGCCCCCCTCTCTCTCCCCCCGGCTCCCCTCTCTCTCCCGCCGGCCCCCCTCTCTCTCCTGCCGGCCCCCCTCTCTCTCTCCCCGGCCCCCCTCTCTCTCCCCCCGGCCCCCCTCTCTCTCCCCCTGGCAACCCTCTCTCTCCCCCCAGCCCCCCTCTCTCCCCCCGGCCCCCTTCTCTCTCCCCCCGGCCCCCTTCTCTCTGCCCCCGGCCACCATCTCTATCCCACCGGCCCCCCACTCGCTCCCCCCGGCCCCTCACTCTCTCCCCCCGGCCCCCCCTCTCTCTCCCCCCGGCCCCCCTCTCTCTCCCCCCAGCCCCCCTCTCTCTCCCCCCGGCCCCCCTCTCTCTCCCCCCGGCCCCCCTCTCTCTCCCCCCGGCCCCCCTCTCTCTCCCCCAAGCCCCCCTCTCTCTGCCCCCGGCCCCCCTCTCTCTGCCCCCGGCCCCCTCTCTCTGCCCCCGGCCCCCCTCTCTCTCCCCCCGGCCCCCCTCTCTCTCCCCCCGGCCCCCCTCTCTCTCCCGCCGGCCCCCCTCTCTCTCCCCCCGGCCCCCTCTCTCTCCCCCCGGCCCCCCTCTCTCTCCCCCCGGCCCCCCTCTCTCTCCTGCCGGCCCCCCTCTCTCTCCCCCTGGCCCCCCTCTCTCTCCCGCCGGCCCCCCTCTCTCTCCCCCCGGCCCCCCTCTCTCTTCCCCCGGCCCCCCTCTCTCTCCCCCCGACCCCCCTCTCTCTCCCGCCGGCCCCCCTCTCTCTCCCCCCGGCCCCCCTCTCTCTCCCGCCGGCCCCCCTCTCTCTCCCCCCGGCTCCCCTCTCTCTCCCGCCGGCACCCCTCTCTCTCCCCACGACCCCCCCTCTCTCTGCCCCCGCCCCCTCTCTCTCTGCCTCCGGCCCCCCTATCTCTCCCCCCCGCCCCCCTCTCTCTCCCACCGGCCCCCCTCTCTCTCCCCCCGGCCCCCCTCTCTCTCCCCCCGGCCCCCCTCTTTCTCCCCCCGGCCCCCCTCTCTCTCCCCCCAGCCCCCCTCTCTCTGCCCCCGGCCCCCGTCTCTCTGCCACCGGCCCCCTCTCTCTGCCCCCGGCCCCCCTCTCTCTCCCCCCGGCCCCCCCTCTCTCTCCCCCCGGCCCCCCTCTCTCTCCCGCCGGCCCCCCTCTCTCTCCCCCCGGCCCCCCTCTCTCTCCCCCCGGCCCCCCTCTCTCTCCCGCCAGCCCCCCTCTCTCTCCCCCCGGCCCCCCTCTCTCTCCCGCCGGCCCCCCTCTCTCTCCCCCCGGCTCCCCTCTCTCTCCCGCCGGTCCCCCTCTCTCTCCCGCCGGCCCCCCTCTCTCTCCCCCCGACCCCCTCTCTCTCCCCCCGGCCCCCCTCTCTCTCCCCCTGGCTCCCCTCTCTCTCCCCCCAGCCCCCCTCTCTCCCCCCGGCCCCCCTCTCTCTCCCCCCGGCCCCCCTCTCTCTACCCCCGGCCACCCTCTCTATCCCCCCGGCCCCCCTCTCTCTCCCCCCGGCCCCTCACTCTCTCCCCCCGGCCCCCCTCTCTCTCCCCCCGGCCCCCCTCTCTCTCCCCCCAGCCCCCCTCTCTCTGCCCCCGGCCCCCCTCTCTCTGCCCCCGGCCCCCTCTCTCTGCCCCCGCCCCCCCTCTCTCTCCCCCCGGCCCCCCTCTCTCTCCCCCGGCCCCCCTCTCTCTCCCGCCGGCCCCCCTCTCTCTCCCCCCGGCCCCCCTCTCTCTCCCACCGGCCCCCCTCTCTCTCCCCCCGGCCGCCCTCTCTCTGCCCCCGGGCCCCCTCTATCTGCCCCCGTCCCCCCTCTCTCTGCCCCGGCCCCCCTCTCTCTCCCCCGGCCCCCCTCTCTCTGCCCCCGGCCCCCCTCTCTCTGCCCCCGCCCCCCCTCTCTCTGCCTCCGGCCCCCCCTATCTCTCCCCCCCGCCCC